>NW_009648925.1:3636711-3808020 GCF_000708025.1 Charadrius vociferus | reverse complement strand
AGATAATAACTTCATATCCAAACTATGTGGAGTGGCTACATGACACTCCAGAGTACACTTTGCTGTGGAGATAACAAAATTAAGTTTATGCTAATGGTAGTCCAACACAGTCTCAGGAGTAATACCATAACTTTAGCTTCTGGAACGGAAGACTCCTAAAATGTATTTTCAGGAGTGACAGTTTCACAAAATGATCCTTGGAGTTGATGTAGAAATCTTGCTTATTTGAACTGATTTTGCCTTGGGCTTAAAGGAAAGGCCTCCACAGTCATTCAACAGGTGAAAGGGAGGAGCACAGCCTTTTAATGCCTGGGAGCTGAAAACCTTTCTAAAATCAGAGAGTAGCGACATGGTTAACACTGCATTTGTCATACACAATATTAATAAAGGGGATTATAATCCAGAAAAAGAAGAATTTATTTCCATTGGAAAGCAATGAATAAAGTAATGCTGTGATGAAAAACATTATGGCCTGCTCAATGACAGGAAATATTCATTTTCTGGTTAAAGAACAGATAACTGTCAAGGAAAACATGCATTAGGTAGAGTGAGCTAGTAAATCTACCTATTAGAGAATGGGAGACTAAAGTACTGAATTTGCTGTGCTAGCAAGAGGTGGCACGGAGGTATTGCTCCTGCAAGATGCTGTTACCACCCTTGCTGAAAAGACAATTAAGAGTTATCTCCTTCACAGGAACACTCTGGCCTCCTCTCCTTTCCATGAGAGCTGTGGGGCTGAAACACGCTCTTGCCTTTTCTCCGCAAAGACAGCACAGCCTAGGCATACAGCTGACTGCATGTGGACACTGAGTGAAGAACAGCTTTAAACTTCACCTAACCCTGCTGTATATTCCTCACACTGCCAGACTTTGCCACATCACCAGCGTATCCTGCTGTCTCTGTAGACTGTGCTCCTCATATTCTTGCCCTCACCTCATGCAAGTACAGATGCAAGGGAGAAGACATCTGTCAACACAGTCCAGTCCTGCACCTTGAAGCAGGTTTAGCACCACTGCCAACCTGAAGAGTAAGTATCATGAGCAGAAATAAATCAGACCACAATGTCAAAACGAAAAACTACCCCCAAAGCAAGCCTTACAAGATCCACCCAGTATTTTACTTACAAGCAAAGAGGAGATACAAAACAACCCAAATTAGCATCGCGATTACTTCTTAAACTGCACTCTCACCGCCTATAGAACTAACTGCAAATTCCTTGCATTTCTTGTCTCGCTTTCTGATCTAATCTTTAAAATGATGCACAGTGAAGGGAAAGTGTTGGGGGGTGCCTCTAAGCCGCATCATGTGCGTTATGGAGACAAGCCAAGCAGCTACTTAGGCAACCATTAGGTCGGGAAACAATCGCTTCCATCATTCCCAACACGTGTGTCAACATAATTCCATGCTCTCTTTGTCATGCAAAAAGTCTTGGCAAAGTGACCGGATACACCCAGAAAGCAGGAGCAAACTAAGCTCATTATGTTAACCGGAGATCCCACAGCATCCTCCAGTGCCATAGAAGGAGACTTCCCATGTTTTGCAGTAGCAAAGGAAACTCGCCACACTGAAAAGGGCCCAAGCCAAGCCTGGCTTCAGAAGTGTATAAGGAAGATTCGCAATTGGGTTTCGTGGAAGGGGATCCCTTGTCTGACAAGCACAAGAGGCTGTGTCAGGCAGTGTGATAATAGGCATTGCAGAAGGTATGACACTTCGCTTAACTACAGAGACTTCCCTCTCCTGTGTGCTCGCTGGAAGCCTTCCAGCCATGCTAATATGGCTCTGCAAAGGAAAACTGCTGCCAAATGGGAGTATCAGCTTCTGTAACTCTTTATTGTTGTCATTGGTAACTCCGGACTTTGTTTTCCTTTTAAAGGAAGATTCAATGCATTTTACAACCATTAAACATCTTTTCTTCTCTCCATCTATACTTGTAACTCTGATGAACAGCAAAACGCTTGTGCACATCAGAATGGCTGGCAGTACTACTCTAATGGCTTCTTTGCGTGGTCAGGTACAAGAGGAAAGCCCTTCAATCTGTCTGAAAAATGCTGAATGTATCTTTGGTGCTCTAACAACTGTAGAAGATGGTAAATATCCCAGAGCATAAGCATTTATTTATTTAAAGATAAGCAGTTGGGGTTTTCACTAACAATTTTTGCTACATCTTTCAATTCCAGTTTCAATGCAGTGGGAGGAAAGTCCTAATAGTGCTGGATATTTGCAAGCCCTTTCAAGCTTTAGCTGCTTTGCCTCCATTCTGCTACGGGTAACACATTTTTCAACCCATTTTGCCTCTTGAATGCTTGCAAGTCTAATCTTGGTTTCAGTGATGCATTCAGCAAAAAACAGGTCCTCAGCAATCCATGTTCACAAAGGTCAACAATGGCCATTTTTAAATGAGGATGGACAAGAACAGTACAAGCTTCTCCTACATGTTGCTGACATCTCCTCTAATGAAAGCCAAAGATTTCTATTGATTGTTGTGTTCAAGCCTGTATCAGTCACACTACATACTTTGTTCCTTAAGCTGCCATATTTTTGGCAGATCCTGTTACCAGCCAAACACTCAAGAATCAAGAGCAGAGAGCGCTGTTCAAATGGGAAAGTGTAGAAGAGCCCTTCCCCCAGCATTATCGTTGGAGTGGGAATAAGCATCTGGTTCTGACTTTGTCTTCTCTGTGCTCCATCACTCTGCGCAAATTTACACTATACAACCTTCTGAAAATGTACATCAAATATTACAGAACATTCATTAGCAAGTCAAATAAAACAAGAGAGTAAAAGTGAACATACCTGAATAAGAGAAACGTTGTGTAGACTAAGTCTGAAGAGGTAGTTCCTGCATGAATAAGCAGAAAAATTACAAACTGTTAGGCTACCAAAGAAGGAAGGGGAAAGTTGTAAAAGCAAGTCACAGTTTTTGGTCATTCATTTCTACATACAAGCAGCCTTTCTTGGACTCCTCTCCACAGAACGCAAAAATAGTTTTATACCCCTTGTTCATCAGTGTCTTTGGGAATCTCTTAACAAAGTTTTGAGCAAGTTTGGAGTAAAATTCCAGAACCCATAATAAGAGAACCACAGTGAAATCCCAACAACACAGGGACTGTTTGCAAACTCTCAAAGGGCTTTGGATATCCCATATGGGCTGTGCTCATGTTTTTCTCTGCATTTGGAGAAAACTGAGGTTGGACAGAAGCCAGCTGGAGCAAAGCTAACTCCTGTAGTATGCTTCCCCCAAGCCTGTCCTCGAAGGCACTCCCATTCAGGACTTTGTGGAAAAGGAGGAGAAGAGGGCTAGTGTTTCTCAGCAGAATTTCTCTGCACAGAAAACCAGCAGGGAAATCAAAGCAGTGACTGCAGATACTCCCAATCGTCCTGTCATCCGCATCTCCACAGGCAAAGCAAGGGAATTCCTGACAGAAGTCACTGTAGCATGAGATACCACACATCAGCTGAGCTCCTGTGACTCTCCTTCTGCATGTTCATATCCCATCACAAATAGGAGGGAATATACTAAACATCTATGGATGGGGCTTGGTTAGCAGGATTTATCTCACATTTTTGCTTACTAAGACAATGCAGTTACCAGGAATCAGCTGACAGACTAAGCCATACGGACTTAATTGTGTGCTTGATAGTTTTGGCCACGTCTAACTTCATATTTTTGCATCCCATCTGTCAGGGGTCTGAAGAGCTGTGATCCTTTTCCAACGTCCCTGTCACCACAATCTCCCAAAGAAGACACATTTATATTATACCAGGTGAATTACGTTTTTGGAAGTGGCTCTATTTGAATGGTAGAAAGTGCAGCTTTGATGATATACCTTCATCTGCTCTACAAGTGCCAGTGTATAGACATTACCCTACCTAGTAAAATGTAAGTTCCAGTCTTAGGTTGGTGAAGTCAAGAGAAATCAGTGGAAAGCTCCTCTAGTGATGAAAAGGTTCTAAGGACTCTTCTGTAGAGCCTTGTTAAGTGTCTGTAGTCAGCAGCACTCTCTAACCAAGCAAAGAAAGTAATTCAAACTTTGACATACAAGAGATTCATACTGGGTCACAACAACCACTACAAGGCTTGACCAATTTTTCCTTCTTCTGTTATCTCTCACTTGTGTATCATCTAAGTCATAACCATAGAGTTGCCTGTATATTTTGTCCCAGTTCTGCAAATAAATCAAAAGGTCTCAACTGCTGCTGATCATCAGTAAAGGAGGATGGGAACAAGGACGATGGGGAATTTGGGAAGTTCTTTGTGGTTCCCCTGGTACCAAAGCTTCATCTGATTTGCTCTGATTTGCACCATCCTGTTCTATACTGGGACTGGTTACCCAGTGAAGAATGAGACCTGTTAGCAATATCTGAATAAAACATATCAATAATTATTATAACTCCTGTAAGTACACACACACACACACAAAGTCTCCCTCTTTTCTCCTAGTCCTATCACTGGAGAGCCAGCAATTCTTTTGTACAATCTGAAACCCTGTTCTCTCTCAAAGGGCTGCATACTTTCCCAAGTAATTTGTTATTAACTCTTAACCATCAGCTATAGACTTAAATATTATGTCCTGCAGGTGCGTGCAGCAGACCAGAGGCACTAAGCTCACATACAGCTAAAATGTCAAAATGGAGATAAATTCTCATCCAGTGACTGATCTGGCAGGTCCCTTAGAAAAGCACATGCTACTCTCACCAAAATATTAATGCAACTCCAGGACATGAGATATCATGAAATAAGTCTTCTCCAGGAGAAGTTAAGCATGTCACTGGCCTCCAATCTTACAACACCCTAAGGAGAAAGTTCTCATAACCAGGGACTTGAAGTTGCTACCCTGTTGTTAAGCATGCTATTTAAATGCATTGATTTTGGAAGTCCTATAATGCAGATTTCAGCTCCTTGTTTTAGCCTTGTAAAAAGCTGGACAGTTTGAATGAGTAATAAATTTTAATATTAGGGTTTTTTTTTTCCCCTGATAGCACTGCAGAGCAAATCCAACCAAAATATCTTTAATGGAAGAGACGTATCTAAAGGATGCAATTTTCGTTGCACTAAGCCAAAACAGATGCAGACAGGAACAGTGTCCATGTAAATAAAGCCAGTGTCTGTCCTCTCAGTGACTGCTGTGTAGCACCTGGACAAAGATGACATCACTTGGGTGGCTGAGATCTAAACCAGGCAGGAATATAGTACTAATGTGAGTAGCCCAATGATCTTCCAAAGGCTTCATACTAACCTCAGCTCTCTAAGTCTGACCATGTGGCTTTCTTACAGAAAGGAGGGGTTCCCTACATTTTTCATCAGCTTGCCTCACCTGGAGTCTGCACAGCCACTGGCAGTTTCTCTTTGTTTGTTTGATCCTTCTCACATCTCATCAGCGGTAATATGAACACTGGTAGGCAGACCAGGCTATCGGAGACACCTCCAGATTCCAGTTGACCTGCCCAGCTAGAACTGACTAATCCTTAATTAATAACATGCTCTTTTAACCATACTTTTTCTGTAAAGCTATACCAGGAGTAAAAAGCCAAGGGGAAAGATCTGTTGAATAAAACAGTGCCATTTTTATGAATTGCGTTTTAACTGCAATTTCAGTCCAAGAATGAGCAAGGTCTCTGAATGATGGGCATGGTTTATTGCACGTAGAATCGCCCCATTTGTGTCCTTTTTTTCTGTCTGTGTTTGAAGTTATGTCTGTTTAATACCTTCCTGAACTATAATTTAAAGCAGCTGAAAGAGTAGGATTAAGAAATATACGGGAACATTGAGATCTCTGCATGAATAGATGAGGTGCCTTCTTGGTCTCTTTTTTTCTTTTTTTTTCCTCCCATTTTGTCTTATAAGTGAACATTGGCTAATTCCTTTCTCTCTTAAATTAAACCCATCTGGACTAGGCCAGAAGACCAATTGCCTGGTGCAACCAGTGATTCTAACAACTTCCTTCTCCTGTGTATAAAGCTGGTGCACAAACTTCCAGGGATAGGAAACCTTCTTACTCACTCCCTGTCTTAAAAGGTCATGCAACTTCACTCCATGGTATTAAAACACGAGCTTTGTTTCATCCCAGCCTTGGCTGCATTTCAGCCATCTCCAGAGCAATTGACTACCCTTCTCTAAGTACTCTGGGACAAATGGTATTATACACATTAAAAGGTGCCTCAAACCGCTAATTATTATTACTACTAACCTTATTATTCATGAACATCAGTGCATTTCTGAAAACACCCATGTTAAACAGTAATACCCTGAAGTCTCAGCCAAGACGGAGTGGGTTGATGGTGGTTCCTCTGGAGACTGATTCACAGCAGATGCCTATTAAAACAACTTGAGGGTGGATCCTCTCTCTGTCACCTCTGATTGCAGGGGGATATTAACCCCAGCTCAGATATATGAAGGTAGCTGCTGTAAAGACCCTCCTGCTCTATACAACCTAGTCTTCAAGAATTTGCCATCTAAATATATACAGAAGAGTAAAAAAGAGACATCATTCTCATTTAAATTTAAAACATAGATTGAGCAACTTCACCAACATCACAGACAGTATCTGCAGCACAACCAGGAGCTGATCTCCTGGTACATTAGCCTATGCCCTGGTTAGGAGAATAACTTGCCCCCAAAGTTGGGTCACAGCACGTAAACCTGTGCTGATGTGCCATTTACACTCATGGAAAGCAGGTAGATGTCAAATTACTTTCCCAAACTGGGTTCTTTATGCGAGTCTGCATATCACCAGAGCCAAGCTGCAATATAAATCCTGTAGATGAAAGTATTTGTTAATTGGCTTCATATTTGGCTGCCTTGTAAAGTGATTAAGTGCTCACTGTGCCTGGTACCACAAAGCATACGCACCAGAACAGCAGGAGAGCAGCTGAGATGTGTTTCAGGAAAGGGTGGAAGAATATATCCACTTATATCTGCTTGCCATGACATTCCCAAGTAAAAGCTGCTTATTAAGTGTTTATTTCCTACAGCCAAGCGCACCTTGGATGAACTTTGTAACATGATGCCCATGCACTTGTTCACACATCGCCTGGCCCTGAAACAATTTACAGTGAAGGGAAAGTACTTTGTCTACGATGCCACTGAGCAACAGAGCTATAAGATAAATTAAGCCTTTCCAATGGGAAGCCGCATAACAAGAGTGCTTGAATAATAGCAGAGACCCTTCCTCCTAGGAGTTCTGAAATTATAAGGGTTGCAACATGCTTCAGACACTCGTTCAGGCCTCTTTTTCAGTGCCTCTTTTCAGGCACTACATCTGTCAGCACTGTGCTGGTTGATTAAAAGGTTCTTCCTTCTAATTAAAAGAGAGCATGCTTCAGTTCTGCTGTGGTGGATCGGGAGGAACATCCGTGCAGTCAATGGAATGAAAGGCTACTCTAGCTTCACATTCTTTTTTCTATTTAAATGAGCAAGGTTTGTTCACATTACCCAACTCCGTCCCCCTCCACACGCACCACACAGGTAAGATAACCTCTCTGTGCTTCACAACAACCCCTGCTAGCAAATCGGGAGCCACGAGATCCCTAATGCTGACCACCACCAGAACCTCTCAGGACTTTGACATGCATACAGAGATGAACAATGTGCTGCCTTATCTCAGCCAGTCTGTATCACTACAAGACACGTACACCTGCTCGCATGTTGCTACTTGCCTGCACCTTATAGTAGACGTGAGATGCTCACCCCTCCCTCGTTACAGGGCAGGCTATCTCAAGCCCCCTCTCTTTGTACGCAGACAATTATGCTGCAAGGAGAAACAAAGCCAACAGAAGCTGATAATAATGTGTAATCATCCTAAAAAAAAAAAAAAAACTTTCAGGGAAAGTTGACGAGAACTAAGTGAAGAGTCACTCTCCTTTTTGGGGGCTATTACTGCACTGAAACAGTCATCCAACAGAGCCCAGGTGAGGTCCTGGAGACTCAAGTAGGCTCGTCGTGCTCTGACGAGAACTAAGTGAAGAGTCACTCTCCCTTTTGGGGGCTATTACTGCACTGAAAGTCATCCAACAGAGCCCAGGTGAGGTTCTGGAGACTCAAGTAGGCTTGTGGTGCTCTAGGAAGGTGTTCCCTGTGCTTGTAGAATAGAATAGGCTATTTCAGTTGGAAGGGACCTACAGCAATCATCTAGTCCAACTGCCTGCCAGGGCTGACCAAAAGTTAAAGCATGTTGTTAAAGGCATTGTCCAAATGCCTCTTAAGCACTGACAGGTTGGGGCATCGACCACCTCTCTAGGAAGCCCGTTCCAGTGTTTGACCACCCTCCTGGTAAAGAAATGCTTCCTAATGTTCAATCTAAACCTCCCCTGGCGCAGCTTTGAACCATTCCCACTTGTCCTATCACTGGATACCAGGGAGAGGAGATCAGCACCTCCCTCTCTACTTCCCCTCCTCAGAAAGGGAACGTGCTTCAACCAGGAGCCAGGCCTGCAGGAGGGACTCACAACTGTCACAGCATAGATAATAAGAAAAATAATTAACAGAACAGGGTCCTTTGGGCAATACGAAACAAGACACAGAATTATGCATGTGACAAACCTAATGCTCCCTTCTGGCACTCCTGGAAGCCACGTGCCAGGACTGAGCCTCAGGCTAGGAGCCAGCAACTCCTGTCAGCTCTTCCTATCTTTGCTTCTGGAGGCCTTAGATATACTTTGTACTTCCACAGTACATGACAAACACAGCTTAGTCATGCTTCACTATTCCCTAGGAGCTGGTTAGTATCATTCCCCCCTTATACTAATGGAGAAAATGAGCCAGAGAAAGGTTAAATGACCTTCTCCAAAGCACACAGCAAGTCAGTGATGGAATCGAGATCAGACCCCAGGGCTCTTGGCTACCAAATCTCATGCTAGATTAACGCACAGTGCCTCTACGCAGGTCCAGCTGTGGCTGAACTTTTCAAACAGTTATCCACATTTCTGAACTAGCCAACCATCCCAAGAAACCCAGCTCCTGAAGGGTGAGCCTGGCCTTTGCTCTCGGAAGGCGTTAATTACATGCCTGCTCTGGAGCGTGATGTGACGATCCGATCTGTTTGCTACTCCAGTGATTGGTTTGAAGGGCCTGGCATACACATGCTGGAGAGAAGGTGGATAGCCAGCATATTCATTACAAGCTGGATCCTTATTCACCAGTAATTTTGTTTCTATTGAAGAAAAACTTGTCTGGAACATCATTCTTCCTTAAAAATCAATAGATGTTCAACAGGGAACCATACTAAACGGCATACAGTAATATGATGCAGTTGCTGTATGAGCAATTGCTTTTCCCAAAGCAACATTTCTCAGTGATAAATCCAGCCAGAGCTAGAAGAGCATCCTCTTAGAAGAGGCTCCTTATGCAAGTAGCATATCATTCTGATTAAGCAGCTTCCAAATTAAGCTAGGGTCCCAGCTACTGCTTCTGGGTTACCACTGAGGCCCATTTAGTACTTCTCAGTGGGAACAAGGATGAAAAGCGAATCCTCTATATTCCAGGCAATGGAGAACTACCATCAGCTTTAAATGGCATGGGGTATATGTCACACATCTGCTCAGGCTCAATGCTATATACTCCGGATCAACTCTAGGAAGAGTCAAAAGAGGCAGATGCTTATAGCTGCAGAGCATGCAGGGCAACAGCAAAGCTGTGGCACCCTGGGACTGCACCAATATTGAGAAATCTAGACGGACAGCTGCTGCCATGGAGGTGAGGGGAGAAGCAGGATGGGGATTGGTCCTTGGATCGACAGCCATGTCCCTTCTTCGGCTCACAAGGGGAGCAACAAGCTGGCTCTGGTGTCTCTGGCCCTCCTCTTTCCCCAGGGCAGAAGAGGAAAAGTTTTGCTCCAACGTGATCCTGCCTCGTTGGGGGTGACAGTGTTTGCTATGCTCCTGAGACACCTTGAACCGGATGTTTTATTGAGGGTAGCCGTATGTACACACTTCAGAGAATGGGGAGTGGGAATTTTTTTGTAATATTGTTTGAGCATATTTATAAAACCTGGGCCAATTTACTTTTTTTTTTTTTGGCTACATTTCCCTGCCTCTGTTGCAGTAGATGAATTTCTTCAAAACCTCAGAGATGGAAACTGAGCCAAATTTTCAAAACTTGTGTGTGGGTTTGTTCCTATTTTCCTGGAAGAGTGAGTCCATCTCTCAGACCATCACATATTATCCCACATGCCACCTCAAGTCTCTCTTGACATGTGGCTGACAGCTCTTCTCCCCCCCTCTCATCCAGTTGGCAGAGTCACAGAGCACTTACAGCACCTTGATATGGCCCCGAGCCGCATGGGGACCTTTGATCTCCTATTTGCCCATCACTTTTAGATGTGCTATCAAATAGTCATACTGTAAAATTCCTCTTCTCCTGATGCACAGATTATCGTTCAAATATTCCCTGGCAGCACCCCCACCTGCCTACTTATGCTGATAAACATGCTCAGTTCTGTCAGGCTTTCCACAAACTCTGGATGAGTTCAACATGACTTGTATGCAAATACTGATAGAGTTGGCTGGTGAGCCTAAGTTATTGCCAACCAATCCCTTCTCTTTTCTGTGGTTTTTATACCTTTGCGGTGGCACAGAACAGTAGGCCTAGCATCTAAACATCTGGATATAAAGTGATATGCAAGTCACTGTGGTGAGCCCTGCATATAAAACTGACATATCACCAACTTAACCAGAGCAAGAGAGAGCATTTTCAGTAATGCAAAAGGAATCTGCTCTGCAGCCCCATCCTATAATGCTGTTAAAACACATTAGGTCCAAGCCTCCAAGGCTTTTGCCAAAATATCCTGACCTTGTGTTTGCTTGCACCCCACTCTCTGAAATACAGTCTGCAAACTTAATTATTCTCAGTGTGTTACTAAAAGAAGTGAGCCTCTCATGGGTGGCTGCTTTTGTGATAGGGTATCACCAATTTTCATTTTATCTGGAATACGAGATATTTTTCCAGTCAGGCCCGCAATTCGCTGTGTAAGGATGCTTCCCATCAGCCAGTGCTGCTCCAAGATTGCCTTTCGCACAGCACTGGCTGTGCAGGCACTGGCCGTGAGTCAGCCAAAAACCTGGTTCCTCCAATGATGGGCAAAAGCGTACAGACTACCACGCTGGTGAGGTCATTTGCAGAGAGGGAGATGGTACCACCTTGCAGGTGATTTGTAAGTCCAACTATTTTCTCTGGCAAAAAAGGTGCCTCCCCCTCTTGTCCATGTACAATATCTGGGGCAAAGCTGCCTCTTTGCTGTCCAATAGCTGTGGCTTCTTCTGTGCATTGGTCCAGCTCAGCAACCTGACAATGTTGCAGCATAGCATTCTATTTAAGTTATTTACCCTGAACTAATTAAAATTCACATTCTGTGCTTGAGCAAATGCACAAATTTTAACTAAGAAAAAAAAATTACACTTTGAACAAAATTTGGGCCAGACTCCAAAGTTCCCAGAATTCCATAATTACAAAAATTCTCCTTCCATCCTTTCCTGTCCACACCTTTTCCCCTCCTCCCCAAGGGGTGGAAGTCAGGGATAACATAGATTTGGGGTATGGCAAATTTGGACTCCTTGCAGACTGGCAGAGGAAAGCAAACTCTATAGGTGAGAACCAGGCACCCCAGGGGGGCTTCACCCCTCCATGCTTAAACAAGGGCTGAGCTGACCTCACCTGGCACAATATCAGAGAGGCAAATCTCCCTCTGAACTATCCCAGGCTCAACCAGAGAGGTTAAAACCTGCACTTTCAATCACACTTTTGTTCCCTGTGTAAAGAAACTGTGCACCCCCAATTATGGATTTAAATAGCTGCAATGTCTAATCATAGGTTTCTCACCTTCACCATATTCTTTACCATGCAGGTCAGGAAGCTTCTTTAAAAAACATCAACGGTCCTTTGAAAGTTTCTGTTAATTTCAGGGACTGATTCTCCCTTTTTTTCTCACATCACCATGTTATCTGCCCCCCTCTGGCCCCCGAGACAAGGATGCAGCTTGAATTAGAGCATTCTTTTGTCTGATAGGAAAAATCACAGTGAGCAAGGATGGTATTTGTTTTTCTAGGTCTCTCCGCAGCGGCGCTTTCAGCTACCCTCCTACAATCTGGATATAATAAAAAAAATTATCATGCTCTTTGCTTGCTCACGTCCTCATTAATACCTCAACTGGCAAGGTAATTTCTCAGCCAAACGTGACAGTAGGGGGTAAATCTGGCACAAGACAGTGCAATACTAATGCAAGCTGCCAGAAATGGCAGTAACTCAGCTCAGTCATTTTGTCTCAGAAAAGTATTGAGCCAAATCCTGTACTCAGGGACGAAGGGCATGTCATTCCTGGCCAATAACAGGACAAGCCTGTAGACTATTTAACCTTTGGCTATGCCCATGCGGTTGTGGTCAATGTTCACTTGTTTGCATGTCAGTCTCTCCATGCTATATGAGACTTTACTCTTTCAGCCATGCGGAAGCCCCACTGTCCCAGTGTAAGTGTGTGGGACTTACAGACTTTCATGAGCATTTTGGAGACTTATGTGTTCTTTGGAGATGCAAGGCTGAGGGCAAGTGATTAAAATACCCGGTGGAAATACACCAGTAAAGGGTCCAGATCCCACCTCTGCCACAGGTTTTCTGTGAGTCCATAAAGAGCTTTGGCTATGTCCACATTAGCCAAGTGTAGAGACCTCTGAGGTTGTGCAGACTTTGACTGGTACCTTCAAAAAGCGCAGCCTTGCTGCAGGAGTAGCTGTGCTAGGTGCAGCACTGCACTACCTTTCAGATCTACTATAAACTCACGTCTCAACATCACAGCCTTTTCAGAGGGCAGGCTTGCTCTTAATCCCCCCGGGCCTCAGATTCTCATCTATAGTGTGAAATTATTAGTGCTTTCCTGCCTCACAGAAGCCCTATGAGGATAAATGTTGGTGAGGGGTCCCGATCATTTGGCAACAGAAAGTATTCTTGACAGAGTTTAGATCCAATGCTGATAGTCTAAATCTGTGGATCAACTCTGACCTGACTTCTGCCACTGAATTTCCTGGTTTGCAAAATGCTTTTTGCCCAGGCAACACAATCTGCTGAGACTTACTCTCTTCAGGGTTCAGTGGCAGCCCAGATCTGGACAGGATTGAAGGTGCCCAAGGGTAAGTGATATTTTCCAAACAGCACAGGTTTTGAGTTTTACTGCAGTGCTCTGGAGCTTTCTGCCAAGCAAGCAGGAAAGAGCCGACGTTCAGCCAGAAATCTGCATGAAACCTGGTGTCTGACAAACTAATCTATCATACACCGGAGACTTTCAATAAACTTAGGGTGCCAAACCTGCTGGTTGAGGGTCCTAGAGTATATTTACAATTCGCCGTATTTCTGCAAGCTGCAACCTGAAGCAACTCTTTTGGGACATCAGTCAATCCATTCAGTCTTCAGCTCCTAAGCCTGCACGATCCAGAGTTGTTCTAATGCTTATACCACCAGGAGCAATAATAGCCAGGAAGGGGTGCACCCAGGCTGCTGGGCTCCCCCTAAACCAACCTCTTTAAGTTCATATAGCACCTTCCCTGCTCCCCAAACTAACTGTATCTCCTTTCTTGCACCTACCTACTTGGTATTAGCAGGCACATTCAGTTCAGCTCTAAATCAAATATGAAAATCACCTGCATCAAAGTACCCAGGCTTGCATCACCAGCAGCTTAGTAGCTTTACATTTATTGCAGAGAAATTTGGCAGTCTAGAATGACGTGCACTTTACTTGCCCATTTTAAGTCCCTTCATGCAGCCTTTGCTCACTACCCTCTACCTCCAGGCTCTTCTTGGTAATGACTGTTTGTGACAAGGACTCCTGAGCTGCAGTTCCCCACGTGACAACCATGAGAGATGATCCTTTCCCATCTCCTGATGGAGCTGACAGCCCCCTTGGCAGGCAGAACTATGAAGACTTCTGGTCATGACGCTTTCTGGCTGGTTTTCTTCAGTAACGCCTCCACTCACTGTGAATGGCCAACCCTTGCAGCCATGCCTCTCACAGCCGCAGCCCCAGCAGGCCACTGCCCCGAGCTGACACCCCCACAGTTTCCTTCTGGGAAAAGTCAAATGTTTCCCTTAGGGCTTCCCAGCCACTCTCTGTGCAGCCATTTGTTTGGGTACCATCCTCCTGTTGTCCAAGCTGTTTCCCTTCAGCTTGCCATCGTGCCAGATTGTCACACGGTGTCTCAACCGTCCTCCTTTAAACCTTTTATGTTCTCCTCGCCAGAGAGCTCTTGTGAAGCGTGCTTTTTGGCTTGATTCCAAGCAGGGTCTTTCATATCATCATTTCTTTACTGGCTCCTGTCTCTGCCCAACCAGTAATGAGAGAGTCTCGAGGAGTAAGGCTCCTCAAGAAGGTGGGATGTCACAGCTACACTAAGTACCTCCTCCACAAAACCCACCCTCCCCGGGGGATGGGCACTCTGCCTACAGCACAGGTGAGAGAGCAGAGCACTGCTTCTCCAACATGCAGGTGAAATCACTGCCGTGGGGATGGGAGAAGGCCAGAATCTCTCTGTTATGGACAGGGAAAGGAAGAGAAGGGCAAAGGAAGAACGTTGGAAAGTCGAGCTGGGACATCTTGCAGGAATGGGGATGGAGGCTACCTCCAGCCCCACCACCATTGCCTCCAACATCCCCATCACAGCATGGGCACACTGGCGCAGGGCGAAGGGTCTGCGGCTGTCTGGCTGCCCAGGCAGGCTGCTGCTCTCCATGTTTTTTGACAGCCTCTAGATCTGACCTTGAGCTACAGCAAGCAGATACCATCAGTTCAAACAGTTGCATCTTTTAAGTCACCGCCTTTTAACACAGGCCTCTTGCTGGCCCATCGAGTTAGGAAATTCAGCTTATCTCCTTTGTTAAACCATTTATTATATAGCAGCTCATTCAAGCTGTTCTTCCCAGTCCATTCACCAGCTGTATTACTGACAAAAGAGCAGTGTCCCAGTCTTCTAGCCTTTGTTCTGGTACCAGAATAATCTCCTCTGTGGCTCTTCTGCTGTGGCGGCATATATACAACTTGTGTCTATAATTCAAAACTATAGCTCATTATGTGACACTAATCTGCGAGAAACTGCCACCCATTTCCTCACCATTACTCTTTGATTTCAGATGTTTAGGTAGAGCAAATAGACCCTCAGTTAATAAAAGCAAACTGCTCACTAGGAATGCTGTATAGCCGAGTTAAATTTGAAATCTAATAAGGGGAAAGAGATGGAAAGTAAAGACAATAAGCATTCCAGATCATGCTATTAGAGAGGGATGGAAGTTTCTACGTAGTCAAGGCTGCAATCAGTTTCCATTTCAGCTCCTTTATTGGCTTTGACTTGGAAGGTTTCTCAGGTCTGAAAAATTCAAGGTTTATTCTTGACGAAAAGAAGAAAGTGTTTTGCAAAAAAGCAGGACAATTGGACAAAATGGCATTGCTGATAGCTAGCACAGAAAAAGCAGGATTCAAGTTCCCAAAATCATCAGGTTTTTTAACGCATGAGGGGATTTATGTGCCTTGTTTTTTGAGCTGTTCAGATCATATTTTCAAGTTTTTTCTCAATAATAATGAGGTCTAGAAAATTGTTTTTCCTCCCATTAAAGAAAGCTCAAATAGTAATCAAATGCACTCAAGAGCTGAAAAAAGTAGCAAATATTTCAAAACAATCACTCATTCACAGAAGAAAAACAGTACATTAAAATACTAGCACTACATTTAAAACAAAAACAAAACATGCAAACTATGAGTCAAAATGAAGGTTATGAATTTTTGAAATGTGTGTTTTTATACTTAATGAAACGTGGCTCATAATATGGGTAGTGTGAGATTTACAATGTTCTAAACTATTCATATCCTTACTTGCAAATGTTTGGATTTTACAAATGATGTGACAAGTAAATACATTGCTTAGAAACCATGGTGGGCTTTTGAAACTAATTCTTTTGTTTCTGGATTTTGACTTGGCAGGTGTTTGGTGCAGTGGAGTTATCAAACTCCTCTGGTTAGCACTCAGACAGCACCAGTCATTCGGGGAGGGCTCTCAGATAAGGATAAAGCTTAAAAACCTGAGGCTCGTGTTATTCCAGCTCCCTGTCTGCATGGCATGCCCTCAATACCTCTTACAGTTTCAGTCACGCTGTGTCCAATTCCTGAAACCAAAAACCCTCGTGAGCCCTGGGATCTTCTTTTCTTCTAGGAAGCATTTTCTATGAAGCTTTGAAATGCAGGATGAACTAAGCCAAAGAGATGCTGTGGTGAGGTCATACTGCTTTTAAATAGAGACAGAAAGAACTAGTCTGAAATAATTTATAACGCTATCATCTAAGCGAATGATGTTAACCAGGAAATTGAGAAGTGGGAGTACTTATAAACCCCACCCTGATCCCAAACTCCTTCCACAACCCCAGAATAGCTGGCATTACTACTAATATGATCTACAGTAGCACATTTAAACATGGTTAACATTTAAATTTAGGTTTCATAAATTACACCCTGTAGAGATGGATAGAGACAGCTCCTATCTCTTTGAGGTATTGTTTCATTTGCAGATTCAAGCAGATGGTGCACGAGCAACTAATGACTCAAAAAATCACCCCTAAAAATAGTCCAGAACAAGGTGTGGATTTATCAGGGAAGGAGGGAACAGAAAAGGCTTTGCTTCCCGTTCCCATTTCTCTGGCACAGCTCCAGGAGCTCAGCGCTGGGGTCAGAGGACCCGTGGTGCTGAGCAGCACTGAGGACCCCGTCTGTACCCCCATATTCATGCACCTCTCCCTGCCACCTTGTGCAGGGTGGAAATGAGATGACGAAAAGGGAAAGGGCTCAGCTCTCCCCACTGTCCCCACACCAAGCCTGTATCCAACCCAAGAAAACCACCCTGGGAAATTACACCTCCATCAATTCTATCAAGAATTCCTCGGCAGGACCATGTGGCACCATTGAAACTTTCAGTCTCCCAGTCAGGTGGGTATTGTTTCATGAAAACTGACTTTTCCAGGCAAATTCTATAAATACTTGTCACTGCTTCCTCATGAGGCAATACACTGCACTATATCGTACTTCCAGCGGGAAGTCAAATTTGCTGTCATTCCCCTGTTTATAATGATATTGTAGCCTCGTGTCGAACCGCACTCATACAAAATCTTGCGGAGACAGAGCCTCCCTCCAGGACGTGTTGCTGGGGTTTGAGCAGGGGTGAAGCGTGTTAGCGTTAGCAGCCTCAGCGCGGGGGGAAACCTGCCGTGCAGCCGAATTATGTAAACCATAAATTCCTCAGAGCAACGTGCCTGTGTTTGTGCAATGCCTGGCAGAAGGCACTGTTCACGGCCGTCCCCAAAGCAATGCCGTTGTGAAGTAATAAATATTAATAATTGCTGGTTACAGATTCCAGCACAGGTACAGCCGCAGCTTGAAAAGTAAAGTGTTTCTGTATGAAAAGCAGGAGGGCCTCTAGCAATTTGAACAGCTACAGGAAGGTAAGTGTTATTATTTACTGCACAAATACACACAGAAAATATATATTAACTCATGCTTCGGTTGCCTCTGTGGAGCAAAACTCTCCTTCTGTTACATATCTTGCTCTTTTCTCTTGTTCATATCATGAGTTCTCCCAGCTCTGCTCCTCACCTCCCTGTCCTTTAATGCTGAATAACCCAAGAAGAAAGCAGTCTCTTCCTCCATTTTCATTAATAGCAGAGACTGCTACCACAATGTTATCTGATTCTAAACGTTATACTTAAACTGATTTGTTGGACTGTGCCTAGTCTTTTCTTTTTGGGTTGTCTTATCTGTTTATTATGCAATAAAAAATAGTTGCTCCTGGGGCTCATGATTCAACCACTCCTGACGTATATTATTTCACTGAACCATAGTTCTTTTCCCTGTTACAAATGCAGCTCTAAATTTGTTAGAGCTTGCCTATGCTCATACTGTGTGTTTCTACCCTCCTCTTATGGCATCCTAAATAAAAATAATGTTTAAAAATAAAGGAAAATATATGCTAATTACATACAATGGGCGAGAGCAACAGAGTTGCACCAAAATGCATTAGGCTATATTAGCAAGTTGAAGCAAACAGGTTGTGGATGAGTTCTAAAAGAAGAGAGAAGAAAGCAATCATTTACATTGCCCAAGTCTCACTATGACTTACGCTAAGGTGTGCAGATGAACCTGGTACAGAGGGAAAGTCTGGCCATGGCAAATAAACCATAGTCAAATTTAGTGCTGGCAGAGGGATGGTGCAGAATGATTTACTATAACTCTTGTAGCATTCACGATACCAAGGGAGATATCAGCATTCTGCTTCATTAACCAGTCATTTTGATTGCTTTTTTTTTTTTTTTTTAAATTCTAGTAATTTTCTCTTCTTTGCAATTATATTAGGAGTCTAAATCCCTCTACATAAATTATAGCTTTCTTTTTGAGGGGGAGACTGGCCACGTGAGCTGGAAACACACTCTCCCCAGAAGCCAGAACCTGAAGTGAAAGAGCTTGAGCAGCAAAGCTGGACTAATTAAAAGATTATCTTTACCTTGCTCCCACAATGAGCTGGTTCCTGTTGGCATCCAGTGCAAGCTGAGAAAAGTCATGCACACCTGGATAGGTGAAATTCGACACCCAGGGCTTCAGATCTGCAATAAAAATGAGAAAGCAGAAAACAATAAAGCTGCTCTAGAGGCAGTGAGTTCACCCGGACATCCACTAATGGATTTCCTACCGAGTTATCTGTCAGGGGAAGGCTAATTAATAATCTATTTAAAGGGTTTCTATTTATTCTGATTCTCCGCAGAATGTGCAAAAAAGGGTATATAAAATGCAGGGCTGTCTCAGCAGTTATTTTCACATCCAAGACAGAGTGTCAGCATTGGTTTCGGAGACAACAGCAGCTCGATTTGACTTCTGTTAAAACTGGGGAACCACCTCCAGTGCCAGGGCTAAGTGATGTAAAGGGACTAGGTTGCCCACCATAACACCTCCGCAGCTTTGCCTTCTGTGCTAAGGAAAGGGAAACTGCTGCCCTCCAGGAAGAGAAGGTGGGGCCAACTGATTGAAAAACAAGTTAGAGTAGAAGTGATCTGCAGTCAAGACCTGGCTGCTCCAATGACAGGCTCTACCTTCTCTTTCAGGTTTTAAGTTCTCTTCTAGGTTTCACTCTATCTAACATCTGGGATCCTATCAGTTAATCCTTTCTTTATTTTGATGGAGGGGTCATCAAAGCATCTTTGCGGTTGATGGATTGCACGATCTTGAAACGGGCTCTATCAACTACCTTGGATTTGCTAATCTGGGTAATTGGCCAAGATGCAATCACACAGGTGAAATGCAAAGCAATAGATTTGGCTATGCTATGCTTGTGGAGACAAAGCTCTTCCAGAAGATAAATCTATTAACACAACATCAGTTGAGAGATGTAGGGCAGAGAGTCCTCACATAATAAAAAATACACCTGCTTAAAGAAAAAGCGGAATTACTATTTCTAGGGTACTCCCAGGAATGATGCTAAGGCATCCACAGAATCCCAGCTTTCAATACAGTTACCAGCTTTGACCTTGTTCACATCACAGATCACAGAATTTCAGCCTCTCACACCTTTCCTGAACAAAATAACTGGGGATAGATTCATACATATCTTTCAGAAAGTCATCCAGCTTTACTGTAAGGATGGATAGATTCATACATATCTTTCAGAAAGTCATCCAGCTTTGCTGTGAGGACTTCTCTTGGGAATGTATTCTAGCTGTTAACTACTCTGGGTATTACATACATGGAGAATACCACATATCTGAGAGAGCAAGGCACAAATGAGACCAAATCAATATATCTGTAATCCCTCTGTGACCTGTTGACAAGTAACCCTGCCTCATTCAAAAACTGACTGTTAAAGATCCAGGAGGCTCAACATGAAAGGTAATATCTTTTGGCCTCATGCCAACAGGATACCAATACACAGGCCAATGACCTGATGACTCATAACAATAATGATGCAGTTCAGATCAATTCAAAAGAGCTCTGAAAAAAATGCTCAATTGTCATTTTATATCCCCAATGATAAATTGAGAAGTCTCACTGAAGTCAGTCAGGTTGAATATTTTGTTGTAGGCATTAGTTCCCCTTTCCACAGGGGTGAGATGACAATGCTGATGAGGAATCTCATTAAGGCCTTTGGCGTCTTGACATGCTTTGTAGGATTACGGATGTTCAACGGTTTAAAACCATTGACGTATGGATATTTGCTGAGCAATTTCAAGTCCCTTCTCCCTCTAGGGACAGATGAAACCTAATCAAGCCCTTCAGTTATCAAAACCTTAAGAAAACACATATAAAAGTCCCTAGATGCCACTTGTCCTGCCTCCCTTTCCAAAGCAGAACCTTGTTGTGGTGCTTCTGCCCCGAACACCACCACGTTTCATAAGCCTCCTCACCACAGAACTGGTCCCCATCAGGCCTGGTCCCATGCCCTGCCTAACTGGTCACTGCCAGGACCTCTCCGACAAGGAGACCTCTATCCTCGCAATCTAAAAACCCTGTTGCCAGGAGCTGGAGGCTTCCAGCCCTTCTCAGCATTCCTGTCACACTGTGTAACCACACACAAGACGTGTACCTCCTCTGCTCTCCAATGAAAAGGCATGAGTTAAGGAATAACTCAGCCCGTCTAACCTTCAAGCATCTCCACCTCCTACACTCCTCTGGGACCCTTAATGATGTACTAGCACCAGGGAGGCACCGCAGTTTCACCTCTGGCATTCTCCTAACTAATGGGGCCGTCTTCTTTTCCTGTAGCTCTTTAGCTGCAGAGACATTTCCGAGCCAAGCAGCAGAACCAGCAACAATAATACCTTTCAGGCAGGTTAGCCGGCTGACATGTGCTGTGGATCTCCTGGCATTTCTGTTGGCTGATGGGGGTGGGATTAGGGGATTGCTATATAATGATGATACCTTTTAAGGATCCTGCTTTTAGGCCATAATTTCTCTTGTCATTTTACCTCCTCTCCTACCAACTCTTTCCTACTAACTAACCCGCTATTACAGTGCAGTAGCAGGAAGAATATTTCTTCATCTGCTGCTCTAAGCAAAAGCTCCTCACTTCAGAGAGGTACACTCATCAGTTCTTCCTTTTAATGGCAAGCTCTGTCAAATTACAGGTAAAAATAATTAAAAAAAAATTAAAGGCAGTAGGTGGCTCGAATCTTTCCATGTTGGCTGAAATGTCAATCAAGCCCAAGAAATAACAGGCAGTGTCTTGATTTCTATTACTACTGCAGGTGGTACAACTTATAAAGAAACCCTTCCCAGTTATTAAATTAAAGGCTGCAAGCCATGCATCCTCATAGCAAAATTAAGCTTTTATAGGCATGTAGTTGGAGATTATTAAACCCAGCATGGTCCCTGCTAAGAATGTCTAAATGTGAGTTGTCAGAATTAATGCCAAACGGCACATTTTCCCTCCCAACTTCCTTTCTTCCTGTGAAGAGGGAAGGGATAAAGTGGAATGGAAATGCAACCAAGAGTCAGGACATGGTCTTTTTTCATTCAACACATTCAAATCTGCTGCTCAGACCACAGGCATCCCTAAGGACAGTTCCAGCCTTTCATTTTGAAACTAGCTTAGTTCTGCAAGGTAAGTGCTGCCCTGGGTCTATCTGAGTTAGCTGAAGTTTACACATATGGACCCAATGAACTCCAGAGTTTGCTTGTATTTGACCTTTCTCAGCAGGCTGATTTTTCCAGTGCTGACTCTTTAATTTGGCTGGAAACCTTCAGTGCTGGGGCATGTTTACATTTGCAAAAGTATCTGTTTAAAAACAGTATGAAAAATTAAAAACCAAGGCCCTGGCTTTGCATGTCGGCAGCAGGAGCCGGAAAGCAAAGAACCACATGGCTTAGGGGCAAAATGTTCATCAAGGCCTCCTTTGTGCTTCTCATCTCTAATCATTTCCAGGGGGTTAAAGATCCATGCTCTCACTTCCTCCACATGAGGACCAACGAACAAAAGTTTAATAGTTTCCAACACCGTCCACCGCCAGACATCTGATTCAGAGCCTCTAAAGCTCCGCAAGTCCCTTCACAGCTCAAGGTGGTTCAGGTATCCAGCTGCAAAGAAGGCAAAGTTTCACAGGAAATGTAAGTCTGCAGACGCAGCTGCGCTCAGGCTATTATGTATGCATAAGACAAGGTGAAAAGAGGCCCTCTGCCATTTCGGAGGGTGGTCCCTGCAGCCTGCAAGCACGCTGCTCTGCACCGGCTTCCTGAGAGTACAGGACTGGGATGAGGATTAGTCAGCTGCACACAGGACGGCGTGCCAAATTGCGGAGCTGCGTTTAAAGGCCTGATCCAGAGGCTCTTCAAATCATTGGCGGTTTTCCACTGAGCTTGATGGGGTTTGGATCAGCTTCTAAAGATGTGGTAAACCTGGTAATACTTGAGCCTTCATCTCCTCAAAACCAGCTGCTCCCCACCTCGCCCTTACACTGTGTGTTTTGGAGGAAAGAAGTACGTAAACACCGAGTTGAGACTTCCCTGTCTGAAGGACAGCATTTACTGCTTCATCTCACTTGAGCCCACTTGTAGCTCCCATCTCCAGCAAGCTGTAACAGCTTTGCGCATCCAGCACACACCACGCAAGAGCAGAGAGGTTAAATGACCATGCCTTGAAATTGCAAAGCCATTGCTAGGTGCACGGAGTGTGGCCAATCGCTGTGTTATTCAAGACCATCTCTTCCGGAATAATTCTCAGCACGAGTTTCCTAGTCTGGAGCAAAAGAAACTAAACTAAACAGGACCAAGGATTCTTTGTGCAAAATAAGGGTATACCCACATATAAACTACCCACGCTTTTATCTGAGCTAGCTTTGAATACCAGCGAGGCTGCATGAGCAAAAACCTTGTCTTGAACTATTTCTCCTGAGTTCAAGTATTTCTCCTGTGTTTTGGGCAGAGCTTGCACCCAGTATGAATACCACACTGCCAGTTGTAAAGTCACTATCTATACTGGAGCTGGATAGTTGAAAGCCAATTCAGGCACGTGTATGTGATCTCTGTTCATACTTTTGAGTAGCAGTGTAGTTGCTGCTCTAAGTGTCCACACATTGAGTTATTCTGGAATAGCTGCTCATGACTAGTGCCAGGTATAGTCACTAGTTGTGCTACCACATAGAAACATGAGTCTTCGACTGAAAACAGGAGGACTGCACAGAAAATCTTCAAAGATATCAGAAAAAAGACCTTAAGGGAGGAAAATAGCGAAGTTAAACAAGAAGATCCAGGGATCCCATTCCAGAAAAGACAACCTGAACCACATAGATTACATAAAGCCCCTGTAAAATAAGTAAAGGCTTGTGCAATGAAGTAGAGCATATATATAGCACCGGGGGCCTGCCAAACTCAATGGGAATAAACAAATACCTGTTCTGCAACAACTCGGACCTACTTTTGTGCAGTGTTAACTTCACCACACATTCAGTGCTTCCCTTACTGCCTCAGTACGGACTCTTTTAAGTTCTCTTAACTCAGCTTATGATTTCATGGCATGTTTAATTACTGTGTGAGTATTTCAGCATTCCTGGGGAGGCCCAGATGACAGCCATGACTTCTGTAACTGTACAATCTCCCCTCCTTTTTGTTTGCTTCAGTGGTGGCACAGGGCAAACTATGTATAGTGAGTAGATATAGATATAGTAGATAAACTATGTATAGAGTATATGCCAGTATGTGACTGGCAGATACTCCAGCTTGCAAGTACTCAACCATTTAGATCTTTTTCAGACCACCCATTAGCCTGGAGGATTCTCAGTGTTGTATCCCAGCAATGACTAACAGATGCAAATCACTTTGTAACATAAGGTGAAGTCTCAGGCTGTCTTCTTGGTATATACTGACGAAATGTCCCCTTTTCAGAATCAGACCTACCATCTCACACCATTCTCTGCTTCAATTATCCCCAGTATTCAGAGCATTTTTCACAAAGTAGACAGTTGCCAGCTAAGACTGAGGCCACAGTTTCCATTCTGTTTGGGCCACAGACCAGAACCCATCAGAAACAAAGCAAACAAGGCTGTAACCAAAGATCAGAAGGCTACCCATGCTACCACCTGTCTTCTCAAATGCAGCGCGTGGACATGTCCAAGGACACACAGAGGTCGAACTCTACTTACAGTGTTATCTTTATTAGACTGACAATGAATCATATTTTAATACCAGCCTCATTTTAAATTTTAGCTCTCTGTTGTAGGTCACACCACAGGTTAGCGCAATACATGTTGGAAAATAACTTTCACTCCTACCCCATGCTGAGATGTAAAAGTAGCCTCCACAACACAAAGTGCTCCACAATTCAGCAAATTTATCAGGGGAAGGAGAAATCTTTTGCTGTGCGGGCAGAGCTGAGCAAACAAATGTGTCAGCACTCAGAGCTCAACTTTACTCATGAGGCCAAAAAACTCAAGCTGGCTTTACCCCAAAAGTCCTCCTACACATACATATCACCCTGCTGTCTTGTCTTCCCATCACCACCTCCACCTCATTACTGGTATTCTCTCTTTCTTTAATCTGATCCATTGAAATCTTTAATTGTACATTAAATACGTCCTCATCCCAACTGCTGCAATTTCTAGCTTCATTGCCTTCTTAAATCTCTGATATCCACTCACAGTTACGAGGACTCAGAAGGCAGTTGGCAGAGTACAAGCCCTTCTACAAAATGGGCCAAACCAGCAGTTTCCTTCTCTCTCCCCTCAATACCCAAATCCAACTCAGATGTTCTTCCAGCTGTCTCATTTTCATGGTTTCACTCAGTTTACCCCCCTGACCCCACATTCACCTCCTCTCCCACTCCTGCTTTCCTTTCTAGCAGTCTTCACCTTCCAGCTATGTTTCCACCTTATTTCCTACCCACTCAATCAATTCTTTCTGTTTTGGCCAACTATGAAACTCCTCCTCAGATGAGAGAAACAATGAGCTAACCCATGAGTGGCCTGAGAGTCACTGTGACAGCAGTAAGCCATTCCCTTTCAATGAGATCCAAGAAGCAAAAGAGTTGCTAATGCCTGTCCAAAAACATGTGGATAGAAGATAACTGGATGAAGAAAGAATAAGACTTTTTCTCTTGGTATCATGAAAGAGGGAATAGTCCCGTATCTCAGCTACCAACGAACAGAAGGAGACAGAAGAAAAAGCTCTGCTCTTTACCACCCTGAAGGGAAAAAAAAAAAAGAACCAAAGACTTAGGTCGTACCTTCACAGAGCCACAGGAATCACAATAATCATCATAACATCATAAATTTATCGTTTAAAGTTATGTCAAATCCAGATGATTTTGCACCTCTCCCCTCACTGCCTACAGTTCCTCCTTGAACCAACCTTGCTGAGCTTCTTCCATGCCAAGAGAAAAATGACATCTGGAGAAGCAGGCATGGTCCCAGGTGCCCTATGGTGCTGACATAGGAGTACGCTCTGTCCTGGGCACACCATGAAACTATCTAGTGTCTCAGTGCTTCCAATTGTTAAATGGGTTTAGGGATACTGGCTAGTGCATCAAGGCCTAATTATCTGTAAAACACGCGATGTACAGGAGGCACTAACTCTCGCTAATGCATACCAAGCATCTAGACTCTTTGTTTCCTAAATTTTAATCATTTCTTCAAAACAAGTGTTGCTAAATTGTTTCAATATGGAGAAAAAATAACCTAGTCCAAACCTAATTTTTGCAAAAGTACAATTATGACTGCTTGTTTATTTACTTTGTTTATTATTAATATGGAGCAGCTGGCAAAACACACCAGTCTATCAGGAAGAACCCAGGGATTTAATCCCAGATAAAGAAAACAACAGAAAATAAGCATGAACTCACTCCCAGTATGGGACAGTGTTCTGTTAAGTTGTCCTGGGGGCCTCCCAAGGAAGGAGATCGAAGGACCGTGAGTCACATTACCAATTCTGCACATTTCTAAAGTTCTTTGGCATTTCTGCTCCATCAGAGAGGCCAGCCTTGGCCCATTTTCTTTTTTGCTTGGGTTCCTATTTGCAGATGGTGAAGGGCAGGCAAAAGCTCAATCAAGACCAGCCCCAGGGAGAGCCAGGAGACTTCCACTTGGTGAGTCCCCAGGCCTCAGGGAGGGGGGTTGGGAAAGAAGTCATGTAACATGAGAGAGGCTCTTCCCTCTTCAGCATGCCTCCTGTTGCTCAGACCCCCACAAGACCTCAAACCCCAACCACCATCCAGCATTGCAGATCCTTGCTGGCAACGGCCAATTAAGAGCAAGAGGAGACGCCACAGTGCTGCAAGGGTGTAGGATACGGTCTATGAGTCACGAGCATGTCCATTTGCCATGCCTGAGATTGACAGGACCAAAGGTGTGTGCCTACACAGCACAGCACCTCGTGGAAAGAACGGATCTGGCTTTCCTCAGCAGGCTACCACCCAGGGCAAACACTACCCTAATGCTGCCTCCCCTCCTCCTCAACAACCCTCCTCAAAAACCTTGCCTGCTACCCCACGCAGCTCTGCATCAGCTCTGCACGGTGTCATCAGCCATAGCCCTGTGTCCCACCACCACCTTGTGAAACTCTGCTAACCAGCGCCACACACAACCCCACTGTTAGCAAACCTGGAGCTTTCTTTTTTTTCTTAAGAATGTTGAGTGTTTAAGTATTGTGATCCATTGTTTACTGAGACAAGACCTGCAGCTGTCACGCAATCTCCCTCGCTGAAAAAGATAAGGTGAGTGCTCATGCATCACTTGCAGCTTCCTATGACATTCTGATCAGCGTAATCCCTCTTCTCAGACAGGAAAGCAAGCTGCATCTTGGCTCCTACAGCCACTGCAGTCTGATGGAAAAAACACTCCTTTGTCATCATTCAACCATCGCTCAGTCTACCTCCTCCACATCTGGAGGCAAATTTTTTTCACTATCCTTACAGTTACGTGTCTACATCAGCCACTTGCACCAGCAAAGATGGTGCATGATTCAGGATAATTGTTTTCACTAGCGAGAATGTAGGAGAGGGCACAGAAAACATGGCTAAAGTCCTTGAATTTCACCTGCAGGTAGACAGATCTGCCACAGAAGCAGATGTGTCTGATTTTGATGAACATCTGAAACAGAAGCTGACCCTCTTTGCAGGTTCACCAGAGACTGAACTGGAGATGCCGCAAGTTTGTGCTTTTCAGTTAGCCAAGCCTATGAGGACTCCTGTCTTTTGTGGACAAAGGTCCCACCGTGAGTCAGTTACACCAATGAATTGGAGCAGAGGCTGTAAAATTCTGAAAGACTTTTGAAATGAACCTGTTCTCATAAGGATCAGTGTTTTTAAATTGGAAGCTGGCTAATAATAGTAAAGGTTTATCAAAGACCACATTTCACCAATGACCTCCACCTCTTTAATTAACGTGCTGTAAAACAGAGTAATCCCCGTGTATAAAATACAAATCTGAATTTTGCAGTTCAAGCACTTCCATTAAAACACATTCTAAGGATTGCCCAATGTTATATAAAGGAAAGGATGGATGATCTATGAAGTCAGAGCTTTTAAGCCAAAGCACAAGAGTTTCTTCAGGATTTTATCTCCACCTCCTAAAGCTACAAATGATCATAAAAACCTCTAATGCAGTCTACTGTGTATTGCAGATCACAGACTTTCATCCAGCTAATCCTATACTAAGCCAAGGAACGTGCTGGATTTCTTAACCACTTGGTTCCGCCATGTTAGAGGAACAACTTGGCCTATTGGACCTATGGTAGCAGAAGTCACTAGAAACAAAATTATATGCTATAGTTTCCATTTACAGACTTGATGTTTCAGTGCTGTGCACTTTGACTCTGGTCTAGCTCAGCACATAAGCATACACTCGGTTTCAAGTACACAATCCCACAGATTCAAGGTAAGTACATATTAAGTGCTTGACTGAGCTGAGACTGATTGTGGCTTTCCAGGGTGAAACCCGCATGGTTAAACAAGAATATTTCTTATGAGATTGCTAGTACTAAAGTGAACTTTATCAAAGCATAACAACATCCTTGAATGGAAGGTTTTAGGAGAATGTGATATATTAACACACATCAGAAGCAGATGTGTTAAATAAATGAGGTCTGCCATACCACTGGCTCACAAACTTATTCGGTTAGGGAACTATGCTAAGTAAACTTTAAAATTGAGAATGAGGTCTCCATAAGGCATGTTTTTGTTTGTACTGAGCAACAGAAAAAGAAGAAAAGCGCTTTGCTTTGCTTTCCACCCTCTTTCCTTTCTCTGAGATGCTGTCTGCGATCTGAAAAGAGGCAGCCCACTTCTATGTCCTAGATCTAACCACTGTGCCAAAGAAAGAACCATGCACATGCTGCTGTTAGCTGCTCTTGTTAGCCCCAGTTACACCAGCAGGATCTCTGAAAATATAAATAAGCTATTGTGCTGTTGACCAGAGTTTTTCATGGCCTCGGTCCATGCATACTATGCTGGTAACCTTCTGAGTACCTGTTCCTACACATCATGATCCCACCTCACTCAGTCCTGTTCCTGAGCATGCCCTCCCTCTCATCATCATCACCACTCACGGTCAGAGGCTGCTCCTTTACTTGAGCTCTTGTACCTCTTTAAAGTTTTACCTTCCCCTACTCCAACACGTAAGAGTTACTCAATCACTCTGCTTCCTGAAGCTTCACCATAAAGTCTTCCTTTTCTCTCCTGCTTGTCATGATTTGCTCTGTATACAGCATTTTGTGAATGAAGGGCACTCTTCTAAGACCCCTTTCCCTTCTTGAGGCCCCAAGGAACAGCACATTGAATAATTTTTTCAATCAAATCTCATTGCAATTACTTGTGAAGTGCCTCGGACACCATCAATGGGGAAGTGTCAAAGAACTACCATCATTATTGTTATAACTATTATTATGGAATGAAAAATATATTGAGAGCTGTTAGGTGTAATTTTCAGAAGTTTTGCCTGAGAACAAATTACTTCCCTAACCACTGTATATTTATGGCTTTATTAGTCACAATTTTCAAACAAATTCTAAATCAACCCTAAAGAAGAAAATATCAGCTTCATTTGCCACAGTTCCATTTTTCAAGATTAAAAAGAAAATTTCCACAAGCTTTGCTTAATGGAAACAAAATCTATACTGAAATGCACCAAAGGTCAAATATTCTGTAGCACCCATAGGATGCCACCGGTTTCCAGTAAAAAATCTGTCATTAGTTCATGTTTGGACTCCCTGTATGGAGATTCAAGGGCAGCAAGGCTATGAGCTAGAAGACAATTCTCCCGTAATGTATTTTGCCTTCCCTTTGATATTCAGGCAGATATACCTCTCATACTTCACCCCACAATCTTCATCCTTCGTTAACTAAAATTTTGGTTTGGATTGTCAAACTCTCACTTGCTCAAGAAAAGTGTAAATCTTTATCAGAATTTCCTAAGGGGCTTTCCTAGCTGGCCTTTGGAGTTGATGGATGCTAATGTGCTTTTTTTCCATCAATATACAGTATAGGGAATAATGTATTAGTGACCAATTCAACAATAGTGTGGGTGTTTGGTAAAATGTCAAGAACCTTCAAAAGAAATAAATCATACCCTATTATCCTTCAGCCCACAAAGTTAAAACAGCTTTTGCTTTCAGTACAACAAGCGAACACTTAACTGCTCCCCACAGATTTCAGTGTTTGAAGCTGGCCACATTTCAATATAATGTTGTTTAAAGAAAGAAAATATTGAGAAAATATACAGCAAGCTACATTCAAGCAACCTGAATCACATTCATCTGCTAGAAGGTAATAATTACAGACAGTCTGAAATAAAATCCCAGATCTAAACACTCCCAAACTAATTCATTTTGAAAACCTGCGGCAACAGACAAAGCAACTTGTCTGTATCTAGGAGAGACTGAGAATTATACAATGGGTTAAACTGAACGCACACCAGCCATGATGATACGGTCAGCACAGCTGAGATTCGCAGTCCTGAGAAGATCTGGGATATAAGCTATTTAACCAAGTCCTCCTCTCTCCTATGCTTCAGCATGAGATCAGCTGAGGTGTTTTTATGGATGAAGACAGGCTGCAATTATTAAAGCAGGGACAAATGATGTTTTTCCAGCTTACGCTAACTGCCATGACCCAGGGGAGAAAGCCCTGGAAGACAGAACAGAAAAAAAAAAGGGAAGTCTATCATACTTTTTCCTGAGCATAGTGATTTAATGGATAAAACTAATGAGAAATAAATAATGGTAGAAACTGCAAGTGGAAACCTGTCTACAACTCATTTCCAGTTAAGTTGTGAACATCCAAGTGACTCATATAACACAGATGAGTTTGCAAACTTTTAAGCACTTCCTTGGTAAACAAGCTGAAACCAAGCACTCTGCACCCATTACAAACATATACGCACGTCAGTCATGGCTCTGGCTCGAAATAACAAATTTGACGTAGTATTGCTGTGGCAGAAGATGTTTCTGGCTTTCCCAAGGGGCATGTTACAAAGGAGCTCCAAATGTCTCTAATGAATAGCAAAGGTGCTTTATGTCTAAGGAACAGCTGTATAACAATGAAGGATAATGCTAAGAACCAGGACAGTGCGGCAACGGCATAGCCCAGTTGGAATGCAGGGACTGATCCATTGGTTATAAGGTATATAAGGAAAAGACAAGAAAGATGAGCATGACTGACAAGAATTAGAAACAATTTCTCTGGTGTTTGGCTTACCAGAGTGGTCCACAGTGGAGCTGTGCTGGGATGGCATATTGTTGAGTGAAATGGGACTTGGAAGCATGTGTACATGCATGTATAAATAGAAAAGGATGCACTAAGAATATACCTGACTTGTTTCACTAATTTCTCAAGTCACTGAAAAACAAACAAGCATGCAAGATCCCTAATGCAGCTACCCACTCACAGCCAAATAGGTAATAAGACACCAGAAACAGGCTCCTGGGAAGTAAAAGATCATTTTCTTATTGATCTAACAAGGGAAATCAAACTTTAACTGGATTTCTTATAAGCACAGAGTACAACAATCTAATTATGAAAAGCCCAAACTGGGTACGTTATTATTGATGGTGAACTGTACAATGAGCATCATTTATAAGCCCCGGGGAAACTGGGGCACCGTTGTGTTAGTTTGGTACTGTGCAAACACATAGGACAGTGCTCACAGCACAAATTCCTAACCTGTCCCTCACAATCTCTCTGTGGTCTGCTAGGATAAATCATTCAGATCACAACCCCTTCCCAGCCCACATCTCTCCTGGCAGGCCAAACTTTATCTTGAGCATATAAAATAAGCATATTTAGGACCAGAATTTATGTCTCTTGACTTGTCTAGACCATTTTCTCTAGGTCACAAGTACTGGCAGGTGGTTTGGGAATGGACTCTGTAAAGAAACAGGCATTTCTTCAGGTCCAAACACAGCTAAAGTAAAAGCATTTGCATACATAGACTCCTTTCTGCTTAAATGAGGATGTTGTGTACTGTGTTCCATCTTTCTTACCCCTCCCATAGCAATACAAAGAGATATCAATTCAAATAGACAGTTGACTAATGTGTATGAGATACAATAAGCAGAGATGAGACATAAAAACCACATAATTTCTCAGGAAATAAGTTAAAAACTAGGCAAAAAGGAGTTTTGCTTGGATTCTTCCATGACAAGGATACTTTCCAGCCAACTGGATGTTAAGAATACCATAATCTGGAGGAAGAGTGCAATAAAAAGAGAGGCTGAGCACAAGTAAGGTGGGAACTGAAGACTGGAGAACACAAAACATGTTACGGCATCCCCTCTGTATTGCGATGGGAAGCCTGGCTAGCAAGGTTGTGAAAAAGAAACTATTCAACCCCTTTGTAACATAAACTGCTTTGTGAATCTGTTCGTTCTGGCAGTAAATTAATGCATCCTGTACAACTGAATGGTGTGGGGCCTTACTTATTATTACCGCCCATCCACTGACAATTACTGCTGTAACATAATCCTCCCCCCTGGCAGCAGGAGCACCAGCAGGGCTGCTGCTAAGGTCCCTCTTTCAGTCATTGGTTCGACATTTCCAGTGTACAGCAGGTTGTGATCCATGGGCCAATGTATTTGGAGACCCACAGGAAGCCCATGAGCCACACTGCTGAGCAGAGACACCCTCAGAGTGATTTGCAATGGCACATAAGATGTAGATTCCCCTGCTTGTCTCCCCTGTAGTCTAAACCTTCCTGGGCTGGCATCAGAACAGGGTATAGCTTTAAGGTAAATCATATTATGAACTGAGATGTGTTTTTGGAGGTGTGAGCCCTCTTCCATAAAACATAAACACTATGTGCAGAGGAAATAAGGTGCCTTTAATTTTATTCCTGTGTATTTTTCAGCAGAAAATACAGGATTAAACCGTATCATGAACAAACATGAGGAAACAGGTGCTGAGAAAAAAAAAAAAAAAAACCACCTCTGAATATAACTTGGGTTTAAAAGACCCAAATGAAAATCTGGATCATTTTCTTGATGCGTCTGCAATTTCCATCTTTATTTCTTTTATATAATTGTTAAGTTCTGATTAACCCATACCAGTTTTTGCCCTCTATCAATGAAGAGAGAAAGGGAACAAGAACAGCGAAAGGAGAGGAGAGACCATTTATTTCCATGAAAAATTCATGCCTGATTAAAACAAAGCAAACTGGCAGATTATGACTGTGTTTATGAAGCCATCACTTCTGCGGAGAAGCACTCGCATTGAGTGCCAAAAATGCCCACCAATTCCTCAACATCAGGAAGCGGGGCTCTAATATTCCCTGCAGAATGATTTATCTCAGTGCTGGATCCCACAAATACATCCTCTATAAAAAAGTTTTGTGCTCCTGGTTATAGAAAGAATGCTTGCTTTTTCTCTTTTCTTTACCTATAACATCCTCATTATTGTATTATCTATTCAAATATCCAATGGAGTTCCACCATGTTATTAACTACAAGAGTTTCTCCTTTCACCCCCCCCCAGTTAGACAGATGGTTAGACTTATTTAGCAATCAAAATCAAGGTTTATTTACTCACTGGAGCACCAGAGCAAAGTTAGAGTCAGTGCCATATCATGCAGTCTTAAAGATTTTGCTAATTTACTTTAATCCATTTAAACCTTTAAAGCATAGATAATAGAAAACAGACAAGAAATCTCTTACACTTTCCAAATTAAGAGACAAGAGTTTCCTCCTCTGCAAAGAAGGGTAAAGCTTTCTAGAAGAATCCTGAAAGGTCAGCAAGGAAGCCTTTGACTACTTTCTTCCTGGAAACCCTATCTCAAAGGTCACAAAACCACAACTAAATTGCCTTTAGCAAAGACCCTAACTAGAGACACATTGCAAGGTACTTAATTGCCTTTAGTGAAGAATGTAACTGGAGATGCATTGCAAAGCCTTAAATGGGAACCAAAATCAATATTTCAACATTTAGGAGGAAACCATTTTTAGCGAGGAGATTCAGCAGCTGATGATGCTGGCACACTCAGCTTAACACACTAGTCTGGGGTGAATTCAGAAATAATGGTGGTACCGATATAATGATCTAACTGTAGTGTGGGTAAGTGGACAGATTGGACAAACAGCAACTTACCAATACACACTCATGAAAAATCCAACTGGGATAAGGACAAGAGAATTTCCATGTTGCAAAAGAACAGTAAAAGGATTGCCCATTGCAACACAAAGGCCCCCTCACATTCTTAAGACCTTGTCAAGATAAATGGCCAGATGAAAGACGGAAAAACTACTAGTTGAGGAGATAAATACAAAACAAATGCAACAAACAAAAAGGCAGCGGCTCCCTGCAATTTTAAAACAATTTACTTCTCTTGCATTCAAGTACTTCCACATTCTCCATCACTTTTCACTTATTAAGTGTCTGGATCCAGCCAGCCAGGTGAGGTGTATAAGCATTACTGAATCCAGTTAGAAAAAAGGAAACTGAAACAGTTTCAGTGTGGCACAAGATTACAGGGAGCCTGTAGCAGAATTGAAAATGGACCAGTAGTCCTAAAACTGCCTGAATTCACTGCTGTGAAACCTCAAAGTTAAAACACTGTAAAGCATCAAAGGGAATACGATTCATCAGGCCACTTGCACTGGCCTGTGGAACACAGGTGTAAGGAAAACAGCACAGACTAAACCATCATCCATATCAACACCAGGAGAAGGACTTCAAAATGGATCATCCTACTGGAACTTGAAACAGGAATAGAAGCTCTTACCTTCAAAAGCAATTGTGGGGTGTTCTTTCCTGACACATTGCTGATGTTCAGCTTCAGAGTATTCAGGTACATTCTGTGATGCTGAGAGATGAAAAGCGAGAAGAAAAAGGCTTGGCAATGACAGGGAAATGGCCTTTAATCTTGAAACAACCATGACTGAAGGGCGGCTGCAGATCTAGCTTCCAAGGTAGGCCCAGGGACGATACCTGAAATACAAATAATTCCACTTTCAGAAAGACAAATGCTTATCCAGAGTGTGTAACATGGGCAGAGAAGGGTGGAGGTTCCCCTTTCATCCCAACCCCACTTGTGCTAAGCACATAAGATAATATTCCACAAACACTATCTTAAAAAAAAAAAAAAAAAAAAGACTCAATTTACAACTGTATTTGGGCTCCTAACTTCAAAGAGAAGGGAAGCGTGCAGCTCTCTAAATATATATCTCTGTGGACCTTTGGGGTATGTGTCCTTATACAGCAGCCGGTGTGCAATGGCCAGTGCTGACAACAAGAAATCTCAAATACTCCAGATGTGAATATATCCCCCAGTGGGGACACCTCACTCCTCAGTTTCATGACACGTCCATGTCTAAACATCATGCTACATTCAAGAGTTTGCTAAGGAAAGGCCTACACCAGTCATCACAAAAATACATATGCAATTAATACTGTTCTAATAGATTTATACATTTTACCACTGCTGTTTTAAATGTCTTGAAACAAGAAAAGCCAATTTAAAGGTGTTTCCAGGAAAGTGCTAATTAAGGTAACATAAAAATTAAAAGAGCTTAATGGGAACAGTGAGAAGTGAGTCAATTGCCTGCATTATCATGGGATGCTATGGCTCCCAGTCACAAGAGCTGAGGCACAGCTAAAGAGGAGGAGCACTTACTCTCAGGCTAGGAGAGGGGAAAGCCATGCCTTTACTACGTGAGCATTTTTAACAACAGCAGCAGACAATATATATAGCTCAAAAATATTCCCGTGGGCCTACCAGGCCTGAGGCAGGGGACGGAGGATTAATTAGCCTGTGCCACAAGCTCCTCAAGATGCTGCTGCATCTTAGGAAAATCTGCATTGCCAAATTTAATCTTACTGATGTCCGTGTTGTATTCTCCTATGTAACTTTTTTCAGTTATTGCAAACACATGTTTTCAAACAAATGGAGTCTCCTACCTTTAAATCTTATCTAGTGATAAAGCTGATTCTGATTAAATTCCCACATACCGAGATTTTCAGTTCCTGCAGGTGTAGTGATTCATAAGGGTAGTGTAACGCCTGCAGTGCCCTATACCTCTATATTTTTGTTCAGAGTCTCCAAAACACCTTCAGTGATCTGAAGTGGCCAGGATGATAACATGAGGTACTGCCTGATACACGATGACAGGCTCATGGCATGGAGGAAACTCCAATATAGGGGACAATATTGTGACATCAAGGAGTTGGAAGAAGTTTGTAAAGGCCTTTGGACATCACAGGAGCAATAAGGGACTGCTTACAGCAGCAATGGGAGACAGCTGGTTTGAAAGAGGAATCCTATGTTTTATTCTTATCTATATTTCTCTGTGATTTTAAACACTGGCATAAAGATAAGTTGCCAGCACATCCATTATGCGTGTCCTCAGCAGCAGCTCCATACCACTGACTGAAAATAGCGTTGGCATTCAGGATCTAGGGTAGTTCTAGGGACTTGGTTTCCCAACTACTGTGCGTGAGAGATTACATCATTTCACATTTTTTCCAGCCCCATATACATGCAGACTTTATGCAGGGATGTATAAAATCCCCTCCCAGTTCTCCAAAGGAGGTTCTACAGCGCTTCACTACAGAGGTGGTTTGTTTTTTGGTTGTTTGTTGTTTTTTTTTTTTAAACACAGCGAATATCATGTTAAATTAAAAAATGGGACTGGCAGAAGTATGAGATGTGACATCATCGAAAGCTAAAGCCAGCACTGCGTTTAGTCATTAAGCACAAGCATACTGCAGGGCGTACACCACTGAGTACTATGGCATCTTGGATGATGAAGATGTGCAAGTCACGCTGTCATGAAAATTATTGATGATGAAGCATTGGATTATCTTTTCGGCCATTGGTTTAAATGATCATTTTTTTCAGTACAGATCCAGAAGTGAAACCCAGCACAGAGATGTGAACCCTAAGGATATGCATTTTATATAGTTCTCAGATCCACCTAAAAGTTTCAGAAGAGACAAAGCCAAACTTTCCTTGGATAGGAAATAGTTGTTGTGGGAAATGCACAAGAGGCAAAAGGACTTCTTCACTGTCAGATATCCTTGCTGGAAACTGGAAGAGACAGTCATGGAAATCTCACTTTATGCATGCTCTGCTCTTCCCAGTGTAGCCATTACTGGCTAATCCTAGAAATAAGGTACTAAACCAGACAGACTTTTAGTCTGAGCCGATGTGGCCATTTTCACATACTAAGCATCCCAACAATGGTCTCAAACTAGGTGAAAAAAATTCTTAAATCAAAGACACATGGTAGGATCCCATGCCCCACTAAGGCCCTATGTGATCTACAATCAGCAGATGAGTAAATTCAAGTTTCACAGTCATCAGGGTCATGAAATGATAAAAAGTTGCATACTGGAAATCTTCGTAACATCCCACAGCCTATTCTCTTCCAAAGCAGAGCACATTTACTAGTGTTTTGTCTGGACTAGTTGTAAAATGTGCCAAGTAGCTGGATTTCTGCCACTTTCCCTGGGAGATTTTACCACAGTCCAAGAGACTTCAGTGTTCCTTAGAAAGCTGTGACCAGTATTTGGGGTAAAGTTCCATCTTCTTTTTCCTTATTGTCATAGGGAAATCCGAAGTGTGTATGAAAATAATGGTTGCAAACTTGACGTGAAGTAGAAAGTAATACATGACCAAACAAAGACGGAAAAGAAAAATCATAAAAAAATTGTATCCTTCCCTATGTCCCTGTTGTGGTCCCCCATCTCCCACATCCAATTGCATCCATCAAATGTGTGGAGCATTCATGTGCTGGGAAGTTGAACAAAATCAGTGTCACGTGCAGCCCTGAGTTGGTGTCTACTGAAGTCAAAGTCAATGGGTAAATGCCAGCTTGATCAAGGGTGACAGAAGCCAGAGCCCTAGAGCACAGCTGAACAATATTCAGACGGTGGATAGCATTGCAAAAGGTTACTCCTTCAATCTGCCCCTTCCCAGGCTGCCTTTTTCATTTTTTTCTCAATATTTTGAGAGACTAACTCAGTAATTGCTCTTCCCACCTGCTGCAACTTTATTTCTCAAAAAAACATATTCCGAATATGAAGCAGTGCCATGTGCAAGAAGAGCAGGTCAACTGTATGCCAAGAGCAAACTAGTAACTGCCTGGGAGAGTCCAGCAGCTAGTTAAGAAGTGTAAATATTTTAATTCTATTGGAGATCGCCAAACTCAAGCCTCCACTTTTGCCCAAGCTGCGGATTTTCAGTGTGAGGGCTGGAGTATCACCAGTGCTTAGGACCAGTCTTCACCCAGACTGCTAAAACACTGCATGTCCTAAGCACAGCCCAGGCTAGCAGGGGTTTGCACTGCTGGAACTTGCCCTAGCGTTAAGCCGTTTAGATACAGTTAAATGCCATAAAAAGACCTGTTCTTATTAGAGTCTCTGCTCAAAATGGCTTAGGGCTCAAGAAATCAGCTGTCAATGTTTCAGTGCAGATGAGAGACAAGAGCTCAAATCCCTGGTTAAGCTCAAATCTCAGACAGGACATATAATTTCAATTCTTTATTTGCTCATCTTGATGTATTTTTACCACCTTAGCTATTCACCACCACCACCCTGCAATGCAGACATATTTGAAAAAAAAAAAAAGAAAAAAGGATAAAAATGTCCAATAAGATTATCTGTCCCAGTTTGTCAGCCCTCTCCCTCACGAAAGCCTGTCCTCTGCACAGTCCCAAGGCGCAGCGATGGGACGTCTCTCTCCCCTCTCCTGCTCTACGCAGTGAATCCCTCTGGCCCTCTGCCAAAAAAAGGTCAACAAATTCAGGCTCCATTGGATCCAGTGAAATATGGTCCAGAGAGAGGTACTTAGTAGAACACCACTTCTGCCACCATCCTCTTGTCTCTTAAATCAGGCTCGCTCAGCTCATGGGCCTCCCTGACTGTAGCGGCAGTGGCAGGGGATGGGCAAAGAGCTGCTTCTTCGGGGCAGAGCAGGAGGTCTGCACACTCAGTGTGTCCCCAAAGCTGAGATTCGCAACCGCAGCACCCATGGGAGCACAAACCCACTGCCACATGCCCGTTCCTCACCCAGGCCGTTTCACGGCAGCCCAAGAGGGACGGCGTATAATTCTGCTTTGCCTCGTGGCTTCACCCCCTCGCACAAGTGCAGCATTCAGGGGATCACCCACGGTCCCTCCCTTATTCATTCTCGGGGCATGAGTCTTTTCCAACCGGCCCCGTATTGTATCATTGTAACTCCATTGATTTCACAGGAACTAATCCTGATTTACAGAGGGTAACTCAGATCAGGCCCCCTTTGACTAAAGCTCCACGTCTAAAAGAAAAATACCTTCAATCAATCTTCAGGGCTTTAAAACAAAGCACACTTTAAAAATGGCTGTACCAGGAATTCATATCCTGCTTTCCTCTGACTGTAACTATCATTTTGACTTAATAAAACGTGACAGTAAAGTTTAAGGATAAAAGAAAATGCTTCATCTTTCATTTTAAAGAAAAGAGATGCCTTTAAAAAAGACTAAAAAAGGAACCTCCTGTAAAAGCATTAATGCTTCTGTTCGGGATCTTTTGTGGTTGGCACAGTTATGATTTTATTAGCATGGGATAGCAACAGAAAGAGGTGGACATTAAAATATTGAAAAAAGTACTGGAAGAATAAGTGAAATAAATATAAACATTATAAAGCAAGACAGCTCAGCAATGTGGCTATGACAGGCTGGCACAGGCAGCTCTGCCCTAGAAAACTCCAAGGCCAACAAAACCACGGTCCTTTATTCATCCGCTGCTCCTTGCCCTCCCCTCCCACCCTCACCAGCTGGAATTTGTCCCACCGGACAGGCTCCAAGGGCCATTTCACACTATCGAAGAAAAGGCACAGCTTTTCCCTCTGCCCCCGGCCACATCAGTACACTCAGCGCTCAGCCATGCCTGTGCCAGGGAGATGGATCTGTCTCACGGCCAAAACATGGCACGCTGCACTTGCATAGCCACATGTCAGATCTCATGTGCACCCTTAGACCAGGCTCCCACATAACAAGGTTTTCTCATTTATTTACTTCGGAGGCAAACATATGGGGTTGGTCAAACGACTGTTCAGATGAGAATCTGTGAAGATATCTTGTTTTGCTTCAATTAAATCACCCTACAGTCTTCTGAAGAATCAGTGAGCTCACCTCTAATTTCACAATGGCTTACACGCTGCAGCTCTTGTTCTGGCTGGGGTTTGCCACGCTCTCAGGTGCCCACCTTGTTCAGGGCTTCCCATGGCCTCCACTACAACAGCATGTAAAAGCCTCACACTGAGCTCACTCTCACAACACACCAGGAAGACAGAACCACATTTTCATGCCTATAATCCAAGGGTTATCTTTTAAAAAAAACACTACAATTCAGCAGCAGGACGGATCGCAAGAGTGTGCAGGTAACGTGCTCTCCTGCAGCAAACTAGAAGCTTGAGCTCCATGCTGACCACTGGGGCACTCTCACAGCTCCTGCCTCGCACAGTCTGTGAGGCATCTGTTGCAGTATCGCAGTAGGCTTTATATCAGGAATAAACCACCAAGATCTTGCAACACAAGTCAGTTTATTGGAACCTTTCTGTCACCTGTATAAATAATTCGGGTAACTCTTTGCAAAGGAGAAACCAGTTTAACCTAATAGACTGTTTGGTTCATGGCTCATGAAGCCTGTAGCTGAGCTGGATAGTAATAGTCTATAGTTTGACCTCCTTAGGTCTAGATCCCACAAAAGATTGGCAGTGCACTTTGGGGCATTTTATTTCTAGAGCACTTTCTGATTGCTATTCAAACCCACCCAGGACTGGTCAAGGTCCCAAACCAAGCCCACAAAATGCAATGGGATGTTCTTGTTCAGATCAGGTAACAGAGACAAAACTCTCAATAATGGCTCAGTACAAAATGAATTGGTTGGTGTCAGTCCACTTCTGGTGGACTGGTGCATGCCCTCAATGAGCCGTCATCAGCCACCGCTTGGTTTCTTGGCCTCAGTGGCTGCATGGTCCTGGAAACTGAACCGTTTCCTCACCTTTAGATGAGGCCCTCCAGAACAGGAACCTATTATAGAAAGCTCCCATTAAATAAAGCTGATTCAACAATAAAAGCCTGTGCAACAGAGCAAAATATACTATACTGATGGGTTTCTGCCAAACCCAGTGGGCATAAATAAATACGTGCTCTGCTGACACTCAGACCTGCTTTTGAATAGTGCTAACCTGACCACACATTGAGTGCGTCCCCAAGTGCTTCAAGAGGGTCTCCCCAGAGGACTCTAAATCTTTTTTACTGGCTACACATAATATAAAGACATGAGAGGTTCTGTTAGTGTTTGTTTGGGGTATGAATTTAGCACTTGTGAAAAGGTGCCTTGGAGTCTGAAGTCTTCTGTTTATCCAAAGATCGTATTTGGCAATGAAGGCTTATACTCATTTATTTCCCTGGTAGTATGCCTTCACCATTCTCTAGAAGACTACCTCTACAGTGGGGATGGAAAGACCTTCTATTTGCTCTTCACAGAGTCGTCTCTCTGAGAGACTGGACCTGGACTGATTAGGGCATTATTTTTCATGTGCTCCATCTGTGAAACACAGAGACAAAGGCAGAGACTAACACCAGAGCAGAATGCAATGGATGGTATGGTACTTAGCACGACTGTAATTCAGACACAAAGTTTACTGTGGCCTAGATTAGAAATCAGGAGCTCCTGGCTCCCAGTCAAAGTCTCTGGATGCTCCATTAACAGGAGAGGATGAATGAGTGTAACACAGCTCAAGAGAGGAGCCATCCCAGGGCCCCCGGGACAGCAGCAACACAGCAAGAGTAACTATTCCAGAGGCCCTGCCTGCAGCAGGGAAGCGCGCCCAAGGCTCAGCATCCCTTGCAGCACCGTCACCTTTCTTGTTGTATGTGTGATGTATAGTCCTCTGCCTGGGCGCCAGATGTGCCGTTCACATGCAGATCAGCTATATAATGCAAGTACAGTAGATTCAGTATCAGCCTTACTGCAAATAGTCACCTGGCTGCAAGGGCACTTTCTGGCTTGAGGTTTGCTACTCAACCCACAGACCCACGCCTTAAGCCTATAGCTGTTGCAGAAACACAAACGCAGCAGCTTTTCTTCAAGCTGCTCCCCTGCACAATGCGGGAATGGTTTATAAATGTGCAAATCAGGAGAGCCACAGCCCCCAAACACCGCACACTGCACAGCCAATGTCATTCTAATGCACTCTGGTGCCTGACAGTCTGGAGACGCTCCTCTATTTGCAGTGATTTCCAGACGTGTGGTGCTGCTGCTCACACACCTCCCCACTGCAGCAGTGACATTACAGCTGGGGAAACTGAGGCATGACACAACTCTGTGACTCGGTCACTAGTAACTGCAGCCAGTTTTTGGTAGAAACAGAGAGAACTAAACTCCCCCTGACTCTTCCAAATGCTTTTGGTACGGGGCTCTCTTTTGTCTCACAGTTTAATATGAAAACCATAAGTGTTCTTGAATTTTTGACTTATTAGAGTACTAAGTGTTCTTTTACTGACATGAATTTTTTATTCAACTCTAATTAGAGGGTCTACTGGAGACATCCCATGGGATTTTTAGTAAGGAAGTGGAACCATTTGGAACAATGGTTCCAAATTGTATCAGACATGTAAGTTGGTAACTTGCAAGGTTTCTCTCTTCGATACTGTGAGTGCAAGCTGGGACAACTGCAAGACCCAGATTGTGTCAACTGGATAGGCAATCCTGATAAACTATGTAGCAGCCACTATAGCAAGCCTGTGACTACACAGTTGGGAAAACAGTAAGAAGATGAAATTAAAAAAAAAAAAAAACAAAACACTTAATTCTCCTTTGACCTGAAGCAATCTCAGAATTCAAGCCTCCAGCAGATGAAAACTGAGCCATGAAATCATCACACCAATCAACCTCCTGCCTGACAGTCAGCCGTAACATATGGGCTTGACTTTCCCTAGAGCTTTGTTGTTCCAGTTTAAGGACTCCAGCACTAGCTCCAGAGCCACAGCTCCTGCCACCTGCCCCCCTTCTGCTCCATGCCACACATCCTCCTGCATCACTCACGCAGCCCCACGTGCCAGGGTCCAAGGCAGTTCCAGCATGTCACAAACACATCTCATCCCTCCCAGCAGCTTCCTCTCTACTGCTACATTGCAACAACAGATGAAAATAACTTTTTCTTTTAATGCTTGCCCATGCAGGAGAGAGAAACCACAGCTTGTTTGTTTTTTTCAGATATTCGTGATTACCCAGTGCCACATAACACATACTCACGGTTTAATTGTAACTTTAGGAGAATAAGCATAAAGCATCGCTGTAGCACAACTCCAAGTTTCAGCCTGCTCGGAAACAAGAATATGTTTTGCTGCAGCATCTTCTTGGCACTGCACAGCGTCATTTATCATATGGAAACCTTTGGCTAGAAGGCATTCAAACAGCCTATATATGCCCCAAATCTGAACAAACAAAATAATTGTCAGCCTTTTTTCTTCTGCCATGCCCAGCTTTTCTCCTGTTTCTTGCAACAGCTGTTACCTGTTGGGCTCTGGTAACTCTTCCCCTCGTTGGAGCAGCAGGGCTGCTTTGGTCTGCCCTGACTCTCGCATTGCACTTGGGACACTGTAGAGGAGAGCGGCTCTTCCCAGAGCTACCCATCTGCAGGACAGCACTGCAGGGAAGCAGTGCAGAAAGTATACAGCTCTCAAACGACCGCTTATTACCGACTGCTGTGTGTAAACAAAATGGGACTGATTTCTCATCAGCTGAAAACAACAGTGACATCAATTTTACCCTCAAAAATACCTGGTGATCAACAGTTCCTGAAAAGGCTGAGCTGAATTTTGCTTCTTCCTCCAGACATGCTATGCAACTGCTCTGATACCAGGAGCGTGGTATCATACTACCTGCTAACTGAAGCTCGCCAGCCTAAGAACAGAGGTGTTACTATGCTGGGTCACAGCAACACCCTTTTAAAGCTTTTCTCAAAAATGATATTTAGGCAAAGGGAAATTGAAGCAGGACACATAACCTTCAAAAAGCCCTTGGCTGCATTCTCTTAATGAACAGCAATCATAATTTTCACTGCCCACAGATTTACTTTACCTAAACAGTACAGTCCCCACTCTGTAAGTTGTCCCTCTCCCTGCATTCTCAAAGACACCAAGACAATCCAGGATTTAATACAAACCCTATGATTTACAACTTAGCTAAGCAACTCCATGCTGGAATGGAAGGGAGGAATACCTGAGACTGAAAGCTGAGCTCATCCTCCACACTCACATTTTTGACAAATTCAGCCCAAACTGGACATCTGAGTTTTCTCCCATCAAGCAGGAGAAGCAGCTTGCCAGCAGACACCCCAGCCCCAGGGTGCCAGCTCTCCTCCTCAGAAATGCTTTAAAAAACCCAAACAATCCCTTGGACAGACACCTTGTCATTATCTTCCAGGAGGCAGGGTCTGAGCAAGCATTTGGGGGCTGATACCATTTTAATACACTATGAGGCCAGGCTTTCCGAAGGAGATGAATTATTTGTAATGAATTCCAATCACATGGTGCTCCAGCCCCCACACCTTCATCCTGCATATATAACCAAATTAGTTTAGGAGATGTAAGTTATTCAGGGACTTAGCTGTTCAGTCTGGCCTTGGAGGATTTGCTCTCATTATGGCTTTTATGCAAATTCTGTCCTCCAAATCTCTTCTGAATCAATTATTACTAGATTAATTTAAACATGTCCACCTGGGGTGCCTGTATATCATGTGCCTCATGTTAAAAAGTAAAAAGGATGATAATGAATTCAGGAGGTGACTGAAACAGATTCCTGCTTTGTGGAAATGTGACCTTTTTGCATAATGTCATAAAAGAAAGAAGTTCCCTCAAGAAACATGGCAGATAGGGTCGTTCGTTGGATCAGCTGGGCTTTCAATCACTCTTTGGAAATTAGCATGATACAATAAAAAATTAATAAGAAATTAAAAAAAAATATCACTTTAATGCTCCAGACTATTAAAGTCTTCGATGGACTACTAATTGAAATGTAATGCTTAATTTTAAGCAATGCCATTTTATTAATGGTAAAAACTTGAATTAATGTCATTAACCAATGTTAATATTACAAATCCCCTGAGGGATAACAAAGCAATTATGTTATTCACAGAACTGAAAGGGGTGAAAAAGATGTAGTCTGTACACGACTGCACTAAGGCGGAAGAGACTGCTTCCATCTGCATTTCCTCTGCTGAGAAAGGGCGTTTGTTTGTTTTTTTGAGCAAAGAGGAGGGAGAGGAAGGGAAGAATTTGTGCTAAGTTAATTACTGCTGATTTTCAGGCACTTAATAGCTAGGAAATTATTCTGTTACTCAAACACCATACTGTGGGAATCCTGAAAAAATAATTCGGGAATGAGAAATTGATTACAAACCCTCATTCTTGGAGGCCTCCCTTGTGTGCACTTGGTTCCTAACACATGCATCAACTGCCTTCACCTGATGGAACAGCCTGATGTAAATAGACGGCCCTCACCTGGCAGTAAATGTCTTTATGGAGTTGTGCTGGTTTGCATCTACCAGGGATCACCTAGGAGACCACTTCTGTGGTACCGAATGCCCTCAAGTCCATGTGAGGGCAGGTGTTTTTATTTCATATAGTTTAGCAAGTTCAGCGTCTTGTTAAATCCACTGCTCATACAGCAGGATAGATGGGGTTAGCCTTAATTAAAGAACCAAAACCCATAGCCTTGCCAACTGGCAGAAGTCACATTGCCCAGAGGGAATAAGAACCTTGTGTGGTGCTGTTATAATACCGCATTTACCCCAGAATAACCGTGATAGAGATAAACCCTTGACTGACTATTATTTTATTGTCTGGCTGATAATTCAGGGACAATGGGGAGATTCAGCAAGCCAGAGCATGAAGATGTCCCCAAGGAGCTACAAACCTTGTAGTTATTCCTCAGAATCCCAAAGACTTTTGCTTTTTATTTGCACAAAGTGAAAGTACTCCAAAGCACCCAACACACCATTGCCAAAATCCACGACTAACACAAATGCCTCTTTCAGTGTGCACTTTTCAAGGCAACCAGTGTCCCAAATTTACTAACAGTATTAATCCATGGGAAGAGCTATAAAAATCAGTTTCCTCTTTCATGTAACGTGTCAATACTCTGCTGTAAACCAGCTCTCAGGATGCTCTGGAGATTTTTCTGACACTGTCCAGCCAAGCACTCTTTAAAAATTAAGTTCATCTCCTCCTTAGGGGAAAAAGAAAAGCATCGACACTAATTACTACCAGGCTTCCTATTTACATTGCACAAGGTATAAAATCTCAATACTAACTCAAAAGAAATCAATTGAAAAAAGACCAAGGCTTTCAGTGAAGTGAGAATCTACTCCCGAATTTGGCTGGATATAGTAACAGGGATGCATACTTGGTGGCTGAGACCAGGATGTCCTTCTTTCTTTAAAACTCCAGCACAGAGCACCCAAATGCCTCTTTATGTTTCCATTCAGGATATAGATATAGCTGTAAAACACAATTAGATTTGGGGGTCTTACTTAAATTGATACATTACTTAGCAATCTTATTATAAATGGGAGACTGAGCAAAAGGAAGAATTACTGCAAGGTTTCCACTGTGCTTACCAATGAGGTCCAGCACACGTCAGGCTTCAGCCTATGGAGCCAGTTATGCTCGACAGCAGGATGCCTTTTTCCTGCAAATTTGCAAATCAGTGCAGTTTGTCTTCCAGTAATGGTTTCTCTCTTACCTCTTCTCTCCCCCGTTTCCTCAAAGAACAACATTAAACCTCCTGTGAAATATCTCCAAAGTCCATTCTGTCACTCTTCCATTTTCTCTCCCAACTCCCCAGTCCCGATTTGAAAACAGAGGGAGGGGAAGTCACTGAAGACACCAAGGTCAAGGCAGAGTGAGACAAAGTCAAATTCATGCAATCATTTAAAACCACACGCCATCAGACCATTACAGAGACACGAGACATTATGGATTGCAGCTTAATAGATAGCAATGGAGGATGATGGGGGAGAGGGGAAGAGAGAAATGTTCCTTCTGGGTTGAGACTTACTGATTAAAGTGCACGAGTGGGCAGGGGACCACGACAGCATTTGTGTTCATAAAACCGAGACTTACTTCTCCATATTAATGGACACACCATTGTCGCCAGACGCAATGTTTTGTTATTGCGTGATTAATTGAAAGTCACACACAATGACATATTACAGGCAGGATAAAGCTGTCACTGGAAAGCAATTCTTCACAGTAATTCTTGCCAGTCTCTACAATCTGAAATTGCATACCCCGTTACAGACGACCCCTCAAGCACAAACACATTACATATCTTTATATAAATAACAGTGACTAACAACGGCAGTCTGAGGTAATCTCTGTGGGATATGAAACAGATAAAAAGGTAAGACAGAGAAATTGTCTTCAAATATTAGTAAGCTTGTCCGTGCTAATCTCCATCAAATGAGCCATTTCTCTTTTCCTCTAAAATAAAAACTGTTCCTGCTGGAGACATGCGAAGTATGATAAAAGGACATGTTGTGGCATAAATGACAACTGGAAGCCTTTCTTCTTCAAAAGGCCACTAGTTCTAAATCTTAAAAACGTATCTTGATCAAGACTAATTAAACTTCGACACAGTCGCTTTATCACTTACTTAGGTCAGTAAGTAAGTATCAGTAACTGGTCCAGCTCACTTTTTTAAAGCCCCCAGATCAAAGACTCTTTTATATTTCTTTTGGCAGCAGCAAGAAGATATCAAATCATTAATTTTCTTCATGCATTTTATTTCAGTCAGAATCACTGCATTCAAAATACAACGTAGAAAAAAAAGTCTACAGTGCTCAAGGGAAAGGACACAGCCCAGGGGAATATAGGTGCCCAGGAAATAGCTCACATCACTTATATTTTGTGTATGAGAAATTCACAGCTGAATTGCCGGTAATGGTACACAGTTGTCTAATCTTCAGTTGGCGTTTAGTGCTCCATTTCCCATACCATTGGCTAATGGTTAGATCTGTCGCAGTGCTCGATCTATTTTCTTGCTATCTGAACATAAATTGGAGGTGATATTCCACTACTCAGATAAGCAATATTTTTAAGACTTACCCGCAGACAGCGTGGCAGCATCCAAAACAAAACAGTACCCTGTCTTTTGCAACTTCTCTATTAAAGAGCTCCACTTCACAGCCCCGCAGAGGTGGTCAAAGGTTTTAAGCCCTTTCAAGCTCACCCACTTGGACTTGCTGTTACCAACCACTCATAAGATAAGAAAAAGTGACACAAAGGTCTTTACCTGCTTGGAAGATGGTCTCTTGCAGGCTCTTGTAAATCTGCCAGTGACAGGAGCCCAGAGAAATGGGGACAGGAAAGCACAAAGCCTGGGCTGTCCTGTGGCCTGGAGGCAAATAGCAATCTCTGTCTTCACCTAACCCAACCAGAGCCCTGCAAGGGAGTAAATCTGTGTCCACTGGCCTTTTTAACAGTCCCTTAATGACCGTTAACTTTTTTCAGCCAGCCATTGATTCTAATGGCATGTGCATTCACACACAATAATACCTCAGACGGCCTTCATTAATTTACCATGCATAATTTCTCTGAAAGCTTTTGCCAATAGAATACCCCTAAACTGACTCACTAACTCGTGAAGATAAAGCACTTTCTGTGTGAGATCATTATGCAGATTCACAGCATTCTCCTCAAATAAGTTAAAAAGTAGGTATTGTTCGGTGCCTACCCATTTTTTGGACGCAGCAAAGTACCAGGGCTCACAAATGTAAAGCTGCTGCTGGAGTATCCGGTGTGACAATGAATATGTAAGATACTCCGGGCTGGGGAGGGAACAACAAGAAAAAAGGCAACTCCTATGAAAAAGCCTTTCTGCTGTGAAGTTCCTGAAATCTCTTACAAATTTCAACAATAGGAAGTCCTGAAAGTGAAAGGCTGTTAAAATACAAGGGAAAATGAAGCAATATAGATATTCACCAGCCTACGTCCATTCATCCAGAGAGGCGGGGGGAAGATCCAGCAAAGGCAGTGTTTTAGAAACAAACTATCCCGGAGAACAAGGGTCCGGAGCTGTCAGGAACTACAGTGCTGCCCGTTATCCGTGCAATAAATCACAGAGCTGTCAGCGTTTTCCCATCATAAATCTCTCAAGTCTCCTCTTACGTACACTGATGCAAGAATCAGACCTCAGTCCCGTGGCGGCAATGAAATCGCAGACAAAAGCACCACAGACTTCCTTTGGACGTATAAGAGCCATAAATATAATCAGTGGTCTTATAAACTTTATAGAATGTTCATTTTAGGGAATAAAAAAGGATTATTTTTTTTTTAATTACAATTAGTTTGGCTTTAAGCAAAGTCATAGGATGACAGCTGAAAAGCTGATTGAAAAGGTGATCGAGAATCGGCTCCTCTTCTGCACTACACTCAAGTCTTTTATTGACTTGCAAGTCTCTTATCCCTTTCCGGAGGATTGATCACAGAGCCCCTGAACACTGTGACTCCACTTCCAAGGTTATAGGTAGCAACCTGACTCATGTAAAAAACACCTCCTTAGATATGTGCACTTGTTATACCCTTTAGTATTAAACATGCAGGTAAAACAAAGATTAAAAAAAATCAGATCTGAAACTTAATCTCTCTCATTTTCACGAGTTGTGGGACCAAGGATTTTGGGTTCTTGTCAATGAGTAGCGAACCACTTGCAGAGGGCACAGGAGCAAACGTAGCCATAGAGCAGGTGGATTAAGAGCACAGCTCTTCAAAAAAATCTCCATTAAAAGAAAGCTTCGTATTTTTAAGAAGTGGCTTTTCTGTTGTTCTTTCATAATACAGACTGCAAAAGAGGCCCTGTGTACTCCGGTGCAAAAAGAAAAAAAAAAAAAAGGGAGACTGACAGCATATGTGGGGGAAATACGCTAACACGGAGACAGTTTTTTAAGTGAAAACCACCAGAAGGATTTTGGCAACATGAATTTAGTACAAAGGATGTAAGCCATTATCAGCATAAAGGTAATGAAAACTTGGGGAAAACACCACTGCCTGGAGTTAGTATCATTAAAGACCATTAATATTACACTAATTACACACGCTTAACTGCCGCTTTGACTGCAACTGTAACATCACAAAATTGCCAATAAACTGGTCTGTCTAGGGAGTAACAGAATTCTTCAAAAGCCCCTAAATACGTGTTTACAGATGATATGGGGAAAAACGATCTAACACACCTGAAGAGGAATATCTCCCCTCTCCCCTCTTTATTGGTGCATTTGACTTGCTCCAAACAACTAAGTCTTCCCCTGTGCTCTGACAGGAACGGCGGGTCAGTGATGCTGGCACCCCCAGTCCGGCCTGTCAAACCAGGGAAAACGTGAGCACGGGCTTCAATTCTCCAGTTACTCAAGTGGTAGTAGTAAATCTTAGCACAACATGCATGAGTGTGCTCGCCATCAACTAGTGCATATGCTGGAGGATTTGGAACTGGAAGCAGTCTGTCTGGTCCAGATCAAGTAATGACTCAAACACAAGGCAGGAGACACTCGAGGCTCCTGGTGTGCGCGACAGCCCAGCAGAGTTACAGCCACCCCCCGCCCCCCAGTCAGCAGTAATAGCAAATCACTCTTTACATTTTTCTAACCCTTTAACAGTCTTTCCATACAGTACCATCCTTTGCTCTTGGCTTGTGTATTACAGGGAAAAAGTAGGACAATGTTTCCCTTTTTAATCCTTGATTTTTACATTATTTTTTATATTGTAGAGGGTTTTTTACTGAAATCTTGCAGGATATCTGCTGATAAAGTAAACAGCATAGCACTCTGCTTCAGAGAGAATATATAACAGCAGAATAAAATTCTATCCATATGTCCGAAGTACAAGAGGTTCACAGTCAGAGCTGGCAAATGGTGTGATTAATCCTGACTGCATTTCAGCGAAGACAAATCTAGAAATAATGTACAATTTCTCTCTTTGTGAATTACCACTTGAGAAAACTCCCTGCCTGTATCATATACACCCAAACCAATTTTTGAAGATTGTTTACAATAAATCAAATTTGGGACAGTGCTTGACTGATGAAATTTCAAACACCATCTCTTTATTCTTTGGGTGCTCCTTTTATAATGTCAAGTTAACAGAAAAAACGCAGCGGATACACAGACGCCAGACACATTCAAAGGTTTCCATCTGGGCTTTAATTACTATCACAGTTGCCTCACTAAATTGAATACGTTCCTCCCCCTCCTAAGGGCTTCGCCTTGTATCTGATTTAGCTTACTTTGCCTTGATGAACAAAATCTGGTATAATCATTTTCTATAACGCCCCAGAGGAGCATCATCCCATGTATAAACTTGCTGCCCCATAAGTCAGCTTTTTACATTTCTCTCTTCAGACATGACTGAACTTTAGTCAGAGAGATTTTTCTTTCCTTCAGGAAATTATTTTGGAAAGTCCTAGAGCAGATTTGCTCCGAAGGCCCCATTTAGATTAGATTAAGTCACTGCCATTATCCTAAAGTTAAAAACGAGGCAACAATGTTTAAACCACTTCTTCCAAATGCAGAAGACAAACAAAACACTCTCTCTCCCCCTCCACACAGCATCACCTGTTCCTGACCCCACTGACCAGTTCAGTATTGCTTTCAGATGGTAATTAGAGAGCCCAGACAGCCTGATCTTTGCCATTACTCCTGACCTATTAGGCTTGGCCTCTCTCAGTTATCATCAGTGTCTTTCTATAGGTGTTCTCAGAGAGCAGTAACAAGTACGCCATCTGTTTTAGCTCTCCTGATTTGAGCTGTTAAATAAAAACACGTAACATCATCCACAAAAATACCTTTGTCAGGGTTCTGCAGCGAGCTCTGAATCCTTTATAATTAACTGCAGACCTGCTTGTTGGTTTCCAATAAGGTCACTCTTTCAGCAATCAGAGGTGATCCTAGGAGGTAGTACATAAATAGCCTATATTGGAGCCTAAATTAGGCTAACTCAGAACTTCCTGTACTCTTCACTGCAAATAAAGCAAATATTTATAGACTCTTGCAATCTTTGAGGCTCCTGCCTAAGAATTAGGACCAGAGCAGCTCTTCTTGCTCATGGTAAATCAGAACCCAAGCAAATGTTCCAAAGCTTGGATTCCTCAGTGTATCGTTTTTGCCTGAAACTCCCCATGCCATTCTTTAGATATCCTTCAAAAAAATAAAAAGACAACCAAAAGATAATTCAAAAGGGAGGTGAAAACAGACTTTGAAGGAAAACATCTCCCTGCTAAATTCTTGTTAAGGCATATTGTCACAGACTCAGAACATCTGGCTTCTATTCTGGGCTCTGCCACTGACTCCCTATGTGGCCTCAGGCAAGTCCTTTCAGCTTTAAGTCTCCATCTTTTCTTTCTTTTCAAGAAAATAAGAGATTTCCTTTCTTCTCCCTTTGCTTTCTGTCTTGACCATCCAGAGATGTGCATAATTTTAAAGAAGACAAATAACAACATCTTCTCACTGGACAACATCATATAAGTAGACACTTCTCTGAAGGATGGAGGCTTTGGACTGTAAACACTTCAGAGTAAAGACCATCTCCTCACATTTGTCAAGTCTTCTGTTTTATAGACTATTTAGAGAAGGCTAATGGTATGCTGTAGGAGTTTCTGGAAGCAGCTGGCTGAGTTTCTGCTGGAATCATCACTTTAAACACTGTTGGGATGTCATTGTTTTATTCAGAGGTGTCAGAACGCCTAGAGCTTTGGCCAGCCATCTTTTCTCATTAGTAATTTTCACACAAGTCTAAATAAATGTGTGTGTACTGTGCCCAGCGTAATGCAGCTCCTATGTGCCACATTAACACAGCTAATAAATAAAAAATCCTATTCACGATATTCTTACACCAAGCCAGCAGTAGAAAATGGACACTCATCAGGGAAGCGGGAAGCATTAGTGGCTGGGGTTGATGGTGTTAGCAAACAGGCTCCAGCTGGAAGTGTAAGCATTATAAGTAACTTTATCGTTTATTTTCAACAGCTAACTCTATATTTCCTTGCCCCTTTACCACCTCATAGGGAAGGTCTGGTGAAAAGCATGGTACCCATTTATCCTTGGCTAGCTGATGAGCCAGCAAGCCTCTTTGTTACTTTTTGGCCTGGAAACCAGGAGCGGACCTGAATGATCAATGCCGTTCGGCTTCTGCCTCTGCACAGCCAATAGCGCAGGAAGAATGATACCAATGGGCAATGAAGAATGCTGCTCCCTAAATAGCTGCCACCAACACGCTAGATGCTTTTCAAATACACAATACCCAGGCTAAAAGTGTTGTCAAAGAGCTTTCAGACACTACTGGAACACAGGGGAACGTCTCTGTGAATATATCAGTGCAATTGCATGCCTCTTGTCTTGACTGCACGCAGCTGTGGTGCAGCTTCCTTACATCTCTTTATCACTATCCATCCATCTCACATGGAATGATAAAATGATCATATTTCACAAGAAAGTGTTTTAAGAACAGAGCCTTGACTTTGGAGCCAAACATAATTAATTATCGTAACATGTATACACATTATCCCCCGAAATCTGGAATTTCAGACTAATCAGATTATCTGTTTTTCCAGGTAGCATGGTTAATGGTTTTTCTGATCTACAGAATAAACATACTTGAACAAGCATTCTGCAACCACAGCATCCCATTGAACTCCCCCCAGGCTGTGGACTAACAGAGCAAAGGTTCCCGTCTCCTTTAGCCAGGAAGCTAGCTCCTCTCCTTTTAGGATCAGGGTCTACCAACACAAATAATCCCGTATCATCTTACTGAGATTCACTGAGAAGCAATTTCATGGACGATCTGCAGAAGCTCCCCCTCTCTGCAGCCTCAGCCCAGAGCTCTTTGTTTCCACTGCCTTTCTCGTCACCTCTCTTATTCCTCAGATGAGAAGCCCAGCTCCCAGGCTGAGACAACTACATTTTTCCAGAGCAGTGAAGCTATTACTCCCAAGAAAGTTCAAGAGAGTTAGAAGCAATATTCTTGGCCAAGACCCCTTGCCTATGAAGACCGCTTGCCTATGAAGATACCTGACAGAGGAAAATGTTGAACTGTTCCTAATCATCAGGCTTGCAAAAATCCAAGACAAGAAATCATTCTCCTGTGCTCATAAATTATAATAATAATACTTTGCTGTTGTGATTTCAGAAATTGAGCTACTGAAATCTATGAGTGCTAAAGGAAAAGCAGCCACTAAGAGCAGCCTTCTATGAATCCTGAGAATACGCTGGGTGGTTCATTATGAAGATGTCAGTTGTCCTAGAAACCTCATAAGCTAGAGTGGCAGATAACTGAAGTAGACGAGATCTGTCAGAAAAAGTTTGGCACCATCAAACAATGCTTTGAAAGCATAAAAATGACTAATTGTCTGTGTTTTCTTTACCACATCAGACAAAAGGTTCTCCTGGCAATGAAGGACAGATCTTAGAGTTGTGTTTCACTATTCACTCATCTGTTTAAATTCAGAGTGTAGGATTGAAAGCTTATTTACGTTTTTTTAAAAGCTTATTTCATTTAAATGAAAGCTAAGTAAGTAATGAGCTTGCGTTTGTTCACCTTCTCTTTCTAAGGCCAGGGTTCAGACAACCTTCTGAAAAACACTGGTGTCCTGCTGGCCCTAAACCTTACTTAACACCACTATAAAGAAGCCACATAACTGGGTATGGGTCTCATTTTCTAGCCAGGAGGCTATCAAGACGAAAAAAAATGCGAAGGTCTTACCTGCAATGCATGGAAGCACAAACCCTATATTTGACCAGATTCTGACTTGTCATATCAAAGTAGATTAATTACTCAAGGTAGCAGGTGAATGCAGAGGCAATAGAAATCAAGGTTTGGTTTACGAAACCAAAGCACAAGAAGACAGTGACTTTTGCCAAGCCTACTCCCCCACATCTCTCATCAGCAGTAAATAAACAACAGCATTGAAAAAGAAAAATATGAGCTTTAAAAATAAAAAACATTACCTGTAATGCATTTAAACTCATGTTTCCTTATTTGGCCTCTTTGTGTATGTCTCTCACTCCCTCTCCCTCCCTTTAACTGGCCAGTTGCCAAAAGAGGAGGAAAAAAGAGAAAAGGAACAAAAAATAATTATAAGCAATAAAAGTCATTTTAAACTTTTTTAAGGACTGGTGCCAGTGCAGGAGGGAAAACTCGGGAACTCTGGATTTGCTATACTCTTCTTCACAGGTCCCCAGCGATGCCGGTGTGTCTGTGTAACCAGCACACAGCAAACAGCACAGCTGTTTGCATTCTCTCTGTGCACAGGGAAGCAATTTTTCCCTTTCATACATTATTCACAACTTGCTGCAGCCATTCTGCAAATTCAGTACATCTCCTTTAACACAACGATGAGAATGAGATGCAGATTCTTTCCCGTTGTTTTTTTTTCTTGAATACTGAGAACACTGGATATGGGTTTTCTTTCTATTTAAATTTCTCTTTTCAATTTGGAGCTGATTTAAACTATGCATAATGCAGACAGGCAACAAGTAAGGATTTCCTGCTCTGATCCACGCCTTCTCCTCCAGGCAAGCCTGCAGAAATAACCCTCCAGGGCTGGACATAGACACATCTTCTCCAGTTTAGAGAAGAGAGAGTCCCAACTCACCCAAAATTCCAAAATGGTTTGGGAACTGAATGTCTTCAGAGCAAATACTCTCTCTTTTTCCTCTCTACAGTGACTAGTACAAATCATAGCCAACTCCTTTGCAAAAAGCAAACATTTAACACTAATAGACACTACCATTAATAACTCCCTGCTTTTGAAAAACCCGTAGACTGCAGCCACCAAAATTTATTCTCACTTAACGTTAAGATGACAGATTTGCCAACAGACTTGGGAGGTGAAATAACATCACTGGGCCACCCGCTTCCTTGGAGTTTAGCTTTAATAATGTAATGCAATATCATAAGCTGAAGTCATTTGATGCACTTGATGCAGGAGGGAAATGTAGATTTTTCTTGCTTTCCTTGAAAATTTTGGTTTAGGCACCGCAGCAAGCTGTATCGCACTGCTCCCACATCCCCAAGAGTCAGATTCATCCCTGGTGTCAGCCTTGGCTTGGCATGAGGCAAAAAAGAAAAAGAAACTGTGGTGTTATTGCCATTTCCAAAAGACCTAGTTGAGAACAATGAGCACAGATTTCTTTCCACAGTTCAGGTTTGGCAGCCACCTTGCATTTCTTCTCCAGATAAAGTGGAGTACCTTTGTTTTGCTTTCAGAAGTTAATCATTTGATCATCAAGGCTTCATAACGTACTGCATAGGAGTGCCTCTGGAAAACATCCATCTTGTGGCTCGGCATGGTTGGTTACCTGTTCACTCACTACAGCATCACTGCGGTATCTACGTTGTCAAGGTTGCTTGACGCAAATTGGATTTCATTTCAATATTGCATTGATGCTGTACCTTCAACACGAAACACCGATTTGCACACAACATTGTAGGAGCCAGATTCGTACGCTTGTAACTCAGTCCGAGTCCACTGACAAGCCCAGAAGTGTATCATTCACATCAGCAGATCACCTGGTGCAGGTCTGATGTTCAGGAGCAGCACTGGCCAGCAAGAACTCTGGATCTGAATATCAGCACGGCCTGGGAAGTTCTTTTAACCTCTCTAAACACTAACTTGCTTTTTGATAATGTGGTGCCTATATTGCCTGTCCACCTTATCAAAATACCTTAGTTATTTAGGTTTGTGAAATGCTTTGATATGTTAGGGTGAAACAAACTGTGAGCATTCAGAGCAATGCTGCAAACATGACCAAATGCACTGTACGCTGTGGAGGATGTTACAGCTCTGCTGACATAGGAACGACAGCGAAGCTCTGCACTTCGTAGCTTGATATGCCGGACTACATGTGATACGAAGGACTCAGTTTCAGAGGAAAATTCAGTAGTGTAAGTCTCATCATCCCAACCTTGCTGTTCACATGACTGGTGTTAGCTCATGTGGGTTATTGCAGTATTGCAAAATTCACACTTCCTAGTGAAGATTATCACTCCTGCCTGAGGTACTCAACAAGTCCCTTGTTCCCACTGATATGAAATCCTTTTAGGAAAGGCTGCTAACCTTTAGACTCCCTGTGTACTACCCCAGAAAGGAGGGGACCCTGCTAAAGAAATATGTCAGCCTGGATTCTTCAACATCAGTGAGGCTCAGGGCTCAGATGAAAGCCCTCCTTTTTGTACACAGGTTTCCATGTTAAATATGAGGGTCTTGACAGTGAGGTCAGCTCCAGGTTTAAATTACAAGGCAGAAAACCCCTGCGTAATTTCAGTAGCGCTGTATTCACTGAGTAAATGCTTACACCAAGTTCAGGTCAAACCAAATACCACCTGCATAGGGTTGCATTACACGCAATGAGTAAGAGTTTCTCCGCCAGAAGTAGGTACACTAAGGGCTGTTGCCTACATTTGCAGCAGAACAGGAACCAAACATTTACAGAGTCATAAATACACCTAAGTGTCATGTAAGGCAGAGCCTCTACCAGAACAGAGTGTTACCAGTTACACGGGCTCATGTTGTTCTTCCTCCTCCATTGAACAGGCTGTTAAATGAACAAAACCAATTTGATCTCACACATCCAACTAGCATATAAATAAAGCTCAAGAGCAGCTGCTGCCTACCTACAACTCTCTAATTCCAGCCCAAACAATCTGTTTCCCAGTTGCGGGAGAGCAATCCGCAAAAGGACCCAACAATCAGATGGAGTCAGCAGAGACGTGACGTTGTGCCTCCAGCTCTGGCGCGCAGCTAATTACGAAGGACAATTATTATAATTAATGCCAGTGGATGTGGCCAAGTCTCCCTGCAACTACTGTGGGGAATTTCTACCCCTGCTTCAACCAAAAACCATCTGCCAGACAGGAAAAGCACAAAATAAAACCCCTCCTTGCCAAATATTCTCAGTAAAATGTGTTATTGCCACTAACCTGGCAGTCACAGGGAGGTCACACAAGTTTCAAATAGGAACCACACTGTGAAGTGAAAATCCCTGACTTCGTATTCTCTGCCTCAGCAGGTAAATAGTCCATCGATGTATGCAGCAAGAGGCTATTGCTGGAGAAGTGCAGGGATGGATAAGTTACACGCTCCTGTTTGTCCCAGGCTGGTTTTATATAGTAGGGTTGGGAATAGGGATCAGCTAGAGAAAATAGACTGGAAATGCTGCTACTGCAGAGCTCTATCAAGGTAGTGAGTTTTGCAAAAGCTGCTTGTTATGGGCCATTCGCACATGTAAATTTTCTTGTCCTTGTACCTCAGTGACCACTTGAAAGGCAATAGGAATAAGGAAAAATTATTAAAGCAGACATCATGTTCCTGACTGATCCATGCTCAGACTGCTAAGAGGAAAATTTTGCTATGCAGGAAAGTTGTTGGCTACATCAAACTACTTTCTGTGCGACTAGGAGACAAAGCCCACATAACTGTCTGTCATGGCACTCTGATTTTTTCTCATCTCTCCTCCTCTTACTGCAGCACTGGTGGTGAGCTCTCATCAAAAAATACCCACCCATGGACCTGTTTAGCCACTTGCTTCAGGCATCACACTCTTAACACTGTGCAGAGATCTTCACTCAGTAAGCGTTGGCACCCAGGCCACTGCAAGAACTTTGGTGGTGATACTCAGGGATATCTGAACCAGCTGAGACTGTCAGAAACTCAACCACTTATCCTCCACTAGAGGAAAAAGCGAATGGCCAAGACAAAACCATAGCAAAACGGACGGGGTGTTTTCAAAAACATTACACAGCGGATAGTACTGGGGCTTTTTTTCTTCCCAAAGCGTAGTTCTTACTGAAATACGAAAATAATAGCTTATAAACTTTGAATACCACTTTCTTGGATAGCCCAATCATGTTTTGCAGTCTTACCAGCTCAAGTGAAGAGCTACTCACATTTTAGAGCTGATCTACCGTGGAATCCTTGCACCAGATGCAGATATACGCACACTATCTTCAGAATGTGTACTACAGGTATCATTAGCAACGGAGTCACAGCAGAATGGAGCACAGCTACACAACTTGCCTGAGAGTATCTGGGCCAAAACACTGCTGAAAAGATCCAAACTCATAGTATATAGCTGCGCATTGACACTGCCTGGTAAACAGGCTCCGAGGAGTTGAAGAGGCAAAATTGGAGTCTGCTGAAGAAAGAGACACTTCCAGATGAACCCAAAGCTCAGGTCTGTGCCATTCACTTCCATCAAGCTATTGCGTTAATTGGGGCTAATATGGCTGGAAGACCCGGTTCGGCTCCTAGCTCTGCAAGAGGTAACTTAGACAATTTAATGCAAGCAGATAGATGACATATAGGCACCATTAAGTGGTACTATGTGCAAAAGCATCTGAGGGTATATTCCTATTCATCTCTGCTACTACAATAATTATTAAAATAGACATCTGCTGTCTGCAAAGCCTCATGGGTCAGAGTTAAGGTGTCTTCGTAGGATATTTCTGTACAGGTGTAATGAATTATGTACATGTATTGATCTGAGCTGAATGAAGATTTGTTCTTGTAAGTTCTTGTTGATGTACCACTATGCAACGTTTGACATAAGTTAATTAAGAACTGCTTAGTAGTCTTCACACATAGGCTAATGGTGAATACATGTGTAAAACTGAAACCGTTACACAGGACAATTGTTTTGAGCTGGAATGTACACATGTAGGTTTGTGACATACTGGAGAATGCTGAAATATTTCTATTTAATTTGAACATGTTCGTAGTGATGACAATTGTATATTTTTCAGCCCATTTAAAATGTTTTCATTATTTCCCATCAATATTTAATTCTTTGCTTCATAATGATTAGCCCCAAAAGAGAATAAAAGGCTCCAGAGAAATAAGGAAAGCAATTCATAACTTGCAAGAATAATCTTCTATGGCTTCCAGTAAGTAAACCAAGCTCTTATGTGATACAATGTGGGCAAGACAACATATCAATAAAGCATATTTATTCTCAGGATTTAAATGTAAAAGTGTTCATAAAAATCTAACTCGTCCTTTTACATTTGAAAACACTCTTGCTCAGACTAGTCAGAGAAAATAATCTTCTCAGGTTTTAAAAAACATCTGAAGCAAAAGACTTCTCACTGTACTGGTGATTCAAATGTTGGTGTGGTTTTTTTTAATGTCTAAAATGACTTTAGTTTTGATTTCGATTTCTGAAACAACTATGAAAAAATAATCTTTGTGTCAATGGTAGGAGTCCCCTGGACTACCTGAGCCTGCTGAGAGAAGAAAAATGGAGACGTCCAAGTCAAGGAAGGTAGTTTAGTGTAACAACTAAGCACGTGTTGTGGCAATTGTTTTTAAACCCGCCTTCCTGTCAGATAACATACTCATAAATCCATCAGCACCAGGTCACTGCTGCGTCCCTCTGGGGTGCAAATGTAATTGAAACTTCACAGCCACTTAGAGGTGTTGTTTTTCTATGTTTAAAAGGCTAAAGAGGTTAGATTTAACTGCACTAGTAGAACAGATCAGGCTGGCATTTATACCACCACTGTCTAACTGAAAAGCTCCTTATAAGTCTACGGGCAAATGTTTTGCTTCTGATTTGCACTGACTTGCCATACACACATCCAGATCACTTGGCCTGTGAGGGCTGGGGGAGATGAGCCTTTGGAAGAATATAACAAGACAATCAGTTAACGGTGCTTAACATCTGTTGCTTAACTACGTTATGTCTCATCAATCAGTTTTCATTCTACTTCCCATTGGTGTTTTTCTTTATCACTCTATCTTCTTTCCATTATTTCTGTTCAATGGAGTAAAGACAGCAGATGAAATGTTAAAATGACTTAGGATTTTCAACTGCAAAGAGTGTATAAGCAACATTAAGAGTTTTATTTCAGTGTAAGAGAGGATATTCAGGTAAATCAGAGATCCCAGTGCAATTCAGCAGCTTGGAATTGCAGAGGAAAGAAAGATTTGCCATTCACTTCCAAGAATAGTGAATAATTGTGCATGTAGCTGACCCAGGTATGTTCTTTTTATTTTCTTTCTCTGTTCTTTCCTTTTTCTCTCATTTTTTGAAAGTCGCCTTTTTAATTTTTTTTTTAAGCATCATTTTGCACCCAAAATAAGTGCTATCACCATCAGAGACTTTATTGCAACTGCAAGAGTGTTTGCAGCATGGAGTAGACAAAAGCAGGCCAGCTCTCATCTAGCTACATCTGGAAAGGAAAGCAGCCAAGCTGGGACAGCATGGACATTGGTCCAGATTAGCCACCACATTCAGGCAATTCAGCACAAGCTGACTTCTGCATTATCACAGCTTTACTGATGCAGATCCCCCAAAAGGTAAAGTTCCCAGAAAACCAGAATACAAGAATTCAATTTTAGAGGGCAAGAAGCATTGTCCCTGTGCTAACAGAGTTTTCTACAGGGGACTATTTTGTATCCAAAAACAGGAGATGTGCTGAAGCTTTGAAACACAAGAGAAAAAATCCAAGCCACCAAAGTCAAGTTGATTACTTTCTGCAGAGAGCAAGAAGCGGAATCATTGTGCCTGTGAGTCTGCCTGGGCAGCAACGTCTGCCGTGCCCCTGAGGGCAGCAGTGTGAAATTGGCCGCTACACCACGGGCCAACGTACTCGGCAATTTGCAGTCCTACCCAGTCCCACCCTGCTGATAGTGCTGGAGGAAAATGGATTTGTCCACATAACCACAGTTAAAGCTGCTGCAATTCTGCAGCTTGTGCAGGTCTTTCTCCAGCAAATGCCCTCTTAAAAATGCAGGAGCGGAGCCTTGCCACCACAACAGCCTCTGTGCCTCCCACACCTGTGAAATCAGCCAGCAATGCTTGGTGTCCTGTCATTACTCAGCCAGAGAGCAAGTAACACACAAACCTTATTTGAAAGTTCTTTTTAATAATGTTTTACACAGCTGAGTAAAATTCTTTGGGATATTTAATCTCTCTTTGTTCCCGAGAACCACCTGCCAGAATAACTGATACGGTGCAGCCTCCCTAGGCAGGTGATGTCAGGGTTGGCAATGCTCATGTCTGACACTCTCCAGGCAGGATATTTCAGGCTGATGCTGACATCCTATATATTGAGATCTTATAGCCAAGTCATCTGAATCAATCCTGTGTTACTTCTCTGTTCAATAGGTGGTGAGTCAAGAAATTACAGGAAGTCAAGTGGCCCCCATCTCCTCCATGGTTATTAGATCAAAACCGAGTGATCGCTCCGCTGGCTCAAATGCATGGGGAAAGAAGAGCAAAATACCAGTCACTTAAACATATACAAGCAGTTAAAAGTGAAAGCAGCATTAGGTTAGTTAAGTAATGAGGAAAAAAGCACACGTATTTTTCATTCAAGTTCTATGGTAATTCAGAGGCTCAGAAGTCTTTGCTGCTTCATGATAGAACATGAGAACTCACGAGCAAAGCTTATTTTAATTCTGAGCAAATTAAGACACGCATTATTGTAATATTTGCCTATGGACTTGCAAAAATGATTTACTTAATTTATCCAATTAAAGGAAAGGAGTAAACTGTATGGATTGTAAGTGATAAACGTAATGAAAATTGAGAATTTTCACTGCACTATTTCAATTTTCCCTGGCCTTCCCTGGCCCCACACTTGGCCAAGCCATACCCACTCCAGCTACCTTTGCTTCCATCACTGCTCTGCCCTGAAACATTGACGACTCACTCCTAACGTCAGTCACGAGCTAAAAACCACTATCTATGCTACATCAACACGCTTCAGGGCACCAGCCAGCTCTGATGGGTGTGAGTCAGAGGAATCTCCTTTATGGCACATCGTAGTTTCTTGCATCTTCCCTGAAGCATCCGATGTCGGATACTGTCACTGGCAGCACATCAGAGAAGAATGATTGCCAGTTTCATCTGGCACGACAATTCCTATTCTCCTAACAAGTAACAAGAGTTGTAAGCATCTCTTGAAAGCACTGCATAAAATATGCACCCTTAATTGTTCTGCCAGTAGCCTGCTGGAATCCTGTAGGGATGTACTACCCATGCTGAATAAAAGTTTTCTTCAGAAAAGTATTAAAACATCATGCTGGATAACATGGCTGGACACAGCCATGCTCACTTTTTCATCTGCACAGTATTTGCATCACTTGCAAACAAATGCCTAGTGCTGCACAACCAAAGTAACTCCGGGGAACAGACTTTGTCCTCTTCAACCCTGTGCATAACATGCGAAGTTACCAGCCAGCTTCCTAACCCAGCCTCCTTACTGCTACTGCTTCTCTTTAAAAAGCAGGAGGAAAACATGTTTTCTCCTCTACATAAAAGGAAGAGTTTGCAGTGGTCAGAGACAGAGAAAAAATGTTCTAACTTGCAAACTGGCTGGCTTGAGTGTGTGAACATTAATCAGGAATAAATAAGAAATACCAAGGTATGTATTGCACTGTTGGCCTGGACCACACTCTGATGTTTATTACTGCCAAACATATTCACTAAAATAGGAAATGCCTCAAAGCTGAGGATCTCTCAGCACCAAGAGGAGTCGAGGCAACAAGGATAAAAGGCTATGATGTGAGGGGAAAAAAAACAAGCATAAAGAAAATGCAAGGGTATGAAAAAAGTGGTAATTTACTCTGGGGAATAAGGGGAGAGCGAAGCAGAGTGAGCCCAGGGTCTGTGACAGAAGAGCTTTGGTGACTCTCCCTTCCTTTCCACTCATCCCGTCCCGACAGACAGGGACAAAATGAATAAAAGTCAAATCCACTGAAGGAAAAGGAGAAACAACATTTTTCAATAGCTGTCATATCTGACAATATGGTGGGAATCCCTGGAGAAGGGGTGCAGCACGCAATAGCCCAGGCACAGAGCTGCAGTCCGAGCCCCCAGACTGGGTGAAAGTCATTTAGAGGCGGGACAGAGCGAGCAACCCATTAAATGGAAAACCAAAAGATCAAATAAATAGGCAAGTGCTAGAATCTTAAAAATCAACCAGCTACTTTATTGGGAATCAATTTTGCTCCCTTAGGAAAGAAATAAGATAATGGAAAGTCTTAGATCTGGAAAAGAGCCCTGCTCCTGAATTCTGTACAGGAGGGCAGCATTAAAGGACACCCTCTGGCAGTGACTCAGAATAAAAATGGCCAAACCCAGGTTGAGACAGAATAAAAGCAGACAGCACATTTCTGTGCTACCACGGAAATGAATAGTCTTAATTCATGTGATCAGTTTGCCTGCCTCTCAGACACGGTATTTCTCTTTAACATCACCCTCTGTTTCAAATCAGATCATTTTGCTTCCTTGTTTGCAAAAATGCAGGTTTTGCCTTTCTACTGCTTCTATCAAGCCTTGTCCCTATGCTTTTCTAGGCCAGTTCCTCCACTATCACCCCTGGCCCTGATCTTCTCACAGGTTTCCCTCCAATGGCAATTATCTTACCAATGCTCCTTTAGAATTAGACATAAAATGACACCACAAGCAAAACAGTTACTTCCAGATACGTGAAGGCACATCCTTCCTTGCCCGCTTCCATGCCCTCTCCTGTCTGCTGGATCACACCCACTTGGTCCATCTCTTTTCCAAGCTGATGAGTCCTGGTCCATTCTACTCAATCACCAAAAGTTACAGACATACATGGTGTGTCTGTACAGCTTCACTTGTTTTCTTACAACCGAGTTCAGTACTTTCTCTCCTCAAGATCAAGTCTGAAGCACACCAAAGTCTGGAACAACACTCTGCAGCCTCCCGGATTAGAGTTTGTCCACGGGTAGCCAAGACTTCACTGCACGTGATGCCCTACAAACACCCCCCAGCCCAGCTCAGCTCCAGGGGCAACAGTATCCATCAGCATCATGTCAAAAGTACCGGTCTACCCTGAAAGGGTCAAAGCAAAGATGATAAAGGTTCTGTGCTCAAGACTCTAGCATATTATTTTAACTCTCTTTGCAGCAGGCACCAGTCAGGAGAGACCTCCTTCCAAGGCCCAGTCTTGTTAAACTGCAACAGAATTTCACTGAACATTCATTCGGTTCTCTGTGCTTTTTGCCCTTTTTGGCAGGAAAAGGTGCTTTTGATAGCTCGGCTGTTTAATAAGGAAATTCCTCAGAGGGTCTTTGCCGAGAACATACAAAAATCCACTGACAGCTGCTGTGACGGTTGCTCATTTTTGGGTTAGCGCACAGTATTTAGACAGGAAGCAGTGGAGGAAAAGGTACAATTTATTAAAAACGGGCCCAGTTCCAAAACTCACATTACGATACAACACATGGCACAGAGACAGCACACTCCCACCACAGCTACCTGCACGGACAGGCAACTCCAAACCCCCGCTATTGTGCAAGTTGCGCACAGGAGCTGCAGTTAGACCAGGGGAGAATAGGACACACACCACTTGCAGTCCTTCAAAACTACAACACTGTGATAAATTCCTTTTTTGAAAGACACATCCTGCTTTTCCACATGGTACAAAGCGAAGCCAAATCTTTGCATTTCTTTTTATATCTTTAAAGCAGCCATCAGATAGAAAGCTGTCTCTCTGAAGGACTCATATGGTCCCTCACAGCACAGTATAACTGTAACATAATCATTTTTACAGTGCCTTTGGGGAAGATCTCCAATTTAAAGGAGGGGAAACTGAGTCAGAAAGGCACTCAGTGATTTTGCACAGCGCTGTCCTCTGCAGAGCAGGATGATGATCACTCTGGCTCTTACAGACCCCCCAGAACTTATCTCACAGAAAAAGGTGCTCGCACATCATCGTTCCATCCACTCCAACAGTGGGGGCAGAGGTGGGATTTTGCCTCCTGCTCACACGGTGGTTGCAGCCCCTGCCACCAGCAGCCTCCCCCACTCTTCTTCTGCCCCCAGGGTGGCTGCATTGCGTTGGTGGGACGGTTTCTGTTTGCCACAGCCTATGAACCCCCGTGGGGCTCCGAGAGCACTGCAAAATACACATCTTCCTTCGGGCAGAGAAATGCCCTGGGCTGCCCTGCCAAGCAACACTGCTGCCAGGCAGCCACAGTTCACACCGACACTCTGGACAGAAGGTCCTGTTCCCTTCAAGCAGCCAGCAAGGAAAACCTCTGAAAAAGGTTTCACAAAGCACCTGATGTCAGCCTAAACGAAATAGAGACAAAACGATCGCTTCTAAAAAATGGTTGCTACAAAAAAAAAAAGATGAGGTTTTGCCATCCACTTCAGAAATTCCCACTACCCAGGTAGTGATTATTTTACCCACGTTACAAAAGCACAGAAACTCCCATCTCCCCCCTCCCTGCCTGTGTCAGCAGGCCTGCCTGCATGTTTTCATGTACACCCACATTTGTCTTTCCTCGCATGATATTACAGAAACATTTTGTTTTGCTCTTTTCATACGCTGCGTTCCAAAGCATTTCTGTCAACAGCAAGCTGCATCCCCGGCGTAAGCTCATGTGTGTAGTCAACTCGTAGGCAGTCATCAAATCCCACATACAGCCAGAGACTGGTCGGAAACAGGATCAGCACAAAGTGATGATACACACAAGCATACGAACACACGTATGCCTTTCCTGCCCTCACCACCGAGGCTTTTTGCCCAACTTAAGCCCCACAGAAAACCTTAATGTGTAAAATAAGCCTGAATTCAACAAAATTTCAATGGAATTTCATGAAGGTTCATGCAAGGATGTGCGCACCAACAGCTTGCCCGTGCAGATCTTGGAGTGGCTGGCTGCTGTGCACCATGCACACTGATAATTAACATTAACACACAAGTGGACGAACTGGTCACTGGTCACAGCTGTAACCATGAAAGTCAGAGGTTTTGTCTGCAGAGGAACTGAGCCCCGGCTGCTGCACTGAACACAAGACCTTCAGCAGGGGCACCTAACCATGGGGTGGGAAGAGAAGCAGTGGTTGCCTGGAAGAGGTAGTACTTTGCATTTTTTCACAATTAGAAAACTCAGCAGTGGCTGAATGAATTTATATCTGAAGTATTAAAAAGAATATTTTTTTCTGCCTCTAGAGAAAATAGCATCCCAAGCACTAATTTTTATTTAAGCAACTGTAGAGAGCAGTCTTGAATGAAATTGCCATCTGAATCTTAATTATACCTTCACATTTAAACACTGTAGAGAATTACATGTAAGATTAAAAAAAAGGAGTGATATTAACATATAATGAGCCTCATCAATTACTATGGATCACGAAAAGTAGCCCTCATATTATTGAAATAGTTTAATTTGCATGACTGGATGATTCAGATTCTCCTCGGTCATTCATTCAAATCTCTCCAGAAGTCATAGCCACAGACAAATGTCCCGTAGCAGGATTGGCCTTAAATAACTAAATTAAATACACTGTTAGTTACCCTCTCATTTTGCAGCAGGGAAATTGAAAAGATTTCCTACAGTACATCTAGGGAAGAACACAGATCTCTAGCCATTACTGAGCTAACTGTATATGTATATAAAATCAGTAGGATTTTTATAGTGCAGCAGTATGTAAAATGACCTGCATATTTGAGTTTCGCTTCTCATGGACCAAGGTTCAGCCCCATGCTGGAAGCAGGAAATGTATTTTAGCAGTGTAGCAAGGGATGGACTTAAGGACAGGGATCTGTGTTCCTGTCATTTATTTAGGAGCCCAACAACTAATAAACCACCCTGAAAACAAATAAACTATACTCAGAACTAAGGCCGTCTGAGCGCTTGGGTTTAGTCCCAATTCAGCCACTGGCAAAGAGCAGCTGACAGATCTGGGACTACAAAACACACACGGGGAGAAGCCACATTGAGATGTTTCCTCCAATTTTGTCAAACCCTGGCTTTTCTTGGCCATCCTTGGGAGCCTTCCCCAGTTGTAACAGCATCAGTTGATGATGAGAAACAACAGGATGACAGGTACAAAGATACAAGTCAGGAGCTAATCAGCATTGCTTTGGACATCACATTCATTCTCTCTGCTTTAATATTCCTGCTCAAGAGTTACATTATTTCTCTGCTTTGCGGGGACATTGAGAAAATCCATTTAATACTGTTGAGCAGATTAAGATGTTGGATGAATATCGATCACTGAGCTCATTCTGACTTTAGTACTGTATACATATATAGGCCACTCTTCAAGACACTTTTGATGATCAGCACTGACCGATTATATTTAATGAAAACTATTTTAGAAACACATTTGAGTCGGGTATCATTCATTCATTTCCAGATTCAATCAGCAACGGAGCGGGGGAAAGTTTGTTTCCTTTTCTGCAGATTAAAGGTTGTCTGCTTTGAAAATTAATCACTTTCTGCTGTCATAAAGTGCTCCAAGAGGCAAACTGATGGATTGGCATGAGGTTGACTCACAATAAACAGATATCCATGTGCCTGCAAGCGCTTGTAAAGATTAAGGATGGAAAGGGATTTTTTTAGAGGTACACGGAGATACCATCATGAGTAATGAAATGAGGAAAACAAAGGCAAAATCTTAATTTTAAAATGCACTGTGGAGTGTTTATTAGAGACTGGGGCAGGGATAAACTTCCAAAGGAAGCTCTGAAAATTTCATCACTTGCAACTGGATAGAAATGAACCGGACAAAGCACCTGAGAACATACTGTCAGGCATGCTTATGTTTTGGCAGGCAGATGATTTAGACGACCTAAAAAGCTCCTTTTCTATCTGATATTCCATGAAGACACAAAGGCCCGTAACTGGAATTATTATGAGCCCCTGGTCCAGCGAGGCCCCTCACTGACCCTGGGCTGTTAACAGAGGAGAGAAAACGGGAGGAAGGACCGGCATGTCCCTGGGACATGGGCATTTTTCACAAGCACAACCCAGCCATGCACTGTGCCTCCCCTTTCCCGCCTCAGTCGCCCTGTACAGAAAATATCCTGCAGTCATTTATCGCCTTTAAAATTGTCTATCTGACAAAGTGACTGCCTGGCCACGTCCTGGCTTTAAATCAGAAAGATGGCAGGACATTCACTACATCCCTATGTTATCCCTTATGGTCTAGAGGCGTCCTTCTCCCCTACCGGTGTCACTGCTGTCCCAGGGATGCCCTTGTTGTGGGCAGCGTGATAACAAAGTACAGATAATGACTCCAATTAGGAGGTGTGAATGTCATTCCACTCCCCTTGCTCTCTTCCAGGTCACTATGAATGTGTTTGAAAACTACCGGCACAGCAATTTAACGATAATTCAGATTTAATTTGCACTCTGTCATCTCTGTTTTTTCTATAGGCTTTAATAGTTTAATTTAACAGTCTTAAGCACTTTCTATATTACTGAGACATAATGTGTATTTCAGATTTGAGCAGCTGCATGGCACAAAATAATATTTTACATTTATATTGTGCGAAGATGCTTAAAAATGCCTTGATTACTATATCCACACAAGAATCAACTCATCCATCACTGAAATGCAGCCACTTCTAGGTTGGAAACTTTATCAGTCTCTAATAATTTAGGCAAAATAGAACAGAATATTCCACTGAAATGAGGAGGTAAGTTGAGCAGATAAAATTAAGTTATCCAAACCCGCTGCTGGGCCGGGCTGTCTGATACATTCACCTTCCTAACAGGAATTTTTTTATGACTCTCAGTTATCTAATCAAAAGGCAGTACCTGCGGGAACAGTTTCCCTTACACCAGCATCAGTTTATTACTGGTTGAGAGGAGGAAGGCTCTACCCTCTGCTGCACGGCTCAGCAGCACAGCTCTGCCTCTCTCTCTGCCACCTCCTCTCCAGGTCAGTCAGTCCCAATCTGATGACAGTCAGAACTAACCCTGGAAAAGATAAAGAAGCAGTGAAAAGATTGTCCAAGTTTCTCAGTCCAGCGCTGCCCAGGCCAGATCCTTCAAGCTAGTGAGAAGGCACCCACTGGTATCAATATGCTCTGAATCAGGCCCTAATGAAGCACAGCTCAGCTCTGCCCATCAGCCCCAACGCCTGCTAGCATCACCAGCTGCCAATTTTCTAACTGAACGGCTGTCCGGGGAGAGCAACTTTCATGTCTCAGTGAGCTCTCTGCTTAATCTTCCAACAATTGGCGCAGGAGAGGTCTCTTACACACGTAGATGGAAACCATTTGGCGATGAATTTGGCTCCAGAAGCAGAGTCCCACCTGCTCTTCCCAAAACGTCATGTTCTCCCGGCCCTGGCAGCCATGGAAGGTGGTGCTTTCCCATGTATTTTCCCAGCTAAAGTTTTGTCTCCCTGGTGCATTTTTGTGATAGTGATCCAGGGACCAAGTAGCAGAGAAGTGGGTGGGTGGAGAACAAATGTGTCAAACTTAATAAAGATCCTCTCTATTTTCAAGTGCATTATCATCCATGTTTATCACTTATTAAAAGCTTTTCATTTATAAAGTCTTTAAAGCCTAGTTTAATAACCTGCAATCATTACTTGAATCACAAAATTTGCTTTTTATTATATTGTGTAAATGAAGCACTGTAGCATTTAACGCAAATTATTTTTTCCTCTCCCTCTTTTATCACTTTTTTTAAAGCCATTATGATCAGGTGTTTTTCTCAACCTACCCTAAAAATGCACAGTACAATATCTATGGCCCAAAGTAATACTGTTCCTGGGATTTGAGTATAGCAATGAAGGAACAAAGATAATAAACCAGCCTTTCCCGTGTGCTTGCTGCCTCTGAGGTTTCTAACTGGGCTGTTCAGATCATTCTCTCTCCCCAGGGAGAGGCTCGAGGTCCCCTTATATCCAGGAGACATAAAAAGGAATTTGTTCATTATTAATACACTGTCTCCAAAGGCTTTTCTTTTTAATCAAAGTATAAATTCTGCGATGGAATTGATATACGTGCGAACTGAGAACACCGCACCGTTGATGGGGTCTTCTGGCATTACAGGCGAAGGCATGGTAACAAACCATCAATCAGATTTGCGGCTGGGGGACTGGTCAAGAGTCATGGCTGTTTCAGGCCAGAGAGAAAGACATTTGCCATTGAACTGAAGGAGGACTTCCCAGGGACCGGATTTTACTGAGCTGCCAGAATGCCAGTAGGGGCAGCCACCTGCCTGTAAAGACTGCACAGAAATGTTTATCAACCCAAAGTCTCGTACATGCTCCCCGGCGTGTATCAGCACATCCTGCTACCAAATTACGCCTCTGCAGCCCCAGTGGGACCTGTGGCAGCAGTTCTCACGTCCGTCACTGAGGCCAGTCTTTCACAGAGACAAAATGAAAACATTAAAACACCTGGAGTAAAACCAGAAGGAAAAATAAAATGGGAAGAGAATTAAACACTGGAAACTGGTCCAAACTGCAAATCTGAGAGATGTGGATCCAAAATCTGGAGCAATTGTAATCAGGGTTTTGGTTCTGGCTCATCTGTAATTAAAATGAAGCACAAATCTGCCTGAGACAGTCAACAATCTCAGCTGTTTCCGAGATCTGGCTTTCATTAATTTCATTAACATCTTAAATGCATTCTTACTGCTTGTTCTTATGCTGAAGAGCAAGTGAAATAACAACACACCATGAACCAGTTTATCTTTGTCTTCACAGAGGAGCAGATGCACTATCAGTCTCAGGGGCACGCAGGCCCCTTGCATGGAAAATGGCAGCGCAGGGAGTTGTGCAAGTGTGGAAATCTTTGGCCTGAAAAATAAATAAATTGAAACCAGCACTTTCATCAGTGCCTCATGCACTTTGGGGAGCTGCACCAGCATTATTAGTATTAATCAGTGTGACAATCTCAAGCTATAATTTGCCAGTCTTGTTCCAGAGAAACAGTCAGAAAGTCAGAACTTGTATGGAGCCCTCCCAAGTACCTGCGCTCCTGGAGACCGGACCTGGGGATGCCGCAAGAGGCTCATAGCCCTTCCCGATGCTGATGCTCGTGGAGGAATACCACAGAAAAAGTTCCTGGTCAGTGGTACGCATTAAACATGTTCTAGTTAGGTGTATGACCCAGGGTATAATGGCACTTCTGTCCTTTCCTTCAATTCAGATTTTTAAATTAGGGTGAAAATGGGAATTGGGAGGCTGGTTCCCCATCTCCCTGAAACAAAACTGCAGCAGCCAAAGAGATGAATTTCCCATGGGCTCCCTGCTGGTCTGCAGATCTTACGCCCTCAGCTCAGATGGCAGAACAGGTAGCGTGTGTTCACAGCCCACTTCAGCCCAGTAATCTCAATGGCAAACCACACCCCATCCACAAGCTTTGCCATGGCAGCAGGACAGGCAGCAGCAAGAGAAACCCTGCGCTCACCAAAGCTAAATACAGCAGGGCTCCAGGGACACACCACTGTTTGGGAGGTGGAAGGAAGCCACTTTCAACCTATATAGATAGAATATCAGGGCACAGAAATTCTCGACAAAATTTTAATCAACTTTCACTTGATCTAAATTCTTTTGCCAGCTTTCTTCTCTCCTGTAGAGTGAGGCGAGTTACCAACAGAGCGACTAGAGGGTGCTACAACACATATGGGCCTCGGACTCTGACCGCCTGGCGTTCAGAAATTCCTGGCATAAATTAACTGTTCAGCTCTGTGTTGATGCTGATTTGCTCCATTTGGCATAAGCAGATATTTTGATACACGAGAGATGATACTTTCTGAGACCTGTCATCCTCAGGTTTTCAAATCCACTGGCATGTTTAACAGCAAAAAAGATGAAAGACAAAAATAGCCTTGTACAGATAAAGACCTCTGTGTCACAAATGAAAATTCTGTTTAATTAAGCCAAGTCACATACGTTATATTCCGCCCATAAAATTTAATATCGCCTAAAAATTCCCATCAAATGCAAATTTTCCTCAGTGATTTATTTGTGCAATTGTGAGATGGGGAGAAAGCACACAAAGCAGTGGGAGCTGCAGGCTGAAGTAAACAGTGTTGTCAGAATATGCAAAACAAGGGAAGAACACAAAAAAGAGAGAGAGAAGGAAGGGACAAACATTCTCTGGCTGGAAAGTTATTGAGTGTTTAGAGCCAAAGAGGAGTTGAAAGCTTGGAGAGGAATTTCTACACGTAACCTATGGACTCTACCCTATTTCCACTCCCAGCATCCCAGCATTTAGCTAACAGATGAAAAATCTTTTTGGGGGTAGATGTAGGGTTAGGTTTGAGGTTTTAAAGGTCATTGCCTAAAATCAGCTCTGCAGTGAGCAGAAAGGCGCTTTGCAGTTGGTCGGCTTCGTCCTATCCCACACTTTGAGGAGCGCTGGCAGTGAGGTAATCCCCTAGGAATGTGTGTGCGGTTGGATGGCTGTGAAAAGAGAGCGGTCAGCTACCAAAGCTCTGTGCTGAATATTCACGTCACACACACACAATCATTTTTCTTGTTAAGTATTGAGAAGAATGGGAACATTATAAATGCAGTATCTTTTTTGGCTACAAGTTTAGCTGCTTTAAAAAGATCTGCTCCCTCCCTGCTCCTCCACTCCACCAGCTGTGCTCCACCTCCATCCCCAAACCAAATCTGCACACAATTTATGAGACATAAAAAACAGGGGGGGAATTAAATACAATTGTACTGAAGCTAAAGAGTAAGAACTTTAAAAGATCACGATGCAGCAAACTGGAATAAGCATTTTAAAGTCACTTGTCTATATAAAAATGACACCTTATTTAACACAAAACACCATGCCATGTGCTTGGGTTATGTCCATATCCATATCCATATCCATGTCGTATTACTCAAAGCAACTGTTTTCCTCTTTACATGGTGAAGAGCCATTACAGCCACAGCAGATTAAGTTTGCTTTGCCAGTGTCAGGTAGTGTCGGTCCTGCTGGCTGCTGAAAATACCTATTTGCCTAAGGCACTAGCAATATGTTGCAGTAAGGCAGAAAGAGTGAGGACCAGGTGTCCCAGCTCAAAGTTCAAGCACATGGCAGAAAGTTTCCCACTCATTTTGGTGAGTTTTGGATCAAGCCCTAAGCAAGAAAAAATGCAATATAATACTTCTAGTCAGATTTCTGGTTATTTGCCAATAAGGATAGACAGATAGTCTTCTTTTTTTTTTTTTTTTTTTTTCCCTCCCTGTTTCAAATACCCTTGCACTGGCATTTATCTGTCCACTTCCATATGTGCTTGCTCATCCCATGCTTAGGTCAGTGGGCTCATGCTCATGCAGCTTCCTTGCACGGAAGCAAGACAACACTACATAGAAATATTTTTCAAATTAATGATATCTACAAAAGAAGAGAGAATTAGACAAATCACATCCCTCCTTTGAAAATAACATTTTTTCTATTTTCTCAAAAAATTGCACATATTTGTGCTTACAAGACTACATTAAGTTTCTAGGTTGACAGACTTCTGATGATGAGATTATTAGCTTGAATGGCACATTTAAATGCCAATCTCTGTTCTCTTATAGGAAACAACCAGTTCAAACATGCAATTCTTGGCCCACTCTAGTACTTTTAAAATTATTGTTTAATAACAAGAAAGAAGGGTGGCGAAAAGCTGCTAATCCACTTCAAAACTTCTAGACATTTGTGAGTAAGCAAAGTCCAAAAAGCACTAATGCATGAAATGAAAACTCATTGGGAACAAACTTTCTAGAACTAAGCAGCAAAAGACTCAAACAGGTGTTCTGAACCAGGGGCCAGAATGCATATTTACTGTAAATTTATAACAAATTTTAGCCTTCAGCTTCTAAACATGCATATAGAAATGTTCTTAAAGCTGTAACTAACCCCAGCACAGAGGACTTCAACAAAGTCTAGCATTGGGAAAGGTCCTGGACAGTGTCTGGTACTGTTTACTTTCAGATGAGAATTGCCCCGCAGTGTACCATCTCTCCCTCAGAAGATACTAACTCTCCACAGACATTAACTGACCTGAAAATCCTACTGTGTTCCATTAACTCAAAGCCCACTTTCCAAGTGGGAAAAGTGAGATACAGTGCCGCCAAGAGACTTCTCAGCGACCTTCCACAAATCTGTGACTATAGGGTACAATTCCCTTGCTTTTTGGGGAATTTAACTCCTGCATGACATCATACCTGAACGCTATCTCCAAGTACTTAACAACAGGATGTGAACTGCCCACTGCATACAAGGAGGACCGCTTTTTCACACCACATTAATAAAGTTCATTAACTCACATAGGCAAGAGGTGCTTTCTGGGTTTCTATCATTACCGCCATGACTACAGTAAAGTCTGCTCATGCTTCAACTGCCAGAATGGCTGCCCCCACTGGCATTTCTGCAGATGGTCCATCTCCCATGCAAGGCATCCGGGAAGCTGATTAAAAAAATGTCCATATGAAATCATATTCGTAATTTCAAAACTGCCCCAATTACACATGTTTGGAAGAAGACAATCAGGGGCTATGTTTAAAAAAATTACACTACTAAAAAGTTATTTTCCTTTCAACTATCTTATCAAGTTCATTAATACCTTCTGCTGTTGGTGAAATGATCCCCCATTAACATTTCAATTTATTATTGCTGTTCCATTAATGAGACCACAAAAAATGGAAATGAGGCCTATAAATATGCTAAGAGTTAAAGTCAGGAATCGTAACAGTGTGTGCCCTTTATGAGTAATGTTTCAGTACCACTAGCATTCAAAACAGCATGGAAGGATGGCTCTGCAGCATAAGCATCTGGCTTAACAAACAAAACCCCCAAAAGCCCAAACAAAAACCACCATAGTTCCTGAAAATATAGGTTAAAATATTAGCAGAGTCAACCCCGTCTTAACCCCTGCTGCAGCAGACGGGTGAATGAACTCCATGCAGTTCACCCTTAAAATGTCTTTGGAGAAGGACTTCCTCAGTGAAGGTCACTGGGACTGATAAACTTCAGCAAGCAAATTCTGCAGGAGGAAGGATTTGTCTCCGTGTCCTTTGTTAAAAAACCCTCTCTCCACGCTAATGTCTACTGACTGCCACCACACCCAGTGCTGGGGGGAATCGAGTCTCATGATAGTACCTCAGGTCCTCCAGGAAAAAGGGCAGGCTATAATTAGAGAACTCCAGTCTTAGGAACCACATTAAGATTCGTTTGAGAAACATATTTATTGCCAGGTAGCCTTTTAGATCCATCAGGCTCCCACAGTTCCTCTGCTGATCTTTTCTCCAACAAACAGTGAATATCCTCCATGGGTCAAGAAACATCCTTATGCAAATGGCATTACTGCAACTTGCATTTTCAATTATTAATATTTCACTTCTTGTCTTACAAACTTCTTCAGGAAAGGAGGAAAGCAGCAGCTTGTTCCCCTGGGAACAAAAACACAAAATGCGGTACCTCGCTGAGCCATGAAAGGAATGGTCCCTTCAGCACAGGGATGTCATATCATGCTAGCAATATTTTTGTTTCTGCGTTTTATTTCTCTCTAGTGATTAAAAATGATCGATCCTACCCCATTTTCTGTGCATAGCTGACGGCACTAGGCTTATGCTAAATGAAATGTGTAGCCACACTTCCACTAGCACTATCATCTTGCAAGGAACAAACTTATAATTATTACATTGATTTTATAATTTATTTTCCAGGAAGCTCAGATTTCCTGACAGGGACTGGCTTTGCGCTGAGGTCCCACTACATCAGCGAGAAGAGAACACTGCAGTCCATGCTTCTTTTAAGCATTAACAGAAGAAATGATCTAAATTAGCCAGTTTGCCATGGCAGTAATAGTAGGTTTGAAAAAATCCCAGACACCTTCAGTAAGATGAAATAAAATGAAAACATAAAAAGCAAACTATTTAATGAGAGCACAGGCTATTTCAACAAATCTAGTTATTTGATAAGCAGACTGCCACTGCCAGCCTTTTATCATCTGTGAAAACGCATGATGGATCTTCTCTGTTTGCTTACCATTTCAAACCTTCCCCTTCTGATCAACATTAGCATTTTGCTCCAGTGCCTCTAACAACATGGATTGCTAGCAACCAGCCCAGATTCCACCTTTCAGGGAGAGTCTAAGCACTGACAACCCAGGCACAGCTCAGTGGCACATACTTGTGGCACACAGACTGGGCGGTTCAAGGCTGCTAAATGCTCTTCCTCTTCTGAATTTGCCTAAAGGGAAAGAAAACGGCCCCTGCTGAGAGTGTACGTACATAAAGCTGTAACAAACATTTTATTTCAGCTGCTCTGAAAGAGAATTAGTCTGTGCATGCTGCACTGCCAGTTCCTACAGCAGCTGCTCAAAAGAGGTGGCTTTGGAGGGTTATTAATTCCCATATTAACGGTCAGCCTCCTCCTTGTTACTGAAATATAGGCTCCCAAGTGTGTTTCAATCTTACTTTCCCACATCTCTTTCAATTCTTCCTATAAAGTCATTATTTGGCAGATAAAGTCATTATTTGGGTGAAGAAGACCTTAATCCATCACAGGCACACAATACTTTATCTAGCTTTCTGATTCAACTACACACTTTTCCCTCTGTGTAAAAAAAGTTTGTGAAAAAAACAAAACAAAACAAAACAAAACAAAAACACCAAACACCAAAATACAAACCAAAGAAAGAAAGAAATAAAAGAATTTAAAATGTACAGCAAGTTCCAGGGAAACCACTGAAATAGCTACTGCCTGTGTGTATTGTTTGTGCTAAACCAGTTAGCAGCCACAGGAGGGAAAGACTCAGATATGATTTTTAAAGCAGGCTAGTGAAAAACATTTGCCTCTCCATCACAGCTGATTTGAAAGGATTATTTCTCTGCTACACTTTGAGAGGGCAATGCTGCCAGATGTCATGAATCTAAAAGCACTTCATGCAAAACACTAGGCATCATAAGAAACCATGTACCTTATATACATGCAGCCTCTTTCTGTCCCTTTGCTGAGGTTTAGGTACTAAGCTTAGGGGTACTACAGGAACAACCCCCAAAAACTCCGTGAAGATTTGACTCTGTTTTAGCTGGAGCAAAGGCGAAGTTACTCCATCAAAATCAGCTCTTTAGCACTGAAGTTTAGCTTATTTATGCTGGCTAAGGATCTAACTCTACCTACAGATTGAAAGATGCTAAAAAAGGGCTATTTTTATATGCCTTACCAAATATAAAATGCGATTGAAACGTAGGAAGAGATTCATCTCACCCTACTTTATTCACCTGAAGTCTGGGCTCGGCTAGGCAGTGAGGCGCTGGGTACACCAGCCGGAGGAGATCAGCACTCCCAAAGGTCGGCTCTTGTGGCCTGTGGGAATGCCCTTCTGATAAGTCACCCTGGGGAGATGCTCATCTCCTTCCTCCACTGTACAACAAAACTGGATTATGATAGATCATCCCAATCAGCTGTAACAAAATAACCTGATCGTTATGCAAAACCCCGACCCTCCTCCTCCTTTTCTCCCCCAGCGTTTTTGTGCCAGCATGAACCCACTGACTTTTGCAAGGTTATTCAAACTCAAATCCATCTAGTCATAATACCAGCTCCAAAGTCATGTTCACCTGGATTGAAAGCTGCTTGAGGGCACTGAATTCAATTGTCCTAACTTCTTCAGAAAAGGTGCCCAAAAGGTAAGAGACTCACAGATCATCCTTTAATATAAGACCTTTCATTTTTTTTCATTGAGGTTTTGCCTCAACAACAAGCTCTCACAAGTTTGGTCTGACACAAGACAACTCTACCATGAAACAACTGAGAAATATAAATTGCTGTAAAAGCCCCTCACCACAGGATGAATTGCCCGGGATGTGAAGCAAAGGTAGATATTGTTCACACTTCACTGCATTACTTCCAGTGAATGTTTGCTGAAGTTTCTGAGAGTTAATAAGCTGCCTGCCTCTCTTGCAGACTTTAACAGTGTCAAGGCTGTATACAGAGAGGTGTATGGAAACAGTATCTGATCTAAAGGTAGAAACAAAAGAGCTTATTTCCCCTTATCTGGTGAAGAACCCACTAAGCCTCTTGGGCACATAGCTGAAACCACAGTAAGGACAGTAAAATCCTTCCTGGAATTGAAGGATCAGGAAGAAAGCAAGAAACAAGAGGAAATCGAGTTGTTAAATAGAGTATACTTGAGGAGAGCTTTAATCAACGGCGATGCATGGTGTAGGTCCCTTAGCAGAGACTCCAGTGCTCACTAGCAGAAAATACTTAGATATTTGGGACAGGGACTGGAGATTGGGGCTGTTCCTGTTCTTGACTCAACTGGGGCTGCTTGGGCACCTCTCTCTTCCCCACCTGCAAAATGGTGATAACTCCTTATAAATAAAATTTAGTAGATGAGAGATAAGCCTTATTAGTAATAGGAGGCCACATCCTATGTGTCTTCAGGCAGGCAACACACCAGGGAAATCAGTGTGGGATTTCCCAGACAAAGGGTTAGAGGACAGAGCTCAAAAAAGATGTGGGACAAAGCCGTACAAGAAGAAGAGATGACCAAGTGCTGTGCCCATCACATATCTCCAGAGTGGTGCAAAGTAATTCCCAAGTTTACTGTTGCAAAGCAGAGATACATTGCTCCTTTACGAACACAGACATTTCATCAGAGGACATCAAGACAAGCTTTGCCTTTGTTTTGCCCTTCATAACTAAAAAAGGCATCCCACAAAATAAACACAATCCCTTCTTCTTTCATTATCTCCAAACACACTGCTTCCACCAGGAGCCAGCCTCTGCAGCAGCTATCATTTTGCTCCAATCCGGTAAACGTCTTCTCCTCCCTTCCCCCTCCTCTCCCCTTTCTTACCTGGGGAATTCAGCTGCTTGCAGAAAAACTTGAAAAGAGAAAAAACGAATGAAAAAGTTGGCTTGCGTGGCCCAGAAATAAGAACTGAAAAAAGTGAAACCATATGCCTTGCCCCTGGTGGCTCTGGGACTTGAAGCCAAACCAAGGCCATTAAAACAGAATATTGCTCTTTGTTGACTATAAATAAATAAATAAAGGACTGCTCACTCTTGCCCTTTGGGATATGTTTTCTAAGAAGGAAGAAATTCCCTGTGGAGTTTATTATGTGCCTCCTAGGGAAAAGCAGTGGGGCTAGTTTTTCCCTTGGTGATTTCTTTCCCGCCTTTCTGTCACTCCTTTATTCGTTTTGCAAGTCTCCCTCCTCTCCCTCCTGCAATAACTGAAGCCACACAAAGGAACATGCAGGTAATTCAGCCACTCAAAACTACACAGCATCTCCTTTCCTATATAAACGATCAGTGTGTGGCCTGGGTTTCATTTGCAACTGTAAATGAAACAGGCCTACAACTGTGTTCATAATCCTCCTTAATTGAATTTCTGTGACAAAACCCAGACAAAATTATTACCCTCAAGTTAACAGTTTGCACGAAGTAGCCAAGGGTTCCTGGGAAGCTTTAAAACAAATGCAGGACAAAACTGGATACCACAAAGCAGTTATTTGGTGTTGGTACCATTTGTTTGAATGGGGGGAGGTTTCCCTGGAGGACCAAGGTCATTTTAACATGAGGGACAGCCTAGGAATTCAACAAAGGCCAAAAAAAAAGAGAATTAAATAAGCAGAGGAAGAGCTTAGATGTAAACCAGCACATGCTGCTCACACCACAGCTACTGGAAGGAGGTGTTGGGCTGCCCTGGCTTCTTGAAAGAGCAGCATCGTTCACAGCTTGGTGTGGCTAATTGAGAGAGTTTCATAAATCCAGGAGGACTTGAAGCAACTGTTTAGTTTGCATTGAAGTTCACACTCCATTGAAAGAGGTATCTCATTTAAAGCCCTCCATGTAATGATTTCCTTCAACACGATCACCAGTTAAATGGTAAATATGCAGAGCGTTAGTAATGATGTCAATGTCCGGCTGCTGGTAAAATATCTAGACTTATTTTTAAAATGTGAGAACCACTGCTAACTGGAAGCAGGGATGCAAAAGGGCACTGCTCTACAGGGCACTCCCATTGCTTGAGGAAGACGAGAATTAAAGCCTTTCGTACTACCAAAAATTAGTGTTTGTTATTTTTTCGGATGATGCAGATGTTTTCTTGAAGGATGGGCAAAGCTGGTATCAACAGAGATGTCTGTTTGCAACAACTAATTTTGTGTCATATGCCATGCACTTGGACAGACACCCTATTTTTCCCCAAAGTACCATGTTTTAGTCATCTCTGTATCGGCTGGTAACTAAAGCAAACTAGCAAAGTTATTAGGGATCAAAGCAGACTCTTTATGCTTCAGCTTACACAGAGCAGATCGGAGCAGGGAAAACCATGTCATCCCAAGGCAATGCCTGCCTGGGTTACCGCCCCACATACTCATAGAAGTTAATATCCTTTGCAATTTAAGCAGAAGGCAAAGCTACAAGGGAATGGGGACAGCTGAGGTAATGGAAAGAGAAATTCTGTAATTCCTCAGTGTGCGCCCATGTCCTGTATGTCACCCAGCCCTCTCGGAGGCAGAAAGTTGATGGAAATTTAGGGGTAGAGGAGGCTGTCGGGGCCTCATATTAAAATTCCCTCCAATTTAATTATTCAGAATGGAAGTAAAATATCGCTAGAGGTGATTAAATGAGCAATACTGTTCACAGACAGGCAGGCAGAGACCAGAATTCATTTCCACAGACCTCCGCCTCGCTGAGGGACAGTTTGCCCCTGTCCCCACCCTCACTTGCAAGGCAAAGCTGGCGTAATGAGGGACCTCCGAAGAGTTTCCAGACCTTTCCTCTCCCAGCAATGCAGTGGGGTAACAACCAGGTGCTACTGCCTTCCTCAACGTCTCAGCTGCACCAAATATTTCAGCAGTTGCATTAACACCTGGCTTTGAGAGATTGCTCATTAGCCCTTGGGTCCCGTGCCACTTCAAGTAACCTTTTAAGAACACCTTTTTATAGCTTGTGTGCTCTGTTTTTCCTCAGGCCACAAGTTAAGTGCACTGAACAACACCAGGGGCAAAGTGAGACAGAAATAAATAGATGCATATGCACATGCCTACAACCCCCCACATACACACACACGATCAGGGCCAGAGATCAATGTCTTCAGGAAAAGGCATGAGGGGATAAATTTATCACAGTGCTTTGTCACTGGTGGCAAAAGAACGAAAAAGGAACATTTAAAGGGGTGATGAAATGTTTCAAGAAAAAGCAATATATTTTTATGTACTTTTAAAATCCATTGGCAATGACTTTTCTGGTTAATTGGTTTCATCTTATTAAACAAAAAACCTATTTGTAAAATGCAGACATATTCAAGCATAAGTCCAATTTCTTCACCAAAAGCCAATACGCCATTTCAAAGAAGAAAATTAAGCAATACAAACCAGTTTCCATTAGTCTGAAAGCACAGCACTTGGTATGGGGAAAAGAAATGGAATGGAGTGCTTTACTTTTCTAAAATGCACTTTGGAAAAATCATATTACTCATTTACCCCAAAACTGCAGCCCCTTTCTTTCCCAGCCCTGTGAAAACAGATGAATATTTTGGCCCAATTACGCAGTGATTTATAAATCAGCCTTCTGCTATCTTTCCCTGCACTTGTCACGTTCAACTTCTTCTCCCTTATTAGACCACTCTCCTTCTCATTAAATAGTCCCTCTGTCTCTCTTGCCAAAGAACTGCCAATGGGCCCCTCATTTTACAGAAGAATAGACCCAGCTTTACCAATGGGAAAGGGCCTCTAATGTACCATGGACACAGCACAGTGAAGCATGGTAATTTGCCTGTGTTAATGATGCTACTTCACAATGATCAGGAAAACAAAAATCTTTAATAGCTAAATGACACCCAGTCCTTCCACAGCCTGTTGAATTCAAAAACAGCGGAAGCAAAACTCAATGTCCTTGAAGAGATGAGCTAAAAGATGCTGCAATGTTATTTTATTATTTTTTTTTTCTGAATTCCTGATCTGTGTGGAATCACTAAAATGGGTGATTTGGTGCTGGGAGCAGGACAGAAAAAACAATCCAAGTGTTTCAACATGTTTTAGCGGCTTAATAGCAAGGGATATTAGGGGGAAAAAATTAATGAACATATATGCAAACATTTTTGGACATACTATACACATGCACGATTCTCAGCCCCCCAGCTGAGAATCTGCTCTGTGGAGGGATTTTGTGCAAAACACCACTGACAAGTGGGACTAAAGCATAATTGCTTATTTCCTCCTTTTTAGGTGAAAAGAGGAAATCATTATTGTAGGAAGGACAGAGGGGCAATCCGCACAGGCCATTGCTTATTTCTGAGGATGCTCCAATTCAGCAAACCACTGAGCTCTTGAGCGCTAAATCAACCCTGAGAAACGCTTTCAACCTCAGTTCTCATCAGAAGCTTTTCAGTTCTTACAGTTGGGTTCCCTAGGCTGCCTGGGTAGGCAAAACACTGATTGCTTTGGCCAGTCAAAGCCTAGTTGCTCCAAAAAGTGAATCTTCAAATACAGCACATTAAGTTACTCAGTGGGAGAAATTCTGCACTCGTATTTGGCCAAACACGGCAGGCAGAACTGCACTGACTTTGATGAGATTATTTGGTGTGCACCAGAAGGGACCAAGGATCGTAAGCAATCATATGGTGGATGTTTGGTAATCCTTTGGCACTGTTGAAAGGTTGGGGAATAGACTTAAACATAGATTCATGAGAAAAAGATGAGCCAATATTTACAATATTGCTCACACAAGAAAAGGCTTCTATGATATTTTCCAAGGACGGAGGGAGTGATTTGTCAGAAGTTGGCCAGTTGCAGTTTTGTAGAATTTGTAGCTGTTTGATTGGCACACCTCACACATGCCTTGTCCAAAACTTTCTGGTACAGCTGTGCCAAACAGCAGCAGAACTTGAATTCAAGAGGGCTGCAGGAAGGCAGAATTGCTGAGAAATTAGGACCAAGCCATTTCAATGCAGCACTTGTCCAGGCATTCTTCAATTCACGATGTTCAACACTTAACAAACCTTGAGGTAGTCTCTATTACAATTAAGTGATAGCTTATGCTGTGGAGTGTTTGGGGTGGGTTTTTTTAGGATTATTCACTGTAGAGTTCATCAGTTGATTGTCTTATTGTCTTACGAAATTATGTGCTTACCACAGGAAATGTTTGTCAACCCAGGTTGAAAATAAGCACCTAAGGACTCTCTAAATACCTTTTTACTCAATCTGGAGCAGCACTCAAGGGGAGTACTAAAATCTTCAAGACAAATGCTGCACACCACATGTTAAAAATTCCCAAAAATGTTGTATTCTTAAGCCTTTCTTTACTAATGTGCCTGCTTCAATTAAAAAACTTGTTATAAAAATCCCCCAAGATGCATATTTCAATGGCTGGCTCAACATTTCATTTGCAGAAACTGTGTGGTACAGCTCTAGCAATGGGGCTTTGGGAGAGTCAGAAGCAAATCATCATTCTGATGTCCCTTAAAGACCAATGATTTACTGCAATTTTAAATCTTAACATTTTCTGAATGAATAATTTTGATACCTTTCATCTTGAGTTCTGTGGACATTGCCAAATTGAGACCATAATACTTATCAGCAATTTATCTGCAAAACTGTGGGTGATGCTTCAGGGGCCTGATATTTGAGACCTGTAGAGGCAATCTCCCTCTGAAGTCAAGGAGCTAAGAAAAAATTCCTAGCTGTGACCCAGCACAAGTGCTTCTCCAGTGGAGCATTCACCTCCTTCCCAGGCCTTGCTCAAAGCTGCTTGGCAGTGAAAAAGGCATGCTGCCTTCCAGAGGCTGAAAGCAAAATAAACCTTCATCCTTGGGACAAAATTTACTTCGGCAGCAGAACTGGCAGAGATGCTCTTCCGGACACTGCACTTCTCAAATTGGCCAGGGCATGAAACCAAGAGAGCTCTCACTGCTGGTAATGAACGGCCATCCCCTCATCCTGCCAAGCTAGCGCCCCCTCCTTTGAGGCAGCAGAAGCAGTGGAAGCAAATCTCGAGGCAGGGGACAGGGCAGGTACACAGGCCACAGCCACCTTTTACTGAGGCCCTGTGCTGCAAAGCCCTGAGCTGTTCAGTGAGCACATCACGAGTGGACCGATGCTGTGACTACTCCCTCCTCTGCCCTCGTCTAAAGCAACAGCAATGCAGCAAAGGCATGTGATCAGAAAGGTTGGAGAATCTCGCATAGCATACAGTTTCATCTTTTGGTCTCTCTTGGTATCAAATTGTTAGCGTGAACACTACTGCTCGTGTACAGGGTTGCGAACACCATTCAGTGCGGTAGAGTCGATACAAGGTACTTGTCATAGCATCTTAAGTAACATTCACCATGATTATCTCTCTAGATTTTGCAAGATGAGTGCATAGGTGCAATCATTAGATTCATTAATTCTAAAATAGTGGTATCTCTTCTCCTTGCTACTTGCCAGGCAGATATAGTCACGAGGGTGTGCAGCTATTAAGTGCAAACCACAGTTCCTATTATCCTTTTGTTCTTCACCTTCCTTTTACTGTGTATTTTCCTTGAGCTCTTTCTCTTTTGATCTCCTTGAGAAAAATGGCCTCCTTTATTGATTAAATTACAAATTCCAATGGCGGGTGATTGAGTTATATGATAACACCTGACAAAAGCCATCAACTACAATTGAAATAAAAGGAAAAATTAGCACTCTCTTTATTAAAAAAGGTTTGGATGTTGAGTAGCTGACTGAATTAAATGGCGATTGAGCAGATCTGAGAGAATTTATGAGAAAAAACAATGCAGAATTCAGAAAAGAGCTTCCAAAATTAACAGCTCACTAATTCACCTTAGAAAAAGATGGGAAAGTTGAGGAAGAGAAAGAAATTGTATCTTTTTCAATCATTCACAACCAGGAATTGCACAAAAGCTTGCCTTTGTGATAAGAATCCTCAGATATCCAACTCTGACACCAAGTCACCAAAGGCCAACAAATACATGACCAGGGCAGCAGCCCCTCATGTTCGTTCATTCAGCTTCTAGTAGGACTTTTTAATTAGTGGTATCACAAGCTAAATAAGGTTCTTGGCCTTTTTTCTGTGCCTGGGAACCAACTGCATGTCAGCTTTTGGTAATGTATCATTGCATTTTATTCACTGCTCATCTACACTAATGAGGTATTTTTATTTTTGTGTATTTGTGGCATTTTCTGCAATACTGACAGATGTCTTCAGTTTTCCTCTTGCAGATTAAGCAACCATCATTGGAGTTCTTAAAAAAGACAAGAAGCTGATAAAGCATAGTGTCTAAAATGGCACGATCCACTTTAGAACCGTGTCATCTTCCAATCACTTACTTGCAAGCTCATTGCAAGGTAGAGTATAACAAAGATGAGTTCTAGCAAAGCTCTGGAAAGTTTTTTTTTAAACACAGCTGTTAAAGAAGGGCTGCAAACATTATATTATTTACTTACAGCCTCTGCATTACTGAAGTGTCATATTCGAAGTCACGCTCCAGGAAAAATCCTTAGTAACCTGTGGAAACATCAGAAAAGAGTCTTCAGTGGATATTTCTAACTACATCTTATATCTGATGGGGAAGAGAATTTAACGTCAAATTTTGACATTATTTTGGAAATAAAATGTAAAGAATGTATTATTTAAGTTTAAGCACAAAACAGTGTAAAAATTTTCCCTAATGCTCATCTGAGGGTTGCTTCAAAACTTGCTTCAGCTGTAATCTTTTTTCTTCATATTTGCTTTCTGCAAAAATCCTAGCCTACAGATTTGCCACCAGCAAATGTTTGTAGAAGCATTAAATATTTTAACACACTCAATCTAACTTAGAAATTGTGCAGCCCTGTCTGAACTTTTCACAATCCCGAATGCTTCATCCTCACAGAAGAGACAAGGAATTCTCTTGTCCCAGTTTCCAAGTGGGAGATTTGCACCAGTAAGAAATGTGGGCTGTGAACACACATCTTATTCCTCACTACAGAGATCTGCTTGGGGTCATTCCTGTCCCCACCACCCACCACCCTGCCTCATCATGCACCCCTGCCGGAGTTCATTGTACCCTCCATTCTGTCAGCAGAACTACTCACAAATACAGTCAGACACGGGTTAGTAAAGACCTATTTAAACTGTTCAAGCCAATCCAGGAGCTGCAGCCAGATGAAGGCATGTGAACACAGCCTACACGATTTGCCCCAGGTCTCACACAGGCACGGCAGGGCAGACATATAGCATGCTAGCTGTGAGCCCATATCGCCCCTCTTTGAAACACCGAGGGTACTGATCCAAAGCAAAGCACAGAATGAACAAATCTGCTCAAGAAACCCACACCTCAAAGGTGTGGGGCCTTATTTTTACCCTTCTGTCTTACCCAAAAACCCCAATTCCACCACAACCTGATGAAAGTAAAGAGGCAAAAATTATAACAAATTATAACAAATTCTAGATTATTTTCTAATAATTTATCCTTTAGTTTCATATTATGGCACCACCCCAAAGCCTACCCTATGCCTGAACTCTGTGCTAAGCACTGTGCAGACATTGGCCATGGTAGTCTCTGCTCCCTGGAGCTCACCGGCAAGAGATCAAAGAGCTAAGTGTGTAGGCAGGGAAAAGACAGAGACAGCAAAAAATCAGAGGACCCTTCTGCACAATGGCTTGTGAGCACAAATCCCACTCAGGCAGTAAGAAATGATTCACTGTGAAGAGATTCTGACCCTGCTACCTGTTACGCTGGACAGACCATCTCACTGAAATCATTTATCTGGTTATTTACATGGCTTCCATTAGATCAATGTCTGAGCATTCATAAACCAGATGGGTTTTTCCTCACTGCACTCCTGAGAAGGAGCACATGCTGTTAACTCTACGTCATAGACAAGGAATGGAGATACCAGGAAAACAAAAATCAGACTGCAAAACTCTATATCATGCCAGAGGGCTCCCATAGGTTAAGGTGCCACACTCAGGGACGGGCCATCAGACTTCAGCCATAGACAAACCTCTCACCACCCTGGTAATTCTTCCTTGAGCAATGGCTTCTAAATAGCATGAATCAGAAAAAGGGAAAGGGAAAGGGAAAGGGAAAGGGAAAGGGAAAGGGAAAGGGAGAGAGAAAAAGGAAAACAAAAAAGAACAAAGAAAAAGTCATAATAAATGTAGCAACATCTGAAAAAAGCAAACTGCAGCAACAGAGGAACCGGTCACCCAGTTCACTGAGAGGACTAAAGGAATTGTTGTCTACAAGAAGCCTCATTCACCACCTTTCCATAACCCAGAAAATGCTCCCACAGTCCCTTCTTTCAACATTTTAAGACTAACACACATATGCATTCTCACATTTCCTTCCTTCTCCTACCAGTTTGCCCCTGTGGAAGAAATCACAGGAAAGGGATGAATATGTGAAAATTTCTGCAGCTGTTCTGCCAGGGCTGAATCCTGAAGGTGGCACACCCAAGGGAACCCAGGAGGGACACAGCACCTGACAAAAGGACTCAGTTTTCACTGCCAGTTGACTCTTGCTCTTTAAAATTATAACAGTGGAAATGTTTTTTTGGTGATACCCCAGGAGGCAGTTCAGAGCCCAGCATACAAGGTTGTAAGAAATAAGATGTATCTGTTAGCTCAAACTTCCAGGATTGGTAGTCTTTTCTAAAAAGTAAGCCACTGGGCAGCACAAATTCTCAGGTTTGATCATCAGAAGGATTTTTGGTCTGCAAACTGCCTAACTCTCTAAACATAATAGCTCCCTTCTGGCCAGAGAATAGAGGATTCCCTAAATTCACCTGCAAGAAACTGAGACTTCTCCTGAAATTACTTCTCAGATGTTTGAATTCCCTCTCAGGTTGCAGCATGAAACCTTTCCTGTCTCTCCACTGAAGCAGCAGATATAGACAGATGGGATAGTCTTCATCTTTCAGGACTCTGGAATTTTGTTTCACATTAATTTTAACAGGAATGGGATGCTCAGAGCATCTATTTAGGTTAAAAGAACCAGACCTGTAGAGTGTGCTCAGTCAAAGCCAGCAAAATCCCAAGCCTGGTAGTGCCTCCGTAGTGCTGTCACCAATTAAAAAGAAGCAGGAAAATATAAGTAGTGTAGTGTAATGGTCAAACTTCCCCCTCCACGCACTCCTCCAAATCCATGCTGTCTTAGCCAAAAGCAGGGAATTCCAGCATTAAAAAAATAAGCTGCCCAACTTGAGGCAAGGAGCCTGAGGAAACAGTACAAGAGCCGGCAGAAAGCAGCCATCTCCGCTCTCCCGGAGACTACGGTTGCACCGCTGGGGCTGCCAGCTGGTGAGCGGGGTCTGCTGACAGGGGCATGACTGTCACCTTGTCACCGACTGCTCCCCAACCCTGGGCAGGCCACCTTGCCTTCCTCTGACCATGCACAAGAAAAGTATAAAAATGCTCACAACCATTTGTGAAAAAACTTCGAGCACTGCTGATAAAAACCCCAGTGACCATCGTAGCAGAGGTGAAGCTGTACCAGAATCACCACAGGATCTGAATGTTTTCTCTTCATTAGTGGGTTTCACCCACCCTTCATCCCCAGTCTTAGGCGGGGAGGTGTTACTGCCCTTTTGCAAGTTATAAAAAACCCAGCACAGCAGATGGATTAAACACCTCGCCCAAAGTCCCTCGGGACACGCACATCTGCACTGCAAACTGATCCCAAAATGCCACAAACCCAGTCTACTGCCCTTCCCTCCAGCCCAGCCTAATTCTCTGAATTTCATGATGATTCAAAGCTCTATTTAAAGTCCCTACAGCTATGGGTGTGTGCAAGCAATTAAAGCTGAGCCCAAAAGTTTGAATTTAGCAGCTCTGATTGGGACTCTTCTTGGTAATAGTGAAACACAGAGCTGTGCAGTTTTAACCCAAAACTGAAAAAAAGGTGGTATGTGTCATCTGGGTTATGATGTGAATCCCCAAGAAGATACAGCAGCCATGCCAATGTCTTCTCCTTACAAATTAACCTATCTCCTTAACAGTCCAGTGGTGGCCACCCAGCCTATCACAGCTATCGCAAGCCTGCTGCTTGCCTACATAGAAAGGGCTGCTATGAAACAGGAAAAAAACAGATACAGAAGAACAGCTACTAATATCTCCTGCAGTCTCCCCCTGTAAGGGATGTGGCCAGGCACAGTTACACGCTGAAACGAAGGGCAGCCAGAATAGGTGACAAGGTTCAGAGACACACAAACATGGTTTACGACTCAAACCCATGCTAAGCTCTTTAGGTAAGCTTTATTATTACAGATGGTAATGCTTGCCCTACATCTGATGACCAAAATGGGGTTGCTCTCTGTAATCCTTCAGAGGCTGCTTATAAATCAAAGAACACTTCACCTCTGGACACATGGCACTAACAGATAATAATGTAAATTGTCCAACGTTTTAACCTTAACAGGCATTTGCTTGGGTTACTGTAGACAAAAATGAGGTCAGGAACTCTGGTCATGAGCCTGAAGTTAGAAGACCCTCGGTCTGGGGTCATATGGACCACCCTGACCTTTATAGCACTGTGCACATAGCTGACATGTAACAGCAACCTATAGGCTGGAGTTGTAAAGGTGAGAGCAGGCTATACGGCCCCTACACAGCTCCACCCCACAGGCACCAGTCATCTCTGCCTCCTGGACCCCATCAAAGTCATTATGTCTATTAAGAAACAGCAACAGCAGTAACATGATTGCTCTGAAAATAATGTTGATGACATCAACCCCTAAACACACACAGGAAATAAAATCTGCTTCTATGTGAGCCTTTCCACTTTTCTCAGTCATCTGAGGGATGTCCTTTACACAACACGAGATAAGAGCAGACTTGCTGTTCAGACTGCATATCTGTATGGTTCCTTAGATACCAACGAAAGCCCAAAGGCAGGTCTTGGCATCTCATCTCCTTCTTATAAACTCTTTCAGAAAGTTAGAGCTGACTTTGACATGAACATGATGAGAAACGGGGAGCTATCTGTGCCATTCTGGGGAACATGCCAAATCCTGTATTAACATCCCCCACCCCGCTAAAAACAAAACAACGCAAAAAACCCCAACAAAAAACAACCCTCCTGTTTGCTACTGATTAGGCAGCTGAATTAAAACTGATGAAGTGATTGGATAGGATCCAAAGCTGTTTATCTGCACATAAATCACAGACATGCTTTACTCAGCCAGTATGGATTTACTGAACTAGGGAAAAGACCTCTTATTCAGAATGCTGATTAATACAGCAATTAAAATATCAATGAAGCAAACATTTAGGATAGAAAGCTGTTAGGGGTTCCTGGAGAAAACATTTCATTAAATATGAATTCAAACAAATTTCTAATTAAAAAAAAAAAAAAGGAAGTTGTGATAGTGAGTTGGTTTGCTTCTTCTGGTTAAGTATATGATGTTTGAAAAATCAAATTGTAAAGGAGGAAAGAAAGACGCAAATTAACTAGCTGGACATGCCAAAGGAGATTAAAGAGGAAGGCTGATACATATTTTATGATAGCAAAGGAATAAAAAAAAAATTAAGAGAGATGTACTGTCAAACCAGACACAGTGTTAATAGCTAAAGTATATGGCAATAAGAACTGCTGTTCCCATAGCTATTAATGTAAACTGAAAATTGGGAGCAGGCTGCAGCAAGAAAAGAAATCACACCTTTTTTTTTTTATTTGAAAGTATGTGTAAAATACATCCCTATCCCCAGCATTCACTCTCTGCATTCCAACCCCCCAACAGCAAGACAAGGACTGCCATTTCAGCAAGCTACAACTTCCAGGCAAGTGAGACAAGTGACAATTTCTTACTATTAAGCACGGCTAATTTATTTATGCAATTTTTCTACTTATCAGAATCACTGGCCTGGAGATTATCTCCCCCTTCCCCTTTGAGTCCTGAGAAACTATTTAACATGGGAAGTGGCTAAGGGGGGCAAAGAGGGGAGAGTGTCATGTAGCCAAGTTACACATCCCAGCTGGAATTTGGGATGATGTCTTGCAGTTCTGACTCCTTCAGCCAAGTTTCATACAGGAAGCACGAATGCGCCAAGGGCGCAGTGAAATACACTGGAGCCAATAAATAGCACTTGACTCCATTAACACACTCATACTATGGATCCCATCACAAAACCCTTAGTCACTTTGCAACATGTTTGCTCACGAGGTAGCCAACGACTTGCACAAGGGAAAGGTTCAGCAGCCAAGAAGATCCTCTGATGAAGCCTTACAGATGCAGAATGTGTTTGTATGTGGGATGTGTGAATGCAGAGCCCTTCCAGAAGATGCAAACGCTGCTCATATATAAGGCTTACACGGAAATACTGGACACAGAAGGTCGTGGTGTCACCAGTGAGGTAAAGGGCAAATTGCTGTGAGGAACATCACCAGCGCCGGGAAGACAACCTACTCTTGGCACAGAGGCTCCTCTTCAGGCCTGGGATGGGCAAGGGTGTACCAGACAGGAGCAGGCGTCCCCATCGGTTCATGTAGTTTTTGCCCATACACAACAATCTGTTCCAGCTGTGCCGCAGAACAGGAATTTGTCACCAAGTGACTGTCAGAAGGGGATCTTTCTAAGACCTGGGTTTGTCTTCAGTGTTGTATTATTTATCCTTTTTTTCCCCCAGTTATGGATAGAACTCACACAGTGCTGATCCTGTCCTGATCAGCATGCCTCATGCACCAGTTCCCCCCTGGCCTCACCAGAACAAGAAGGTGGCTTCATGTTTAATTAAATCCTCTTAGATGACAAGGAAAAGGTTTCAAAAATTCTTAGATTAAAATTTTGTAATGCATGCATTGCAAGTCTCATAGTTACTTTAGAAAGCTATCAGTAGCAAGAATAATTTCACCCAGCATAGAAATACCTTCATTTTTGTGCTAGAGTAAGAAATAACTTTTGAGGAAAGTAGTTGACAAATTACTTGACAAATTTGTCAACTACTTTGGAGCCATCAAGATGAAAGGCTTTATATAAATGTTGTATGATTTTTTATGTATATATAAAACACTTTTATGGGACTGTTGATAAAAGCCTGAGCTACAAAGGAGCTCTTTCCCCCAGTTGAGAAAAGGCAAGCTGCTAGACAAATCAGTTCAATCTCTGCCTTTCAAACAATATAAAGCAGTATAACTTTCAGGAGCAACACCTCATCTGTTTTTTTTCCAGACTGCCTATCAGGAATCAAGCAGTAAGTAAACATTTGAAAAGTGTTCCTCTGAGAGCAAAGGTTTAGATTTGAGTCACAGAATCCATTGAAAAGAAAAATTGCTTCTGTGCATTGGGACAGTGCCTTCCCTTCTGAAAACTTTATAAAAAGAATAAATGGAGATAATCTTTTTACAAGGTATAGCCCATATGGAAATTCATTATTGTTTCCCTTTAAAAAAAAGTCAAGATAGTTCAGAAAGTGAGAATGGGGTCACTATTAAAAAAAAAAAAAAGTATGCAGAAGATTTCCTAACGACTATACCCAGTAAAAGTATGGTTAAAAAGCTTTATCATAGTCTAAAATGAAGCTCCCGTTGATGAGAACATGAGATAAACAAAAGAAGCAAAGACATAATAAAGCCTTAAATCACTAAGAGTATTTAATACAGAAGTGGGGGTATATATACCCAGAGATTGTTGATTAAATATTTTAAGGATTCATTCTTCTAGTACAAAACGCTTGCTAGAGTAGCTTCAGCGCTGCCGCTCCCTGAAGACTGCATTACTGCTTGTTAGCCCCGCTCAATCACTGCCGTGGAGGCGCAGCTGAAAGGAATCATTGTTCCTGCTTTACAAAAGCAAAACTGAACCTCCAGAGAAGGTGAGTGATTTGCGAAGGATTTTACAGCAAGCCAGTGGCACAGCTGGGGGAAGGGAGGAACCCCAACTTATGGGCTGGTGCCTCCCAAACGCTAGTCTCCGTTGCTTGGGATGTTTCTACTGAGAACACCATGGAGTTAGACACTATTTTCATTCCTGCCTATTCCACTTACAGCCATAGCTATAAAAGCATGTATATATACATGGAAGGTCACAGAGGCAGAGTGCGGGATACTGCTTGAAGACAACATGTAGGTCTAGATTCTACTTTTAACAGGTGTGCATCTAAATAAGCTCTTTCCTTCAGTAGATTTATACTGGAGAAGAAAAAATGATCCTAAAAGGCCTAAATTAAAATTACAGCTGCTTGGAAATACTTTTCAGTTGTAGCCAACATTCATCCCGAATTCAGTTTGATTACACAGTGTATGTGTGGCAGGTACCTGAGGACAGAGCATAATCCCACACCATATGCACGCTGTGATACCCAGACAAAGCAACGTAAGTCATGGAGCCAGAGAGAATGCCCTGGGTGGTTGCATCAAGCTGCACACTTTTCTTTAACACTGATTAATTTAGGTGATCGGATGAGTCAAAGATCGGATGGGTTATCCTCCCCCTCTACTCTGCCCTGGTGAGGCCACATCTGGAGTACTGTGTCCAGTTTTGGGCTCCCCAGTTCAAGAAAGACGGAGAACTAGTGGAGAGAGTCCAGCGGAGGGCTACAATGATGATCAAGGGACGGGAGCACCTTTCTAATGAGGAAAGGCTGAGAGACCTCGGTCTGCTTAGCCTGGAGAAGAGAAGACTGAGAGGGGATCTCATCAATACTTATGAATATCTAAAGGGCGGGTGTCAAGAGGATGGGGCCAGACTCTTTTCAGTAGTGCCCAGTGACAGGACAAGGGGCAACAGGAACAAACTAGAACAGAGGAAATGCCATCTCAACATGAGGAAAAATGTCTTTACTTTGAGAGTGGCAGAGCACTGGAACAGGCTGCTCAGAGAGGTGGTGGAGTCTACTCTGGAGATATGCAAAACTCCCCTGGATGCGTTTCTGTCCAACCTGCTGTAGGTGAACCTGCTCTGGCAGAGGGGTTGGACTAGATGATCTCTCAAGGTCCCTTCCAACCCTGACCATTCTGTGATTCTGTGTGATCCCGTGAAAGACTCAGAGAGAGCTTTAGTTTATAACGTTTTTTGTCTTTGGCTATTGCAAGACAAGTTTTAAGGGACAGAGGATCTTTTTAGCATATAGTCATGATTCTCATTAGCATTGAAAATATGAATATGAAAAGAGTTGAAGGGGAGAAAGGAAATAATTGCAAACATCTTTAATCAAACAAAATGCCTTTCCTCCTCCAATGAGTACAGCTTCTGAGCACCATTCTAAGCAATGAAGATCAGAGAAGTAAAACCCATTCAAAAGTTGCATCAGTTCCTTGCACTGCAGCAGACACCCATTTTCTGTATCCAAATGATTGCAGAAACCTACCTGCTTCACATAGAGTCTGAAATATAAAGTCCTTGTTCCCACCAAAGTCAGGGGAGAAAGTCCCATTGAGTCAAATGACAGCAGAGTTAAGAGAGCCCTAAGCCATTTGGAAAACCCTACATCTAACGTCCGTCGTTCTTTGCCTTGTCCAAAATCACAAACAAGCTGTGGCAGCCTCAGAAACAGAGGCCAAGCCTTCCAGCTCCCAGATTTGTGCTTTAGCTACTTGACACATCCTCTCATCACTGGAGCAGGAGAAACAGAATGATCAGAGACCAAAACCCCTTATGCTGAGCAATCTGAAAACATCATGTTTCAGCACAACAGAGACGTGTGTCATTCCATCACTAACTCACCAGCCCAGAGGCCAAGTCCAAGACAAATGTCCTGGCAGCAGTCCAAGGTCAGAGTCCCAGAAGGTAAACTCTTCAAGAATTGGTGATGTAAACGCTCCCTCTCAGAGGCAGTCCCGCTGCAGTCTTCTCTGAACCCCTTGAACTCTGCAAACTTCCTTCTCTGGCATGCCTCTTCGGCCTTCCTCCTTCTATTTTTCTCATAAGCTCATTTGTGGATGATTTATCTTAAAAAAAAAAAAAAGGCTTTTTTTTTCTTCATTAAAGAAGAAGCGTGCCTGCATTTGGCCAATACAATAATATAAAGTCCTCTTTGAGGAAGGTGCTCTCTACTTCTGTCAGGTCCTGCCTCTTTCCTGAGTTATGTGATCTCGGGAAATAGCTCATAGCCTTCATGGTCAGCATCACCTCTCCTCCCTTCTCCCTCCTCACATTTTTTGAAACAACTTAAATGATCCTATGCCTGGTCTGAGCGTTGAGTCTAATATAGTCATTATCTCCAAAGGCCCTACTTTTCATCCCTCACTGACCAGGACACAGAATTCTTATTCAGTGTAAACATGACTCAGTTTAATTTTTCCAAATACTATTTGTTTACTTTCTGGTAGAGACTAATGAGTAAATATTATTTGGTAGGCTAGAACTTCATGAAGCCCAACTAAAATGAGGGCTCCAGATCACTAGATGCAGCATAAACATATGGTCAAAAGTTTGTCATTATCCCCAAGATTAGAGAGGCATCCTGTGAGGCAGCCAGGAAAGGAACTGAAGTCAATTTTCTGAGTCCCAGTGTAGAGTCTTAAACATAAAGCTATCTTTCCTCCATATCTCTGCTCTCAGAAAACATTTATTCTCTGAATTTCTGCCTAGCTATCAAATATCTAAAGCTAGCCATCATCCATCTCCACTATCAAGTCAGTTACAATTTTAATTGCAATTGGTTTCCTAAATTGTCATCTCTTCTTGTAGCAATTTTTTTCTGAAAATATACCTCCCATCGTTACATGGGCTCCATTCTAATCAAGCTACACTGTTCTCTCCACATGTTTGGCACTGCATTTAAAAATCAAAGTGCCAAATTCCTCTGTGAACTACTCAGATGCAGCACTTACATATGCCTATCAAACGCAGAGAGAAGCCAAACTTTGACCCTAAATAAGCTGATATATGAAAACATGACAGGGTTTCTTTGGCTAGAGGAAGAGAGAGCTTACTTATAAAGCCTTTACTTAATTCTTTGTGGCTGTCTTACAAAACAAGCAATTATAAATCTCCTCAGATTGTTCTAAACAGTACAAGTAAACTTAACAAAATGAGATCCACATGCCAACATCATAAGTGTTTTTCCAAACAGAAATGTTAGGCACAGTTACAGCACCGCTTCAGGTCAGTCCAGTCCAGTAGTAATTACAAGTGTTAAGAACATACAAAGCAAAGACCAGATTCAGAGCAGAACCCGGCCTTTTTCACCTATAAAGGAAATAAAGTTCAAAGAAAACCCAAGAAAGAGTGAAAAAAACATCAGAGATGTAATGAAATCCCTGAGCCTGCCCTATATGCAGAGCTAATGATGGCTTTGTTAATGAACTGAAGAGGAATGGAGTAAAGGATGGAGAATCTGCCAGACACTGACAAGATGAGATAAAATGAAGAGAAACAGTTATACAGAAAGACTTGTTTTCCCTTGGTGATGAACTACTCTGTTCAATTACAGACCCAGAGCAGAGACAGGAATTAGTCTATGGTATCTAACCAAAAAAAGGCAACTGACACCTACTTAAAGGAGGGAAGATATTGGAAATAACTCCTTAGTTTAATAACACAGGAAAAAGTTTTCTCATCCCACAAAGCTTCTCCCATTTTATATGGGGATAAAAATGAGACCTTCTCAAGGGAAAGACCACGTGGCATCTGCACCCCAAGGAACAATCCAATGCCCCAGCATAAAAGACTGAAGTTTAAATATCCACGCTGCCTAATTTAACCAGACCCCCTAAAATTTATCTTCTACTTCTCAGCGAGAAGTATAAGCCACAAAGTAACGGGCTATTCAGAGAGATGTATTTATCTGCATCTTAAATAGTGACCTGAAACTACTAACACATTCCCAACCAACTCTGCTTTCTAATAACACGTGACACCAGCCTGCCTAAGCTATATAAAATATTCCAACAAATTCTGAAACATCCGTGCTTTCACCTTTTAACAACACAGAGGACTGTCTGCATGAAGGCATGTTTTAATGCTAATCACACAGCTTTCTGCAGCTCCATACTTCCTTTGCTCAGTGCAAATAAACACGTTTGTGGGCATTAATAGGGGCATCTAGGACCATTATTCAGAGAAGGGAAGGCAAGAAGGAACCAACAGATCATTTTCACTGACCTCCTGCTGACAACTCAACCTCCCCAGTTACACAGCTGAGTCCAGTAAGTGCTTCATATTAGTTGATGAACACTGGTAATGTTCTATATACATCCCAAAAATATTCCCACGGAACACCCAGGGAGCATTACCTTTCCTAGGGTCCTGGAACAACTCTACTAGTATAAATTTTATGGGTTATGATTCAACGACTTCAATGACTCATATGAGGGACAGATTAAATCCATGATTGTCATTCTCTGATCCCAGCCAAAAAGATTGAGTTATTTCAAAAAAGTGGCTTGCACTTACTCTTGATAATTTGCATCTACTTTCCTCAGCCTTTACAGCTTCTTTCTTTGACATTTACTGCCAGTGCAACTGCTGCCATTGCTTTTGCTGAACATCACAAGCACTTCATTACTAATTTTCAGCTCATCTGCAAAGAGTAGAGACCTGAGAGCAACTGGGATGACAAGCCCTCCAAGCACCTTACAAACTTATGACTGGAACAGAAACTTAGAAACCAAGACTTAAAAACTCACAACTGGAATAAAGAGTTAGCAGCTAAGGTGGATGGTGTGTCCAGTCAGGGATGTACAGAACCAAGAGACAAAACAGAACAGATTGCAAAAACGGTTTCATTTCTGCTGTAGAGGAAGCAACGTCCTCACCAGTAAAGACGGCTACTCCTGCAAGCGTTTATGTGTTTGCACTGGGGAAACAACCTTGACTAGAAATCAGGTTTCCATCTGAAACTTTCTGGTAGCTGGAAACTGACAATATTTGATTTTTCCAATCTCAAAGCTTAAAGAAAGATTTCTATAAAAGCAATGTTTTTACAGGAATAAATTAATTTTCCAACCAGCTCTCCAACATACGCATCTATAGTAGCATGTAACAACCAATGCTGGTATTTAGGCTGACCTATTCTCCTCGCAAAAAGCAACACTGCTTTATTTCTCTTTGGGACACCACCCATTTTCATCTCAGATAAATTATGGAATAAAATCCACCGTCTTCTCCACTTCCATTGCTGCTGGCAGAGACCAATGCCTTAAGATTTTTTTCTTTTCCAGTGCTAGACCCCTAGCAAGCTCTGCCCATCAGATTATTCCATTAACTTTCCAAATGACATGAGATCACAGTTTTACATTCACTTCCTGATCATTATCAAGGTCCTGGAAAAATTGCATTAATTTCTGAGCTGCTCAAATCCTTGTGAGAATTCTGTTACTTAAACACAGTAATCTTCAGCTGTGTTGGACAATATGAGCCATTTCCATGCACCGAATGCTATCATTTAATTTCATTTTCAGACACTGCAAAACCCACCAGTTGGTGATCATTAGCTGTTAACTGGGATCCCTATGAAACATCATTAATTAGGTACTTTGTGCCTGTCAATATATTTAAAATAAAGCAAGAAATATCAACTGTATTTCTGTGCCACAAAGAGATAAACATTTTTGTTAATCACTTGTCTTCATCATATTAGAATCACTGACTTAAATATCAGCACCAGTTCTTGCATTGTTCACTAATTCCGGTAAGTTTACACTGGGAATACATTTGGTCCACTTTAACTCAGACGTGAGGTTCTGGCAGTATGCCTTCATACTCTTTTTTTCATAAAACCTTCTTGGCAACACAGATACAAGGCTGTTTTCAGACATGCTCCTAAGAAGTGCTGTAGCCCGCGGGAGACTAAGAGCCCATTTGGAGCAGCGAGACCTGTAGGTGGTTAATTAAGATCAACCGTTGCATTACTAACAGCCATCAGGTCAGCTCTGCTTCAAGGAAACAGTGGAAGTGGAACACAAGAGTAGGATTTTGAACAGGTACCTCTGGGGTTTCCAGTTGTCTCCGCAACACAGTGTAGAGCAAAGCACCCAAGTCCTATGCAGCCCTAGGAAAAATCCTCACCAGCTTTTCTATAATAATGTTCTGACCAGGCACAAATGCTGTGAGGCTGTAAATCTCCATGTGGTCTATAAATCTCAGTTTGCACAACCACAGCACACTTAACTTCTTGTTTCATATTGTGAAGCCTCAAAAAATCTGATTTCTTTCTTCACTGTTAGAGATGAAAGAAGGATTCTCAACATGTACTGATGCTACTGTAGTGCCTTTATTCAAATACAGATTATTGATGCAACTAATGGTCATGATGGACAAGGCTGACAAAACACCGCTGGACTCCTCGGTCGAACCCACTGTATCAGGCAGGAAAGATTCAACTTCACACTTGCTGAATTCGGAAACCAGAATATTTCTACCTAGTTTATCATAACTACCTCATTAAGCAAATGATTTCCTTTTCTGCCTGCCCTTAACCATCTAAAAGTTTAGCCTCATTTCCAATTTGAATTTGCCCTTTATTAAATTGAATTCATTGTTCTTTGTGTTACTACTTGTGTTATGTGTCATTTCCTTTTCCTGGTATTAAATGACCCTTAAGATTATCATCCTGCCATTAAACATTTCTTTATATGAAATTGGCTAAATTCATTCCCACTCTTGTATCTCCTTTAATGTTGCCGTCTTCCTTTGGAGACTGGTTTCTGAAGTTAAGAGCATGATCTTGGTGCATGATACTAGAGGTGTGATCTTAGCAATGGCATAATAATACATTTGTAAATTCTCTTATCCTGAAAAAGCTGTTTTTCAACCATCAGGCCTTATGAGTGATTTTGTTCTTTTCAAACACCTCACGCTAAAATGAGAGGTGTTTTGTTAACTTCCACCAACAAATCCTTCTATCCCTGACTGCTTTCATTTTGCATCACTCATACTCAGGATATATTTGCTGAAGGCTCGGTTCAGACCAGACTTTTTCCCCGTGTGGCACCGCAAACATCTATACATGGAATTAAAAATCCACAGGCTCTCAGTGCTGCCCCAAGCATCGTGAGAGTTGGCAACCAGGTTTACAGTGATGTAAGAGGCACTGGATCATGCTGCCAAACAGGGATGAAGTTAAGAACTTGTATGTTTTCCTGAATCTTGAACTTTGGTGTATGGGATTTATTGTGGAATTAGGCATTGTCCAACACCAGTAAGGTTAATGCAGTTGTGCGTTTCAATTGAATTACCTCTCCCTTCATTTATATATTTTTTTAACTCGGTTGTATTCTTTCATATGCGTGCTACCTTCTCAATTTTCACACACAATTTGACACAGTCATTTCCTTGCTTGTGATCTTTTCCTGTATGTCCTTCTTTGAATCCGGACCAAAATTCACCTTTTGTTACAGAAAACTGCTGGGTAACGATACATTTTTTCAATGCATCTGCGCGAGCAAACGCAGCAAATGCTGAGGGGAGCAGATTTTGAAGTGAATCGAGGAAGTAAATGAGTGTGGGAACCGGGGCCCAAAAGCCATTTCGGAAAGACATTTTTGAGCTGCCTTAATAGGATCAGCCTGCCATATTTCAAAACAGCATCGATGGACAGAAGTAATAAAACTTGTCTGATCAGCTTAAGCACAGGCGTCCCTCACAGTCGCTCTCTGCATGCGTGCACGTGCACTCATGTAAACACACACACTTCTTCACCTATAGGATCAAACCTCTTAAATTTCTTCCACAATTAATTTGCAAATAGCTTATAACACAACCAGAGACCAACCTAGAAGACTGCCTTACAGTACACACACTCTGCCCTCTGAAGGTGCTCGTTTCTAAGGCTTTTTTAAAACAAATATGTATATGGATATAAATAGAATCTGAACATCTAAATATATGTATGTATATGCACACAGACACTTAATTATTTATAATTTTGGCCTCATATGCCCCCAGAGAGAACAACACTCAGAAATTATTCTTTCAGCGGCGCTGTGGCAGCATGGTGAAAATCTCTCTGCTCTTAATTAGTCAAAAGCTCTTAAACTCATGGAGATATAAAATGCCAGAAGTAGAAATCTATTGAATGTAAGAAATGTGCTTTAGATAAACAGCAGGGAATAAAGTACAAGACGGCCCAGAGTTACTTGGCTTGATGAAGTTTTGCTTTCCCTGGATCAGCAGCAGAGCCTTCAGTGTTCCTCCTTTACTTTCAATGAAACTTTACCACGGAATCTCCCCTGTATCAGGACCTGGAATTCATAAAAACAAGGCAACAGCCTATATATTTTCCTGATTACATTTTCTACAGCCAATTTTACACAGGCTGTTTATAAGTCACTCACCAGAAACCAGAAGAGAAGAACGATTTCCATCTCTTTACTAAAAAGCAAAAAGCCTCAAACCAAACAAAAAGCAAAAAGCAGCAGCTCCATTTCCTGCATTGTACACAGCTGTGTGACACCAGCAGTGACTTTTAAGATATCCTATGCCCGGCTGAACGGTGTTTGACTCAGCTGATGTAGCCTTATTGGAAGGTTAATAAACAGGCATGATCTTTGGCTAATAAAGGCTGAGTCTGTTATAAAGGAGATGATACATTTCAAGTTGCAAGGAGAAAGAAGGGGGAAAAAAGACGGGCAGGAGAAATCTCTGCTGAGGGCACTGTGGGCATGCCATAATTTGTGAAGCAGGGATGAGGGGCCTTTTAGGGCATTTCACTACGATAACACGTGGGGCAAACTGAGCCAGGACCTACTCTAAAGCCCCTTGCAAGGTTCTTTTTGCCACACGGCAAACCCAGAGCTTGTTTTCCAACTTGAGGATAACAGAAAAAAACAACCCAGCTTTCACCTGCTTCTAGATTTGATGCTACTTATCACTTTGATGGACCGTGTTGCTATTAAAAAGACAAGAGGGATTTGCCAGCCTGGGGGGCTTCTTTTCCTTCAGGATGCAAAATAAGGAAGGTCTCAGATGCAAACCATCTCTTGAAGCACACATGTGGAAGCGTGAGCTGCACCATCCCTGAGAGATGTGGCTGGGCCCCCCCCAGGCACCCAAGAGCCTCCACAGAAAAGCGGAATATTCACCTGCTCTGTCTACCACTGCTGAGAAAGCAGAAAGCAAAGTTTGTTTTTATCAAAGCAAGCCACCTTTTCACATGTGCGCCCGTTTCTGGAGAGCCTAAGCCTGGCAGGCTTCTTCCAGCCTCCCAGGAAAGCATTTCCAGCACACCCTGTCCCAAGACCCTCCCTCCCTCTGTACCCCACACAGACACTCTCAAATCCCATCGAGGTAAACAAGTGATAAGACTTCGGGATTAGGTCTACTGACCTCAGAAGGAATTTTGCTCAAACAAGAATTAAGCCTGGAAGGATTTTGTCCTTACCGAGAGGCTTCTAAAGGTTTCCCACATAAGAGCTTCAGGAAAATGACTTGTGGAATTTACATCCCGCTTTGCTCCCTCAGTCACTTTGGCAGCTTATCCTGGAGGGCACCAGCGCTGGCACTCAGACAAGCCATCAGCTCATAGCCTAACAAATTATTGATTCTCTCCTCACTTTGAAGTAGACAACAACAAACTCCTAAATGCACTGCATCCTTCAGTATCTCCCTCTGGAGAAATACCCGTTTGTAACATTGGCAGCAAGGGGGCACTTCCATCTCTCAGGCCATGACGGGTGGATGAAGCACTGTGGTTTATGTATTCCATTCTTTTGCCTTCAACCAAGGATTGGTGACGAGGGGAGATTTTTGCACAGAGCGTGACTTTCAAATCCACACTCGGACACAGTGAGACATCTACAAATGTTCAAGTGCACAAATATAAAATTGATTGAATTTGGAATGTAGAAGGTGTCCAACAGAAAATGGGGTTAAGAGCTTGTTTTCCCCAGTATTACATTATTAAGAGGCAAGCACAGTTTCCCATGCGTCATGCACTTAATGAGCTCCAGATTGCAGGATACAAGAAGATCTTGACATTGGCTTGAAGAAACAAAATGTTCTAAATTATCTGGATACATTATAGAATCATGGAATCATAGAATTGTCTAGGTTGGAAGAGACCTTTAAGATCCTCGAGTCCAACCATTAATCAAACGCTGCCAAAACCACCACTAAACCATCTCCCTCAGCACCACATCTACCCATCTTTCAAATACCTCCAGGGATGGTAATTGCACCACTTCACTGGGCAGCCTGTTCCAATGTTTGATAACCCTTTCAGTGGAGAAATTTTTCCTAATTATCCATCCTAAACATCCCTTAGCACAACTTGAGGCCATCATCTCTTGTCATATCGCTTGTTACTTGGGAGACCAACCCCCACCTCACTACAGCCTCCTTTCAGGTAGTTGTACAGAGCAACTCTACAAAAGAAGTTTCTTTTCCCCATGAAAAGAAAACAGGGCTATTTAACAATTTATTCTGTCTTCCACTTCCTGTTGTCAGGAGATGGGTGCCACACTGTGATGTCACAGGTGTCACAGTGACACTGAAGCACTTCATCATAACTGGCACATCACCACATTGAGTATTGGTTTTGCAAAATTCCTGTTATTTTTCTGCAACTCATAGCAATGTGTCCCAAGCTTTCGTGTTTTCCTCCTGGCTTCTCTGCTGCCTGCTCAGTAGGGTTGTACATTCTCCCTTGACCCACTGCTCTGGAGGCACTGAGCCTTCTGCTGCTGCTGGTATGCCAACTCTGCAGTCCCCAAATGCTGAAACCAGTGTGCAGCAACCAAAAAGTGCTGGAGACTCATCACTAGACTCATGTCAAGAGTGGCATGGAGAGTAGCATCTACTACTACATCTCTGCTTGTAGCCATGGGAGCCCTTCCTCCTCGTGTCAAGGGTTAGAACTGAGGGCAGTCAACAGAGTCCATCACAGACTGCCCCCCTGGGGTATAGAGGACAGACCCAGGAGCTGAACCAAGGAGCTGCAGCTCACAGTATTTCATTACATCGCATATGCAATGCCTCCCACTGCCTTGCGCCATCTCACATTAGGACTACAAGGGGTCCCTTGGGCAAATTCTGCCAGCTCCTGGCTTAGAATACAGATAAATCCAGCAGCCCATCTATTCTGCATTGAAATGCTTTCTCTGCACCTGAAATCGATACGGTTTTCATGCAAATTTTTACTATATGTGCTGCGCTGTTTCTAAACGTTCATTCAGTTGACACACCTAAATAGCTCTGAAAATGGTATTATGGCTTATCAGGTCAATGATCTACAATTTTATATCTCCCTAAACACATATTTATAAACAGAACTATAAACATGGTTAAGGTTATCGTGTGAAACTCTTATACCATTCCAAGCATATTTTTTGCAAATGTTAATTTTATCAGAAACATTAAACAGTACTTTTTCTTTTGGCCACTCCTTTTCTGATTAAGATTGATATAACAGAGATTTCAAATGTGCAAGAAATACTCAGTACCACAAATACCTTTCATTGTCCCTGTGTATTGCAATATGTCCCAATTTCAAGAGTCTGCTTTGCTTTAGATAACGTTGCCAAGTTACTAAAAAAAAAATCCTCAGTGATGGGCTGTTTGCATCCCATGGTCATAATAACGTATCCTGGTGACACCGAAACATCAAGATGTAAACAATGAAGAGACAGAAGGACATTGACTCAAGCGGCTAAGTCTAAAAAACTGCAATTGCAAAGCAATGTGGTATTTAGACCGCTGGACACATTATCAGGATAGGTACTTGCAGAACTAGGTGCCAATTTTAGCATTTCTCAGATGAATTTGCAAACTGAGTTCATATGTTGGGCTCACTGCAGAATAGAGACCTTTAACAGATGCAAATTCATATACACTGAAGAGGCTGAAATAATCACTCCTAGCTACAAGGCAGAGAAATAGGAGAACATTTGTTTTCAATATTTGAATCAACTAATGCTACAGGATAGCTCGTCATTAATAAAAATATATATAATAACAGACAGAGGACAGCACTGAGACAGACATCTATCCTGGCTGGATGGTTTTGCAGCCTTAAAATACACTGGATACAAATCAAATATGAGCCACCATTAGCTGCAGCAACATTTTAGGTGATGGACCGATAGTGAGAAAGGGTAGATCATGTGTGTCTTTCATTGGACTAATATATAAGCTGTTACACACGAGCCTTCAGGCCAAAAAAGTCTTCTGGGGGCTGGCAGCAGAAAGAACATTTCTGGCCTGAAAGCATCTCACTGTTTTGAGCCAACACAAAGCCTCCACCTCTGTCCATTTTATCTCAAGCAGCTGAAAATATTTTTTGCAGCCTGCTTGTGACAAACAGTCACAATGACAACTTGCACAAACCCAGCAGGCCCAACAGAAAAGTCCTGACTGCTTAAGTGCTCTGTTTGCTTTTTGCACTGTCTCTATCCATCCAGGATATTTATAGAGCACAGTCACTGGGAGGTTCACAGCCCAATCATGGTGACTTGGCAAGTTTTGCAAGAAGCACAGTCACGACAGGAGCAATTCTTTGTGAAAACACACAAATACTTTCACCTGTCACTAGTACTTGCGTGTCCCTGAACTGATCATTGCAAATCTCTTGGGATTACAGTGCAATTTAAGGAAGGAAAAATACTGTTGTCAAGGTGTTTCTCAGAGACAGCCAAACGGGGATTTGGCCAGCAGTGGCTTCCATGTCTCTTTTGATAATGTTTCCATACAAACATAAGGGCCACTTAGGAGTGACTTGAACAAGGTGTTTCCAAATGAAAAACCTGAAGGGGTGTTGGCTGAGTTAAAAAGCTGGACCCTGAAATTAGGGACTACAATAACTTGGATCCTGCCTAGACAATCATAGAACCCCAAAAGAAAAACAACTTTATTGTTGTTCACATAATATCAAGAAACGTGTGAAGCACAGAGGGTTTAAGTGATCTGGCCACCCGGATCAGAGACTTAACTGTGATCTCTTGCATTTGCAAAACACTTCTGCAGCAGACCCTGGGCTGGATTTTCAATTGCCTAGGAAGCACATGAATACTGAAATAGGGTTTTCAGTAGTAACAAGGCTGAAGTGGTCAGAAAATCTTTGCAAGCTTTTTTCCTTGAGCTAAAACAATTTAGAAAATCACATCAGTTCTACTGAAATAGTGTCTGAAAGGAAAAAAAGTGAGAAAACTGGAAAAGTTCTGAAAATGGGAAAATCAGACATGGAAAACTTTGAGACAAATAAAATATTCTGATATAGGGTTTTGCTTCAGCATGTTCCATCTTACGCATGTGAAGGTAAAAGTTTCTTAAAACAAAGCTTTTCTGTGAACCCCAAACATAGCTTTTTTTTTCTCCCTCAGAATTTCCTTTCCAGTCTTGAAGTTTTCTGGTTTTGTTCCTACTCAGAATAAGTACAAACACTAAAATCCTACATAAAACATATCTTTTGTCCATCCCACAACTTACACCTGAAACTCCATTCGTCCCTGTAGGACCAACATACCTGACCACTTCACAAAAAAACTCTGTTCCGTGCCTCTTGGTATTGTCAGGCGTCTAAATATTTTTTAAAGTGTAAATGCCACTGGTTCGTGAGAAATGAAGCCAGGTAGCCCTAAAGCGTACACCAAACTGCATTTCCAGACAAGTCAGTTAGAAACATAAGGCTATGAATAATCTGAGCACAAATCTCCCCAAAAAGGAAAAATAATAAAGGCAAAGGGGAGAGGGGAGGAATTCAAACAAGCAGCATCCCTATGATAATGACAGTGCCGGAGCATTGCTGTAGTGTAGCCAGGCTGTGGCAGGCGATAACATTCTTTCCCCAGAGGAACCTTTAGGTTTATGACAAATCAGGGATGATGCTCAACAGCTATTTGATGAGCTCCGCAACAGCTGCTGAGGTCTGCGTGCCACTGCAACACAGCTGGAAATGCACAGTGCTACAGCATTAACTGGATAATAACTCAGGGCTTGCCAAGCACTGAGTATCACTAACTTTTTCTGATGAGTTATTTGTGTCCATAATCAGCTGTGAAACTCTTTAGGAAAGATGTTCTCCGAAAAGGAGGATTTATCTGAAAAGGAACCCACTGTCGTTAATAAAGTTGTCTGGCCTCAAAGCCTCAACAAATCAGATTCAAAACCACGGTGCACTCTTAAGGCAGTTAAATGTTTTCCCAGTGACAGAAATTTAAGGAGTTTTTAAAAGAGAGAAAAAACGGCAAATGAATCGGTGAGCCTTTGTCTATCGGCAAGGATGACTTGCTGGTGGAGCAGAAGAACTACCATGCGCCCATCACAGTATAATCAGGGATGAAAAATTTTACACTATTGGAGAGCCATTTTTGACTTGGAAAAAAATCCTAATAGTGCAACCACTTACATCTTGATTGAAAGACACCACGTGCTCTGAGTAAAGGCAGGCACCAGCTCTCCCAGTGAGCAGGACTCAGGGAACAAATTGTGGCACAGGCAGTTCCAGTTCCTTCAGGCCTGCCAGAAAAAAAGCTGTATCCACTTCACTGGAAGAAACATCAAACATCAGGCTGTGTGCAGCCACCCTACAGGGAAAACAAGGGGCAGAACCAAGCTTGTTGCTTCCCCTTACTGCTTCATGGTGAAATCAGCAGGAGTAGGAGGAAATATTGTGTAGAGCGCAGTGGGGGACAGGACTCTCCTCTGCTCCCCCTTGCACAGCGACAGTTCGGGCCAACCTTGCTTTTCTAGTTTGCCTTTTTTTGTGTGTACAGTACAAGAAAGTCCCTGGCACAGCCCTCAGCCAAAAGATCTCTCCTTGCATTGAGTGATTGCTCTGGCCAGTTATGGGAGCGTCTCTCAGCTGGTGGTGGAGCAGCATCGCAGTTGTCGTCACCATTTCTGGAACGGGGATGCTCTGCAGCTGCTATGTTCTTGGTGAGCCCGTGAATCACTGCTCACGAAGAGGCAACAAGGGAGGGTACTGCAGGTGAGGGCGATCTGCGGAAGGAGGGCAGGGGGCACGTTCCTGTCTTTGCCTAAATAAATGAAAGATCTGCCCTCAGTCCAGACTTAGTCATTCACATGTTGCCACACTGACCAGTCTTTTCCCATCCCACACATGCCAAAGGCATCTGTCTTAAAGAATGTAAATTAAGTAAGAATCATTGCCTTCTCCCCTTATTATACTAAGGCCTGGAGCCTGAAAGGGGGGGGGAACGACACACGACACAGCAGAATCTTACTCTGATTTACATCACATGCCATTTGTATTTTTCACTGGCTGCCTGAGGGGGAGGGAATCCACAGAATGAATATGGGGGGTCTTTATTGTCACCAAAGGAACAGAAACACAAGAAAAGAGCAGATGGGAGAGAATGAAAAGAGGGAAAGAAAGTATTTTAGAGAAGTGAGTTTATAGATGTTGTTTCTCGGGCATTTCACAGGTTCACACTGAGCATGTATGTTGAGGAAGGAGAGGTTTCTATAGCTGACAGCAAAGCCCGTGATTTTCATCCAGAGGTTCCAACTGTTCCACAACCGAGTCGCATGCGCTGCTCCGAAACAGCCTTTTAGGCGTGATGATGGCAAGACTCTCCTTTTAGCAGCACTGATTTTGTCAGCATTAGAGGAAAAGGACTCATTTTAATGGATCTCAGCATGTTTGACATGCCTAGTCTTTTACTGAGGGTAGGGACAGAGCCCACACAGACTGCAAAGACAAAGGCATGGCATCCTCTGTAGACTCCTGCTCGTATAGTCGTATGAGTGAGCAACTGCAAGTAGCCTTTTGGTGCAGACAACCCCCCCAGTGGAAGCTACAATGCTCAGAAGAGCTGCATTAGCCGTATTCTCCATGAACAACCTGATAATGACTGCACCGAGCACTAACTCCTCTTACTCTCCTCACGTGACAGCCCGGACATGCCATGCTGAGCTCACATGGAGAAGGCAGCAATCAAGCAGAACAGAACAACATCCAGCCTGGTTGTATTGTCTCCCCAAGCCGTCTCCATGGCAATCGGACCTTTTATTCCCTTGTGCATCATGACTGATCAGGAGAAACCGTCATTTTCAACTCTCAATTTTATCCCAAGTCTTGCACTGGCCAGTCATTTCTTTAATGCACTAGTTCCTACAGTTACACAAAAGTTAGTGCTGTTTCTGTTTCCTAAGGAAATGAGACCAAATGTGCAGTCTGTCTCTTCTTCCTCGTAACTGGGGAACTCACAGACTAGTTTTAATCCAGACCAGAGAAAAGGGGAGGTTTCCGGGATAAGTAACTTCTTACAAACTTCATGAACACAAGCTCTGGAGAGGACATAGATCTAGCAGCTCCAGGAAAGGCTGAAATGTGAACTCGTGCCTTATTAAACTAAACCACATAGGAAATGGCCTTATATATGAGACCTAAGTACATTAATCAGCGTTCACAACCAACCACAAGACACAAATCTGCAGGAAACCAGTATTCATTTGGAACTAAAGATGGAGAGAGAAGACTGGAAATCTGAACAATAAGACATTAGCTTCCAACCCCACAAAATACATAAGTCAAACCAAAAAGAACCTGTTGTCACTTTTTCAGTTTTCAGGCTCTATATGACAAGTCAAACCTCTCCAGGCCTGATCTCATAAGGTCTGAAAACCAGCCTGGCAATATGATACTTGCTTCAATGTCTGCAGCTTAACTGCAATTAAAACATGAGACATAAGAGCCCAATCCAGGGTAGACACAGCTCGGCCTAGGCTACGGAAAGCAAAGCCAAAAAAACCCAATCAGCCAATTTAATTGCTGAAAAACTCCCCTCCCCTAACATAAGGTTTAAAAAGCATTTGTTTCTAAGGATCGTTAAATTAATAATCATGAAAAACAATGATTTTTCCAAAAGCTATTTTACTCCCCATCATTAATCCAGCGTCTTTGAACTGCTGAAGATACATGGATAGGAATGGCGAGCCTCACATGTCCTACGTGTGCCACATCAAGATGGTGCTATTGTAGAGCACTACGGCACCCTCCATCCCTTCACTAAATCTGCCTCAGGGACAAATCCCCCCCATACTGTTGGTATTCAGCCAGAACCACCACTGCAGACCACAACAGTGATAACAGTGGCATTTCTGGTACTGCGTTAACTAACATGGTTTAAGATGCTGGTATTTCAGGCTTCCTGAACAGATCTATCATTTGGCTCCCATTTATGCTGTCACTGATGGAGGGGACACCCACAGGGAATTAGAGCTCTGAAAATATCTCCATGCAGACAGGGCCAGCGAGGCCTCCTCCTCATGGTGATTTACTTCACTGCAGCAATGAAAATTCCTGTCTGGAACCAAGTGCCTGACTGCAAACTTACCACAGCTCCAGGGCTAGCAGAGTCAAAAGGTCACAGTATTTATTTGTTGCTCTTCCAAGATCACTTTCCCATGAACTTGATGGATTCTCAAATGCCTTCTATTGCACAGAAGACTGTGATTAATCTAAGTCTTGGTTCAGTTTGGGACTAGCAGTGTTTCTTCAGAAAACTCATTCTTAAATTCACTTAGATTCTTAGCAGTTTTAAAAGTGAAAAATTACTTTTAAACTAAAATACAGAAAGGTCTTCTTTTTGTAAGCAAGTATAATGACCGCAGAAAATAAATTACTCTAGCTCTCAATGTAATACTTTGCCCATCAGAGGAAGAATTCCATGCTAAGGATCTTCAGGCGCTCTCTTTTTCCTTTCTCTGTGTTAAGACATGGAAGAAGTCCATTCTGCTCCCATCCCTGCTACCCACCTTTTGTGCTGTTGCATGTAAAACTTGAATTTCATGTGTGTTTTCTCAGCTAATAAAAGCACTTCTCTCTGTCTCTGAAGTATGGTACTATTTAATTTATATGTAATATAATAGAACATGGTGATTTTATACAGTCTTTCATAACTTTCCCTTCTTTTTAAAGCCACAGTTCCTGGAGCCATGTTGTTACATGAAATTCTCATTACACACACAAAAAAAAATAGCTTTTAGTGCTCAAGGTAAAAAAGAGGAGATTGCAAAGGTGAATACTATAGGTTGAAAAACCAGATGAGTCCTAGCTAATGATGTTTAAGACATCACCATCCCCAGATGTCTGCCTCAACCATTTGCAGAGGTTACCACTGCTTGAAGCAATGGGCAGAGTAGAACATGTGCCTGCACTTAAACACAACAGCTTACAGCCAGAGAGCTTGATTCACACCCATCATCCTCACTGGTTTGAGCTAAAAGGTGGGGTTTGCATAGGAGCTGGAGGCACCACAGGCTTATCTGCCCCTCTGTCTATCCTGCTGTGAAACACAGACCCTGACAGACGGGACAGAGCAGACAGCTGGGACCACATCTCGGGCCCCAGGTTCATCAGCCCTCATTTTGGACCCCAGCATTTCAAGCAAGCTGTTTTGGAAGTGGCTAATGATGCCATGGGATCCAGGTCGGGTGTCCTACCCCACACAGCCACTCCTGTAACCCCAGTTCTCTGATGTCCCCTGTTAATCTCACCCTGGCCTTCCAACATCCCTCTTCCAAATCTCCTGACATCCCCACATCACAAACTCTCTCCCACACCCCCAGCCAGGACCCTCACTTTCTCCCCGTCTGCCCTCACTAGCGGCCAGACGTTTGCTGAGCTGAATGCTGCCCATCTGCTGTGCTGACAGTCCAGCCATGGCAGGCCTAAGGTGCCTGCTTCTCCATGGAGACATTGATTTGGCTCTCTGTCCTCCACCCATCCATAGTATCTTCATTTGCCACCGGCAGTAATGCTTTTTGTCCCTTTTCATGGGAATATCTGTACATCAGGAACCCTCGACAGCAATGATGCAGCTTGTCTCCAATTGCTCTGCAAAAGGAGCAAGGGGATACGGATGTTTGCTACACATAACCTGGCTGCAGTTTAAACTCACGACCTTTGGGTTTTAACCCCCCAAATACAACACTTAACATCTAGTCCTGAGATTGCCTTTCCACCCTGAACGCTCATCAAAATTAATAAGGCATGAGGTCTTATATGCTAAAACTGGCACATTCCCGGTGGGAAAACAGCCGTCCCAGAAGTCTCAAGCCTGGCAGGAAACTCTGGCTTTCCAAGAGCCTGGAGTTATGTGGGACAAGCTAAATGATGCTACTCAGCAACTGTTTCCCAGAGAAATACAGCGAGGGCCATGACAAGGCCAACAAAGACTAAAAATATCCCAGAGTTTAGCCCACGCTCTACATACTGTTTCATTTAATGTGCCATAATTAAGGCTTTTTGTACACACACAGCGATGTATGAAGTACAGCAACATCACACAACTAGGAACGGCGATGCCTAAGAGACACAAAGAAAAGGGGAAAGTGGTGCTCTTCAGCATGGAAGATAGATCGGAGCCTCAGGGATAAGACTAAATCGAGATTAATACCTCAGAAGGAAAAGGTCTGCTCAAGGGGTGATGGGAAGCTGGAGTAAAAGTTTTTCTGTTTAGCTGGATCCCAGCAATTTGGTGAATGTAGCTGCCTTCAACATTTAAATTTCACTCCAAGATATGTCTACAAATTGTATTTATTTCCGACTGCAAAGAATCTGTTTAAAGCAAGCTCTAATTTGAGACATTTTTCCCTTTGATAAGATGACGGCATCAAATTCCAAAGTGCTAAAAACCAGACAAAAATCAAGAGCTGAGATGCTGCAAGATTTGACATTTTTTCATGTAGCAGCAAGCCAGTCTGACACTCTCTCATGGATCCCAGCGTGCCGTTACTATGTGAAGCTCTAATGCCATTGATAATAGTTAAAGGATGGCAGTTATGTTTCAGGAGCCAAAAATATCTAAAAAACTTGAAGTGCCTTTAAACAAATATTATTGAAACCTCTCCTTCTGGTCCTTGAATTCCCACCGGGTAGACACCATACCCTTCATGTAACCTCTGGCTGCTGATTAATGAAACTGGGCAAAGGGTAGCAAAGTCACGCCAAAAGCAGCACAAAATCCCAAGTTTCTACAAATCCCAGAGGTGAAAATGCACAGACAACAGCAGCACCCCCCAATCGTTTCCTAACTTCACTTAGCCACAAGTTTGAGTTAAGAGCGCTGGAATAGGCTATGCTTTTCCCTCTGTGCTCCTGACAATGGCTCCACATTCAAAGCAATCACAGCCATCTCCTGTGTACAATTACTGGCCTTTTACAGTCTCACCTTGTCTAACTTCCCACTACGGACCACAGCTCTAGTCAGACACTACGTGCATTTGCAGTAACTTTTCATGTAGTTGCCTGCATTTTTGTCTCCTGTAGGAAACCTGCCGTCTGCAAAGTTAACAGGCATGAAAACATTGAACACAATTCTCACGTAAGCTAAAACTGAGCTTTTTGGATCATTAGTGTTCATAGCACCTAATCATGCTACTGCTAGAATAACGAACCCTTTATGTTCTGCAGATCCTGGCTTGAGCTGCGAAAGCCAAACATCCAGACTTGCTGGGTGTTCGTGTTCTACATCACATCTCAGTTTTCGTGCTTTGTTTCATTTATGATTAAAAAGTAATAATCCACATGCCATGTGATCAGAGAATCTATGCTCCGGATGGCTCTCGAAGCAAAGCAGCGTCCCTCCCAGGGTCCAGACACCCCTCAGCAGCAAGATTCAAAAGACAATATACAGCAAGCAGCAACATCCCGGCTTCTTGCCTACAAACCAGCAGCTTGGGACCACTGGCGCACAGATAGGTCAGAGCAACACACTGCAGCAATGATCAGAAATATCCAAGGTGACCTTAAACAGGCTAGCCCAGGTCCCAGGTCTCTCCCGGAACAAGGAGGAATGCTTGTTCAGCCACTGCACTGCAGCACTCGAGATACCCCCAACATACCCTACGCAGCGGAGGAGAGAGGCCAGCCGGTGGCGGGGAGGGGGGGGAGCTGCCTGCAGCCGAGAGCAGAGCTAGTCCTGGTTTGCTGCTGCGCTGCGGTGATGTTTCCAGAGACGCAAAGCCCAGGAAAACCCATTGAGATGGGTTTGCACACACCCCAACAAATGAGTCCTAAAAATGACCCATATGGATTTCTCACCCTATGCAAAGCCACTATGGTTCATATCAACACCCGAGTGTGAGGGGAAAATGGCTTGCTGACTACGTTAGAGCAATTAACTTTTATGCTGTTCAGCTGTTTGCAAACAGAAAGCCTTTCAAGCAGGCATCTTGAATGCAAGTAATTGATATTTTAGTCAACTAAAAGGGACATTTCACAAAATTTATCCTGTGTGTCATGTATCATAATATGTACCGTATATCATAATAAATCCATGCTTCTCCCAAAGCCATGCCTCAGTCCTACTGCTCCTCCTGCATCAAAATTTGTTAGCTGTCCATGCTTTGTGGCAATTTCCATTGCGTGTGGTAGAGGGTAGATGATGTGCACGCTCCAAGGCAGCAGAAGACCTGTCACAGACATTCCAAGAACACACCTGGAGGCACCAGAGCAAAAGTCCCACTCCCAGTTGTGCGTTTGATTTCCTCCCTGTGACCCTGGTGAAGTGACTACGCGCCAGCTTTCCTATCTGCCCAAGACCCCGGTCCCTGGGGCTCTTGTGAAGATTAGCTTCTGTAAGGTTCTTATGAGAAGAAAAATAAAGTATTTTCCTTGTGGTTACACAGCTGTCCTTGTGGGAGAGTCCTGGGCTTCTCAACAGAAATGCAACCATCAGCTTCTGCAGCACTGCAACCATGTTCTACAGAAGGGAACCAAAAAATGTATTTAAACAGAAAGAGAATGAAAGGCTTCTGGGAATAAATTTTAGCCAGCACATAGAATGCTGCTGCTGGGAGCTTGTGCTCTGCTCGACTTTACAGGATGATTTAGAAAGACTCCAAACTCCATTTTCCTGTATAAAAGAGTGAGATTGGGAAAGCAAAAAACCAAGGCTGAGAAGACAAAATGCAGTGAGAAAATATGAGACAGGGACTATAAATGAAATGTAAAGTGTTAAGTGTCTAGGGAGGACAGGGCAAGAGGGGAAATAATACTCCAGGTATAAAAACCAGAGAAAGCCAGGGGACAAGAAATGCTTACAGATCAGTGAGCGAGCAGTAGCTCCTCTGGGATGAGGTCTGAAAGAATTAACTCAACAGTGAAGTGGGGAAAAGGTAATGAAAAAAGGGCTGGTGTGGCATATACAGACTGCTCAGAAAAGTCATGGTGGAAATGCTAATGAAAAGTACAATGGCAGAAGTCCTAATGAAGTGTACATTGGCGGAAGTGCTAATAAAGTGTCATGGGAGGTGATTCTGCCCCTCTACTCCGCTCTGGTGAGACCCCACCTGAAGTACTGCATCCAACTCCGGAGCCCTCAGCACAGGAAAGGCATAGACCTGTTGGAGTGGGTCCAGAGGGGAACCACAAAAATGATCAGAGGGATGGCGCACCTCTCCTGAGGAAAGGCTGAGACAGTTGGGGTTGTTCAGCCTGAAGAAGAGAAGGCTCCGGAGAGCCCTCATTGCAGCCTTTCAGTACTTAGAAGGGGTTATAATAAAGATGGGGACAAACTTTTTAGCAGGGTCTGTTGCAATAGGAGAAGGGATAATAGCTTTAAACTAAAAGAGGGTGGATGTAGACTACATATAAGGAAGAAATTTTTACAGTGAGGGTGGTGAAACACTGGCCCAAGTTGCCCAGAGAGGTGGTAGATGCCCCATCCCTGGAAACATTCAAGCATTCAAGGTCAGGTTGGATGGGGCTCTGAGCAACCTGATCTAGTGGAAGATGTCCCTGCTCATTGCAGGGAGGGTGGAGTAGATGACCTTTGAAGGTCCTTTCCAACCCAAGCTATTCTATTCTATGATTGTTAATTACTGCTGAGCTAGCCCCCCACCATGCCAAGGTGTCTCATAGAACAGGCTCTCAGGTTGGGTGATGGGGAGAGAAAGAGGGACGTGTAAGCTGCTTGGAGGAGGTGATGACACACCAAGCCTCTTCTCCCTGTGGAGCTACGCACTGTCCTTGCCACGATGGCTCCATGTGCCACCAATGCACCAGGCTAAAAAGTAACAGTACGGATCCAGGTGTCACATACAGCACAAGTGACACAGACCCACAGTTTTTGGTTGTCTTACATTCAGCATATGGGCATAGCAGGAAGCTGGCCACGCAGTACCCCCCAAACTGAGCTCCAAGCAGCCAGACGTCAGGAAACACTGATCATTCAGATGGCGGAATAACAATATATGGCACTGACGGAATACCTGTGATTACCAAAGCACTTTGTAAGTATGAACACAACCTCTCTCTGTCACTAGGAGACAAATTAATATTTGTCCCCATTATACGGGAAGAAACTGAGACACAGAAAGGTTACGTGATTTGTTCTACACACCAAAAGTGAACAGCAGAGCAAGAAGATGATGAGTGACATACAGTTAGCCACTGATTTTCCTCCACACTCCCTGTTTTTCCGCTGCTATTGGTTTTGCCAGACTGCAATGCACTTGTACTGGCAGCTATGGGGACAAAGCACAACACACAAAGTTGGGATTCATATTGGTAACAAGTCTACCCAACATTGTGAGAGCAAACTAGCTGCCGAGAGGCAAAAGCTTTTGACAAAATACTAAACATTTCAGAGCCAGTCTCTGGACAGTACAAGCTAGGACAAGGCATTCACAAAGGACAGCTTACTGCACACACAGACCCTGTACAGCAGCAGGTTTCAGCCAGTGGCAGACCAAGTAAATACATAGCCTGGGTAGGAATCCCAGTCAAGGCTGCTTTTCACAAAATTCCCACCAAAATCAGAAAAGAGACAGAAGTGCAGAGTGGACTTGTTACTAGCTGATAAATATGAACAGGCAACTTGAGACTACTCAGTTCTTGGCTGACATATCCTGCTTAGGGGCTATTTTCAAACCAGCAAGAAAAAGAGAATAAAAATACTTCCTCCATGGATCTTGACTTCTCTCCCTTCCTGTAATACTTCCATTGTGCTTGCCAGATTGGAAACTGCTTCTGGCCAAAATGTCCCCGCCAGGAACAGAACAGAAAATGAGCTGTCTGCTAATAGGTATCACCTAATAACAGGGAAAGGAGTTATTTCACTTACAGTCCATGCTGATATCTCTGAAGGACCTTGAGAGCAACGCGTTCAGAAGATGAATTCACAAGCCCTAAGTACTGGTTTGAACTTCTGACATCTCCTTCATTGCTGAGCATTAGCCTCGCTGCTGGCTAACACTGGGTGCCCCAGTCACCTTGGCCTTGCATTCTGTGAATTCGCTGAGCCTGTGGTGCTCACCAGCAGCTTTTTAGCTGCACGTTCATAACTAGTTCAAACGCAGCCCCCATGCTGAGCTGGTTACATTACCAGCAGTGCAGCAAGTATAAGTGTAAGTCACTGCTGTAGGGGAAGTGAGCTGATGAAGGTCATTAACTTCTCACCCTGAAATCCCATTGCATGCCCAGTCCAGCCTCATCTTGCAGCAGAACAGTCGCTCCTTTGCAGAGCTTGTCTCTTCTCCCATCTCTGAATTAGGCTCGGTTCCCCCTCCAGCTCCCCAAGAGATGCTGTATGTATTTCATGGCCTTCAGCCACATGGACTTTAGACTGCCCAGAACTTGTAGGGTCAGGAATCTTGGCGATCTCGACATTCAGCTAATGAAAAGGAAAGAAGTAACGCTAGATCTGAAGGCAGCTGCACTACTCTGAAGAGAACTGCACAGAAGCACAGCTGCTCGTTCCCCACGTGACAGTGGCAGCAGGCAGGGACCTGCAGCCCCCTCAGGCTGCCCACAAATCCCTGCCCATTTTCATCTGCTCACATCTCATAACCTTTTTGCATTGGTATAACTAACTGCAGAAAGCAAGCAGCAAAAGGGGACATCCCCCACACACAAGATAATAAAGCCTTTTAATGAAAAAAAGCGGCAAAAATATTGGGGTGTGTACTAGGGGACAGGGAAGCACACACAGGTGGTTACTTTTTTATAAGTCAGCATTTGCAAACTAAATGCTGCTGAGCTTACTTTGTTGCCATCTCTCGTCTTCCCCTCTGTACACGGTGAACACTGAATGGGAAATATGCACCACACTTGCTGGGAGAGCCTGACAACCTATAAAACCAGTCCAATTCCCAAGAAACAGCAGTTTTGTAATCATTTGTGCTAGTCAGGTAGAGCTTTAGAGTGCTGGACTGGAGGAACTCCCAGAGCACCTGAGAAGCAAAAACTATTCAACCCACGTGTCTAGCGTGAGCTCCAGAAAATTCACACAAATTTCCCCCACTGAAAACCAGCCCCCACTGCTGGACTCCCACAGGGCAGCTGCTCCAGCCTCCAGCCCTCCACATGGTCACCCACAAAAGGGGTGGAAATCTCCGGGAAATACCAGTGGGCCAGCTCAGAGCATAGAGGCAGCCCTGTGAAAAGTGGTGGGGAAGCTGCTCTGCAGCTGCCGGTGGGCTCTAGCTAGCCATGGTCTCCAGGGCAGGGAAGGGACTGTGGGAAGCACATGCCCGAGGGCTGGCTGGGGAAAAAAAGAAAGTTCCCTGATGGTTAATGTGTCTGCCAGCAGGGCAAAATCCAGCTCCCTCCACAGGGTAAAGGTGAAATGCGGCCCCACGCGGCTCCCTGCAGCCCTGTGCAGCAGTGAGAACGCTGCCTCAGCATGGACACTTTGACCTCTCTTCTGAGCATATGAAAACTATTGCGCCTTATCGGCTCTCCTCCACTGGAAACCTCCCGCAATCCCATGCTGGGGACTTAGGAAGAGGTCAGGGAGGGAGAGTTTTACACGCTGAATCATTCCCAGACAGATCGTTTCCTTATTATACGTGGCAGCCTCCCACGGACGAACTGCCAGAGGGATCTCTGAAATCTTATTAGGTGCCTTTCCCTCGCTCCTCTTTATCCCCCCTGTCATCCTTCTCTCTCTTGAAACGTTATAGCTCACAGTCCCACCGGAGAAGGTCCGGGGGGTCACGAGCACTCAAACAGTCCAAGGGGCCCAAGGAAGGGAGCAGCATGAGCGCCCGCTGTAAATCGCTCCAGGCTCAGCAACTCCCGCCCCACTCTCCGCACGGAGCGGCAGCGCTCCCAGCTCATGCTCCCAGCCCATTGCGGGACTTGCAGCCAGATGTTGGGATCCGGCAAGGCCAGCGGCAGAGCTGCTCTCCGGGCCCATGAGGCCATTGCTCCGGCACGCTGCCAACCATGCCTGCAGGTTTGGTGTGTGTGCACCTACCCTGTCTGCCCGCACCCTGGGCTTGCTGGATGCAAACCAGGAGCCACAGAACTGTTTTTGCAGAGAGCATCAAAGAGGAATTAATAAGCCCCGAGGAGGCGCTTAGCTCCGCGCCATGCCAAGGCTCTGGTTACAGCCTCCGGGCTTGCACCCAGCCAGCCAGGAGCGTGGAGGGATGTGGGTAATTCCCCTCACCAAACCACACGGGATGACTTGCGCTGGGAGGCACAGGGCTTCGTGCTGGAAGGGCTTCGTGCGCGGGCGATGAAGGAGCACGAGTGGCGGCTGCAAGCCCCTCCGTGAAGCCTGGGGAGATTAACAAGACACTGAAACTTCACACGGGCGGTTTCTGATGTCAGCAGAGCGCCTTGATGGAATTACAGCAGCATTATTGTGCGCGGCTGGGGGTAAATTATTCCTTATGTAACTTTTATTTAACATAGTAACTTCCCTTGTAAATCACGCTGCTCGGGCCCCAGTCGCTGCAGGGACATTGCCGATTGAGGCTGTGACAGAAGTAATGCCAGGTCTGAATCAAACACACAAACCCTTCCGAGGTTCCTCAAAATGCGCTCGAGGGCTTTTCATCAGGGCTGGGTCCGACAGTTCGCAGCACGTGCTTGGGCCAGTTCTGGTCTGTTACTCCGATGCAGCGATTCCCCTGCAGAAGGAGGGCTGGGGCTGTCACACAGCAGTACAAGGTTTCCATTTATTCTTGCGGAACTGAATAGCGGTTCTCATGGTGCCTCTCCACTCAAATGCCTCGGAGCCACAAGAATCATTAGGGTGTCAGGGAAAACAGAAATCTTCTCCACACACTCACAATTTCCTAAAAATTGTATCATCAAACCTGGCCACTGGCCATCTCTCTGTGTTGTCGCTTGTTTTCTCCTACCCTCTGTGCTCTGCTTTATCTTGCTGGGGGACAGCCGCCCTGCAGAGCTTCTGTTTCAGAAATGTTCAGCAGCAAATTACTGACAGACCCACAATGTCGTAACAGGTACAAAAACATGTAAGGGTGACCTAGCATCACTGGACTATTTAAAATTCAGCCACAGCAGGACATAGGGATTTGTGACAAACTATTTCAGGTTCCAGCTTGCGGGTGACTTGTCATCTTAAGAACCCACAGCCTCTTGGTGTGATGTCCAGCATGAGGTTGAACTCAAATGGTGACTGTCATACAGAGGTACAAATCCCATCTTAGCCTCTAGGTTCCTCTGAACCTTACTAGAGGTGCTGTGAACCTCAGGTAAGTAACGCAAGTCCCAGGTCTGGGAAATGAAACCAGAACTGCAAGTGGAATTTTATTGCTTTGAAATGACTCTGGTATCTCGATCCACAAGAATTTGCACAGCATGCACATACTTTCTCCTATCAGCAGAGCACCTTGTTATCCCTCATGGCTGACGCGGCACCAAAACGTCACGGTGCAGAGTCCTGATCTACAGCACGTATCAGCCCAGAAACATTTAGCACAACTGTGAGAGCTCTCCCAAGAGATGCAAGTGCCCACTCCTGCAGGCACCCGCTAGGCACAGCCCCGCTCCCAAACCTGGCCAGCACCAGCCTTCCTTCCACCCTCCAGTTTCACTTGCCCCAGACCTGAATCAGCTGAGGGTGGCCTGGGTTATTGTTCTATTTTTCCTGCAGCACATGGAGCCCCACTGTCCAGTTACTGCATTACACAATACAAAAGGAGACCACAATTGCCCTGAGCAGCACATACGACAAGGAACGAAAAGGCTGGGGGAGGATTATCCTGCAACTGCAGTACTGAAACGACATGGAGATTACTTGCTCAGGGTTACACAAGCAGTCCATGGCAGAGACAAGAATTAAACCAAAATCTTACAAGTCCCGTGCTAGTGCCTTTACTACAGGCCTTTCCTCTTTGCCTTTGAAGGAGTGTCTTGGCCTTTCAAGGGCAAAGCAGGGAAAATGGCAATGCTGCTTTGTTTCCTTCCTGCGGCACAAGCAGAAAATGAGAGTTACAGCACAGCCAGGTGGGACTGAAGACAGAGCACTTGGAGCAGCAGTGTCAAGTGGGTAATTTTTTTTGGCAATTAATGAAGATGTGCTACAGCCAGAGACCTCCTTTCCCCCAGTTGTGAACTGTTTCCACCTCCTGAAGTGTTTGAACCACTTCCCCACTCCCTCCCCACAGTGTATCTGGCAGAGTTATGGAGAGGTGGACGCTTCGGCTAGCAGAGCTGATTTACCTTCACTTGCTTTGCTTCTCACCAATTCCTACATCACCACAGCACATCAGCTTCATGTTTTATAGCAACTTTACTTGGGAGCAATGCTGAATGCTCAGTAACTGGCTCTTTCTTTGGGTACCAGAGACAGGCTCCAACATTATTCTTTATTCCTAATTGGACAACTCTGCCAGGGCAAATCCAAAAACACAACCAAAGCAAGTAACTGCTGAGACTCTGCATGTGTTTTGAGAGAAAGTCCCCATGCAATCCTTGTCTCTCACTTTCCTCCTTGAGCAGTGGGACAAAAAGGAGAAGAGGCATTTGAGCTTCCTAAATTGGGAGGCTATGATGATTTGTGACTACATCTCTCCTTCAGCAGAATGGACCAACCTTATTCTTGAAAACACATTTGAAACATCAAATCAAGAAAATCAAGTCATAAAATCAGAGCAGAGACTCACCTATGCATTACTGAGTAACTTTTGTCAGGGACAGATATTTCAGATGACAACCACACTCTCTGCTGACAGAATTAAACCGCCACATCTCAATGTTTCTCAAATGTACACCCCACATTAGAACCACATGAACAAGCCTGCTCTAATAGTCTGGAAATGAAACAAAGCTTCTCTGATTTCTGTTTTGATTTCCACCCTGAAAGACAGATAAAGGTTACTGAAAGACCAGTGCAGGCTCAGCATAGGGTGAGCATAATGTCCATTTTCAGAATCCTGAAAGTTCTGATAATAAAAATAAATAAGCCAATTTCTCTGTGAAGTGGTAAAGAACAATACTTGACTAAAGAAACAAAGAAATTGGCATCCTACATTCTCTACCCAGCCTCAGACTCTTTCCACAGAAGACAGACTGCTTCCAAACAAAATCACTTTCCAAGCCTGCCACAACAGCCCTGCTTTGTGCTTTAAAACATTTCCGCATGAGTCCAAGCCTCCTTATGCACTTTGGTGGAAATCCTATACTGCTCATCATATAGACTGAACTTGAAACCAAGCAAGTTTTCCAACTTTGCTTTGAGGTACCAGCTTCATACAATACCAGGGTTCCAGGCAACGGCTCCTCCAAGTGTAAGCCAGCCAGATCTAAGACTGATTATCATCCTTTATATGAGCCCAATCACAGCGAAACAAGCAGCTTTGATTTAAAAACAGGAAAATGATCATGGCAGTGAAAATCTGAAATGCCATCAGAGTCATCAGTAGAATTTTCATATGTCACTCTATTACTAAATCACAGTTTGGTGTACAGAAGATGGGTTGAGGACTGAGTCTAATTCCAATCCTAACATTCTTTCTTTGGACTGAATTGAGTCTTTATTTAAGGAGCTGCAGTTTTAATGATTTACACCCAAGTATGCCAAGTCTTTATCTGGCTTTTTATGTGGCTTGAGACATATGTTAAATAGGCTCATAATATTTACTTACCTCACCGAAGTGGTGGGAGACTTAATGCACCAACTTGCATTTTAATGTGATACAAAAAGATATTGTCTGCAGCAGTTTCAGGCACTCACGTTCAGTTTTTAAGGGTCTAAAACTCACATGTATTTGTGATGTTTTCTCTATTTTGTTCTGCGCAAAAAGGTAAAAAGCATTAGAATGCTAACATCCCCAATCTCCAATATTGCAAATTCACAGCAGAAGCAAGATGGAAGGAAGGTAGCTAATATTTTTTTTCTCGTTCTTCTGTGATTCATGCCAGTTAATAAAGAAAAAAGGAATTAAAACTTCATCAATCACAGCTTTGACCAGAAAAAGAAGAGAGAAAGAAACCCATGAAATTTTCCTTTCCTTGCTCTATGAGCAGCGATTATTACAACTTTCAGGTGTTTTTTGTAATATAGAAAGTTAAAAATCAAAGACAAAACTGTGATATCTTGGTTGATAACGATTCTTCAATTAGCTTGTGTTTGAATAGAGCTTTGAAGAAGTAAACAATTATTGTAAGTCCTAAAACATTCTTTACTGATTTTGCTGGGAGAGAACTTCAGCACAGGTGATCCACCAGAGACAAACAAAACAAACTGGCTGGCAGTTCTGAAAAGCCATAACCCAAGAAATGCCCATGATGTGCCCTGATTCTGAACACAGGTGGATCTTCTACAGAGACTGTATTACTTCAAGCAGTAAACCTGATGCACATCCACGGTAGGCAGGCTTAACTCTTATACAGCCTTTTTCATCCTCATACTTACAAGCAATATTTACCTAGAGCTCTGCATTACTAATATGTTTTCCATGATGGGAGATGGACAGGAAACATGCAGAAAGCACACAGTCATCCAGGCAAAAGAGTTAAGGCTGTAAGTGGATGACCCAAGTCCCCCAAGTCCCAACTCAACTGTAAGCGTGTAGCTGCGCTGCCTCCCCTGGGTCACACCAGGGAGTTCACACAGGCAGAAGTCTTCGGCAGAATCACTGAGGATTTGAGCTCCACCACTCAATGGGAACAAGCCCTGCTGGCAAAACAGGCAGCTGTCTTCTGCTCAACAAGGAGACAAGACTAGGAGGACCATGCCCCATCAGCAACTTTGACTTGAATGGGAAAACATGTCTCATGCTGCCTGAACTAATCGCTCCCTGAATGCTCATGAATCCTTTCACCCACCCCCAACTCACTGCCTGCCCCAAGGCTCTTTGCCTGTTCTTTAATATCATCAGTAAAACATTAACATAGGAGCACTCAGAGCAGAAGTCAATCAAACAGAAACCATTCACTCCTCTCCATACCTTCCCAACTACAAACAACTTTTCCTCAGTGCTCAATCAACATCCCAAACACTTCTCCCTTTCTTCAGGAAACACCTGAATAAACAGGTGTGTCTAACAGACTGCTTTCAAGTTCAACAAATTCCCTGGGAAGCAGCTCAAGGCTAAGCTGTCCTGTCTCACTGTTGGTACCCTTTTCCATCCTTGGGTGAAGACAGGATTCATGGAAGAACTGGCAGGCAGTGTGGTCTTGTGGCTCAGACAAAATCCTGTGTGGATCAGAAGTGCCGGTTTCATTTCCAGATCTGGTTTGTTGACCTGGGATGCATTAGCACAGGTCTGTCTGCCTCCACCTCCCTAAGTGCATTCAGCATTTAAACAGTTAGCTGTTGGAAGAGGTACCACTGCTGTCAGAATGCGGCACAAGAAGCTGTGACTGCATCAGGAGATTTAGGAGCACAGTCTTAAAGTTCAGGAAGGCCAGTAGAACTGTGAATGCCTTTTTAGCTTTCTCCCATCCTGGAAAATACGCAACTGTCTGAAGCTATCTCCCAGGACGTGTTTGCAGCCTGCCTATGCATCCCTGATCTCTGCTGGACCTTCCTGGATATTGCTAAAAGAAGCATAAATGCTAGAAAGGCTGAGGGCCACCTGCTAAGCCCAAATCATTTTCATCTGTGACTCACTGGACTATTTGAACCCAAAGCTATTGAAACGAGTGGCTGGTATCAGCCATCCACTGCACGACCTGCATCGGTCTCCCACATTGCTTTGACCTCAGCTGAGACCATTTGCATTTTTACTCCTTCCGCAGTGGCATGAATTAATGATTGATCATGGACCTTCACTATGAATCTCCAGGCTTCTGTCAGCCAGTGTCACAAACTTAACATTATCTAATTGTAAGTTTTCCCATTTAATTGCAATATACACCTGCTCAATGTCCCTCTGTGTGTAGAAAAGCATCATACTTCATTTAAAAAGCCCTCATTTAAATTCAACAGCTAGCTGCACAGATTTAACCATTAAACTGATTTATGTTGCATAAAAGATCAAACCAGATCGCACCTTGTGGCCAAATAACCATAAAAGGTTTCTGTAAAGATCATTAATTCACCTCCCTGGGCAGTTAGTTTAGCAGTAAATATGACTTAGGTGACTTTATCCAGTTAACCTTAATCAATTTGTTATTATGATTAGTCACCCTAAATAATACAAATGTGAGAGGGGAAGGTGCTACGGTTCAGACCCTGGTAATGAACAGTCCGGCAGTGCACTGACCCTGGATTCCCACAGTCCTGGGAAACTGGCATGCATCCTCCGCCTGCGCCCCGGGGGACCGCAGCTGACCTGTGCCAGGGAGAGCATCCCAGAGGCCACGCTTTGCCTGACCCTTTTCAGTGGCCCACGGGTAAGCAGCTCCCGCCACCGCAACATGAGAAAGGGAGGAAGATGAAGGCAGAGGGGGACAGAAGGCAAGGACAGCCCATTCACCCCATGCTAGGAGGAAAGCTGGCCCAGCCGTCCACATACCAGCTTGAGATCTGGCAAGGTTTTATTTGGCAGACCCTGCTCTGTCACGGACTTCCAGAGCGACCTTGGCCAAGGTATTTCATCTTACTGTATCTCAGCTCCCCAGCTGTTAAGCAGGGATGACACTGCTTCCCTCTCTCACAGGAGTGGTCTTAAAGTTTGTGAGGCATTCAGACATCACAGCCCTGGGAGCCATAAAAACTCCTTAAGCAGGCAGATCCATCACGCTCAGTGCTCCGTTCTCCTCTCACCCCGGCACAGCTCCATCAACTTCAACCCATTTACCCTGTCATGGAGGACATGAAATCAGAGTCAGGCCCTTGATCTGGCAAAGGGATTGCCTCTTCCTTGGCGTCGCTGCAATAGCCAGCAGAATGGGACCCAGCGGGGACTATAGCAACGTAAGTGATCATCAGTACTAAAGGAAATAGGCCCATATCTCGGCCACCAAAGCCATTCACACCTGAGCAAAGCACATTATGCTGGCAGCCCAGCACCCCCTATACAAACTGCTGATACCACCTTACAGCCTTTTACACCAGTTTGGAAATAGAAGGAAGAGAAGACGAGAAGGAGCTTAAATCTTAACCAATGTACTGGTATAGGTCAGCAGTAAATTCATGCAGTTGGTGGAACAAGATTGGTGTACAGAGGAAAACAGGGTTCAAGGTGTTTGGGCGTCAGCCCCTTCCGGCCTCCCGAGGGACAGAGCCTTGCTCCTGTCACACAGCTGCACTCGGTATGCAGTCAGTGCATCAGTAAATCATGACTCCGCGCGTGAAAGGGCTCATTCTGTCTGTGTGCATTTCTCTGTCTGTGTGTTCAGTCTCGCCAGGGCAAGGAAAGCACTTTATCCTTCATTTCTATGCTCAGCCACATGCTTCTCCAGCCTCCCCACATTGTGTGTGCGACTGTAAGAATGTGGAATACTTCTCTTTTTAAAATGCATACATTTCTACCTCCCAGGAAACGGACTCCAAACCCACACCTATGTCCAGCATAGGCGGATAAGTGCTGGAAATTTTGTCCTAAACCCAGCTCCTGCTTCAGGAGGTGTTTGATCAGAACAGAAAACAAGGGCATGATGAAAACCACTCAGTAAGGACCTTCTCACTGACCCCAGCGGCCTTTAGTTGTGGTTCCCAATGTTCAATTACTTACCGTCATTATTAGTAAAGAAGACGTTTGAGCATACCTTGCAACCTGCAAAGCCGCTAATGTGGAACACAGCACATGAGGAAAGACAGTGTAATTCATTTGGGAAACTTAACATGCTAATAGAGATCCCTTCCTTCAATGTCAATGATCTTTTCCATGAACTTGGTTGCATAATCATTTGTTCTTGGATATAAATTTAGCTTTCTACAAGTAAAGAAAGGGAATTATAAATTTGCACAGCTTACAGGAAACCTCTGTTCCTATGATAATAGTTTGCACTCTTCTGGATCTGGCTGCAGGACTGTGGCCAAAGCAGTATTACGGAAACCTAATAGTCTATCCCCATTCTTAGTGACATTCCCAAATCCACAGAAATAAAAGCACCAATAAAGTCTGAATAGAAGAGCAGATGAATTCTAAGAAAAGTAGGGCCTGACTTTGTGCAGCATTTAAGAAGCATGTGCTTAAAATTAAGCATGTACGTAGGGGTCATTAACTTCAATGGCACTTATTCATGGGCCTAAGTTATGTCTTGATTTGGGATCTGAAAGCTTCAACATTAGAAAGCAAATGCACAGAAGACTTTTCATTTTTATGATTAAAGGCATAGCACATCAATCTCGTATCAACAAGGAGACTTTATTTATAGAATATGATATTAAATCTGAATTCCTTTCAAATATTGAGAGTATTTTGTTACATTAGGCATCCAGGTGCTACATGTGATTTTGATAGACAGGCTCATCCGAGAGCTGCCAATTAACAAACACACTCAGAAGCAGAGCGTGACAAAAGTCACAACATCATCAGAGAAGGAATGTGTTTTCTCTCACAGGAGGAAATAGCAATGAGGAAAAAAGTTTGTTCATCTCCTCCAACAATATGTGAATAGTTCCCTTCAATTACCCCATTACTCTTTTACTAACTATAAAAAGACATCACAAAGAATTTTAATAACAGGATGAAGAAATTTTTATATATTACATTTCTATTTTATGTAATATATCTCCATTGTTACTAAGGAGTTAGAGAGAGTTAAAACTTGATGAAAAGGCTGTTGATTTTTTTATCATTATGTTTGCTTTTAAACTCATTGGAGTGCCGAAGTGAGCCGGTGAGTTCCACATTTGTTCCTAATCTGCTCTGAAGGAAGGGGGCCAGCAGCAGGGCAAAACAGGCAGTGTCTGGCACTTCTGCTTATTTTCAGATAGAGTTTAAGGCAGGAGTCCAGACCTGGAGGGTGTTTTAAAATACTGATCTTGAATTCCTACAGTACTTTTCTTCTCGGGAGGATATAATGGTGTCTTACATACTGTGGCCACAATTCCACACTACATTTATTCAGGCTTCATGTATAAAAAAGGGGATGAATTTTAGGATGACTGGGGCTAGAGGTCACCGTGGCCCCTGCTTAATGCACACAGTTGGTGTTTAGTGGTACAGAGAAGAAAATCCTGCAGGACTTCTTATTCTATTAAATCTGCCAAGAAATAACCATGCAAAATGGAACTGGCACCTCTTCACTTCTGAAAAGTGCCAAGTGATAATTAATGATTTCAAATGTCAGAAACTTCATTTAATATGTTTCCTGGAGGACTAGTGACACTATGCCTGACCGAATCAGCAGCAACAACTCCCATCTGAGTCATCATCTGCCAACCCTACGAGTCTTTCTTTAGGACCAGGCCTGCTCAGACATAATTTGCTATACAAGATCTGGCAAGAGAAAAACATGCCGGAGGCCATGACTGCACACTGCTGATAGGTGAAGCTTTCTGTCCTACTGGTAACCCAAAAAGGCCCAACTCACTCCTCCAGTCACTCTTTGCAGACGTTACCTGTTGCTGACTCACATCCTGCCAGGGAAGTAACAATCCAAGAACCAGCTCTGATCCTCACAGTGCTTCCTACCAAGTGCGTACAACCAGAAGACTGCCAAACCTCCTCTACAGCATAAGGAACTGAGATGCATGTTTATGCTACTGAACTCAATAAGCAAGAAGCTTAGCGATTCAAGCCTGTTTTTACATATTGAGTCTGCATCATAATGTAATGAAAAAAAGAAGATTTATAGAAATAAAGCAATCAATGTGTTTTCAAGTTACTTGGTGCAAGTCTCCTGGATGGTTAGTTTTTCTTTTGATCTCAGAGAACTGCCTTTGAAACTTTGCTATTTCTGAGAGAAAGAAAAAGATCCCATTTTGCTGGGCAACAACTTTAATTTGTATGCAACTTTCTTTCTTGTTTTGTCAACCTCAGACAAGGGTAACAGGTTAATTGCTCTTTTTACTGGTAGAACGGATACCAATTATAACATGTGTGTTAAAACCCCTATGTTCTAGTTAAGTGAAAAAAGAGATCACCTATACCATCCATGCTCTGCTTTCCAAAGTAACGAGAAGTTGGAATATCCCAGGTAACAGAAAACAAAAAAAGATACTGAAAACAGTAAAGCAACACCTCACCACTGTCAGCACAGAGACAGAGCTGAAAAGCCCTGCCTGATCTAAACCAGCTCTCCAGCTCTCATTAGGCTGAGAGCTTACACGCTCATTCTCCGCACTGGTCCTCTGCACTCAAATCGTGTGAGCAAATCCCCCCAGACCCTGGGGCCAAGGGGCTGCAGCCGCAGAGTTCTCCGAGTGCTCTGCTGGTTTGGACCCACCCTCAGCCATGTTTATGAATTCCAGCTGTGCCAGAGCCATCGCTGACCCCATGATCAGTGTGGTGGTTACAGCACAGGTCCTCCCACCTCCTGCAGGTAACACAAATGTCTTGTGAGTAACGCTACTCACGCCTGTAACGTGCTTATGGTCTGAAAGAATCCACAGAGCTACATGCTAGTTTAAGAAGCTTACTAATGGATTTGGCAGACAAGAAAAAGAAAATGAGTAGGATTTAACATTTTTCTGCTTTCTTTAAATCTGGAAACACTTGGCAGATGCAATTAACCTTGTGTGGTCATCTCTTCCCACAGCTTCACGCGGCTGCGTAACATTCTCATCCAAATGGCTCATTTGGTGCAAAGTTCCTCTTCAGAGAGTTTTCTTCCAATTTTTCCCCTCTCTTCAAGTGGTCTTAAAGAAAGGACTCGGGCAGCTGGACTTCAAATGACCCTTGAATGCTGTGCTAACTTTCACAGCAGGATGCATCAACTGCCTCATCAAATAAGTCTCAAGAAGACAGGTTTGTTGATTAGGAAAGCCAAGCCTCAAGCAGAGGGTAAAGGGTATGTCACAAATATTAGTGTAAGTACAGTGAAGGCCCTATATCCTTGCAGAGAACAGTGTTCGCCCTAGGCAAAGTCTGTGCTAATATTTTGAATTTATATCACATCTTCTCAGCTGATCTTATGGGAAAAAGGCCGATTGGATTTTATAGCTCAACAGCTAATAGGATTCTACAGGATTTGATAAAGAAAGAAACTGCTGTTATAGGTTTAACTACCCTGTAACAAGGAATATAGAACTGTGTTAAATTTCAGTATTTTATAAAATATTTGCACTGAAAATAGAGCTATAAATCCATGTTATGTGTTAATAGTTTAAAATTAAATACCTGGATGCATAGCTGCCAAGGAACCCTATACTGAGAAAAAAAGATATCCTATAATTTTATAACCTAAATCTCTGACATCTGCAGTATCTTCCACTCCAGGTGTTCCCTTTGCTTTGGAAATTCGGATTCAGAGAAAGAAGAAAATTGGGACTCTGCAAAAGCTTAATGCAGAACCAAGGTGGATCAAAATGAATTTAGGCACTGCTGCTTACAGAATATCTGCTGAGGTGCATGGCACACTAATAGACCCTGGGTTCATAATGCCAGAGTTATCCCCTCTGCAACATCCATACTCTCCCCAGGCACGTGGGAGCCTCCTTTTTATACTGCCACTGGTGCTTTGCAAACAGGGATACGGCAGCCCAAGCTTCTTCCCCGACATTGAGAGCTCCCATGGGCAGCTAGCTCTGCAGCTGCCCAGAGATGAGTGCTAACACCCCAGGGCACCAAGAGCTCTCCATGTTTTTATCAAACTGGTTTTGAGGAGAACTCAACTGAGCTACCAGAGAAGGAAAGAATCAGTGACAATTTGTATGCAGGCCCAAGGGTGGGATTGACTAGAAAGGAAACAAACTCTTGAAGGAAGCATGCGAAGGACCACAAAGTCCCAGGCAGACCAGATACTGAAGCATGGACTGAGCCCAGGTGATTTTGACAGCTCTCTACAAACCAGACCCTTAGGAAGCTAGGTCCTGCCTGAGGAACTGACTGGGATGGAAAAAGCTGTTCTGCAAATTGGACCTTGCCAGAGAAAAGCCAGATACTTAGTGTATGACAAAGACCATACCTGATCCTAGGGAGAAGATCTGACAAGTCAGACTCAGGAGCCAGAAGCTATTTATGATGGCAGCAAAAAAATAAACTCTCAACTATAACCTTGGAAGAAACAGGCTTGCTGAGCCAAGCATCATCTCCTAGATAACAATCTAATGAGAAATCTTTCCCCAGCTCCCTCCCTCCTCTGTGTGTGCCTTCCTTTGATGTACAGCTGCAAGGGCTTGCCAGGTGCAATGTGCTTTATTGAGTAATATGCATATAGCTTTGTAAAATATTCTCAAGACTTCAGATAAACCTGGATTCAATGTTTTATGTCTTTGAGTTTCAGCCCATGATAGGGAAGTTCAGCAGCTGCTGGCTAAGCGCATCTCCCCACTCGGAAGGCACTGAACCTCCCCTCTTCAACCAGCAGGCATGAGCGCAGAAGCTGAGGTGCAGGACAACCCTGCATCTTTTTGCAAGAAAAGGCTGGGCAAGGAGCTGGCTCTCGCGGCGAGGAAGGTAATTGAATGTGAGTTTGCAGGGGATTGACTGACCGGCAGTCTCTCTAAACCAAACCTGCAGGGTTCTGCCTGTGAACTGAGGACTGCAGGGAGGGAAGGGGCTGGGGATTTTTTATGTGCTGGCTGCTATGTTCTGGGCCACCGCACGCAGATGTACTTCTCTATTACTCAGCTTCCAAGTGAGGCCAGATTGCTTGTCCTGGCTTTGACTCCTTCTTTGCACAAGTCCAGCCATGTGCTGTGGAGCTGGTTTGGATGATTCCCTTCTCTTCACCACGCAAGGACAAGTCTGTTTAAACCTGCCTCCATCCCCAAGAGTAGGTGTCTGGAGTGCATTGCTGGGCAGACACCCAAGACAGCTCTCAACAAGCTACCTCGAGAGCAACATAACCACTTTTCATTTGGCACTTGGGAGCAACATAACCACTCTGCCAAGCTAATGCAACCTGCTTCCAAGGAAGACTAATTAACCCAAAAAAAGTCATCACACCAGTGTCATCACTTGGCTCTGGATTGCTAAACAAGCACCTCCAGGGCTCACCTGGGCATTTCCGAGAAATGCTGATCCGCATCACGCAAGCATACTATAGCATACGACCTGCTGCTGCCCACAGCAAAAAAATCCTACCTCAAGTGCAGACAGAGGTGTATGTGCTATCCCACCCACCCCAATACACACCCAGCAAGAAGACACACAGCATCCAGACACACTAAGTGAGTATAACTCAGAGACGGCAAAAAGACAACAGTAAGACAGGTAGATGTAGTAGGAAGTCATTATAACACACCCAGTTGCTCAGTGCTCATGACTGTCTTGTTCACTGGAGCTATGCTCTGTCCACACATACCTCTCCCTGGGCCTTAACACTCAATCAGTGCCAGCAGTAGAGAAGTGTCTGACCCCAAAGCAAAGCGCTAGCCCCACACAGCATGTACCAAGGATCGAGAAACACCCATTCCCCTCTTCCTTTGCCAGGGAACCAGTGGATGCTGGATTCCACCTACAAGTTTTTTCCTCTCACCACACACACAAGGAGCAATTTCCAATATACATGCTCATTACGCTCCAGTGGAGCATACAATAAAGTAAAGGTAAGCGGCAGCCAGAAGACTGTCTGCCCACAGCAGCCGATGATGGGGAAGCAGTTCTCAGCTTACAAAATCGACTCAGACACTTCCAGAAATTCACATCAGATATCCACCCTCTCTGAATGGATAATAAATACGTCTGACCCAATAATCCAAGTGTTATCTGCGTTCCAACTACCAAATCATACAATATAGCTACACACCTGATGTAATTTTAATAACATAAGACCACAAAGAGCAATGGACCACAATGGCGAAAGCAGACAAGGGAACATTGATTTTCAGATTGCATTCCACTATAAACATCAAACTGCTGGTGGTTTATCTGAAATATAAGCAGACCTAAGCGGAGCGAAGGAGGCTGAAGTTCATGCATTTAGGCTGAACAGTGCTTAATGTGCCAACCCCAGTGACTCCTGCAGGCAAGCTGCCTCTGCCAGCCATAAATAGATATTCTTCATTCAGGATCAATAAAACTCAACTTCAACTACAGTTGTAATAATTGTAATAGCTGGATTTTGACAATGTTCATGCACGTGTTATGCAACACAGGTTCCTGCCTACAGAGGGAGAATTTAAACTTCTTTTAGCACAGATAATTATACCTTATCTTGAGACCTTGACCAAACTCCTCATGCTCGTGTAACGTAAGTTTTAGCACCGTGTTTGCCTTCAGCTCTCACTGACTTCTTGTAGCCCCAGGAAACTTTTCAAGAACAGCCTCTGGGGAACAGGTCCATAGGAGAAGGAGGCTCACTGCTAGCTTTTGCTGTCATTGACTTGGTTATCAATCAGGTATAACTTCCCTAACATCAGCTGAATTACTCCTCTTTACAACACGGAAATCACAAGCACAATTTTGTGCACTGTACTTTGACTTTATTTGAGTCAGATAAGGGATCTGAGATTCCTTTCAGAAGCTATTTTCCACCTAAAATATTGGAGAGCACACATACTATGTTTCTTTGGCTAAACCATAAGCCAAATGGCACTGAGTTTAGACAAAAAGGAGTTAAAATTTTAACCTACTTCTCAACAGGTGGGTTGGACAGACCTGCATTCCTAAATCTAACACTGGCATGAGCTAGAAAATTTGGATTTATCCTCTGGTGAAGATGAGCTCAGATGATATAACTTTAAAAGGGCTAAGTTAGGAACATTAAAGAAGATACCAGCCCTGGATGCAGGGAGAGCTTTCTAGGAATAAATTCTCCATATACTGATGCACTGCATGCAGCATAGTTTCTGCCCTAAGTGTTGGCAGCTGCCTGCTGTCAAAGGCAGACACTAGGAGAAATGGGGCTTTAGTGTGATAGGTCTAGTGAATGACACAGAGGAGAACTTCTTCCAAACTCTGATTGCTTTGACGGCTGTCAGTTTTGACCCTGTGTCACTGCAGCTGACAGCCAACTTTCCTTCTTTACTGGCACACTGAAAAAACATGCAAGGGCCTTCCTTCTGTCTGGGCCAACAAAATCTGCAGCCAGACCTCAGCTGAAAGTCACTACTTACTTACTTACAGTACAGTATTACTGTAATGCTCAGAAATTAAATGCAGTGGCCACAGAAACGAGACGACTGGCTCGAGCAGGTACAGCCTCCAAGGAGATGACAGTGTTTAGGTACTCTCTTGCTTCCACAGGAGTCCGTGGAGGACTCTCTACTCATTTCAGTAGCAACAGGATCACGAAGACAGACAATTCAGTACCTAGCTGATAAAAACATGATATTGGCATTGCTATCCCACTGGTCCCAACCATAACATCTCCTGGTTCTTTCAAAAGCTTTCCAAGCACCATTTGGGGCTTAGTGAGCATTACTTCACCATCACTGCCTCTTTGAAGTGCTAAGGAAACATTTACCAGTATGCAAATACTTACAACTGTGAGTTTACGCAAGAAGGGGAGATGCTTCTAGACTACTGTCTGTTTTTCTTTGGCAGAAATACAGAGCTGGTCACATTTTGGAAGGTACTTAAAGCCTAATATTTTACAAAGAACAAGAGCCTCTACAAAATAAATAAAGCAACAGAGCTTGATTCTCCACTGGACACCTCCAATTTCACACCAGTGCAACAGTATCAAACAAATGGGCAAGAATGATTCATGGTCCGGAAAACACGCTTTTCTCTGGGAGATTTAGAGAATTCAATCTTGTTAGCTTACCAAAGAGCAGGTTAAGAGGAGATTTGATCACAGTCTGTAAGTACCTACACAATATCTGGTATCTGATCCTAGGCAGTTCTTTAATCTGGCAGACAAAGGTATAACAAGATCAAAGCACTAGAACGTGAAATTAGACAAACAAACTGGAAAAAGCAGACTTTTTACTCTTCACCTAGCCCTTCAACCTGAGATGTCATAGGTTGTCCATTTCTTGCGTGCTCTAAGTTTTAATTTCTTCCTGGTATAGTTGTATTCTAGGATAGTCATATATTATTGGATTCAATGCTGGAATCAGCAGGTGAAATTCCATGTTCTGTAGTTTAACAGAAATTTGGGCTAGATGCATATAGGTGATTCTGGCTTTAAAAATATGAAATAGAGTTATACAGACAATATGAAATACTTCTACAAACATGCAATGTAATAATGCCCCTTATCAAATTATTTTTTTGACATTTAGAATGTATTTTTGCAACAAAAGCTGTGTTGATTATGAAACAGCAGGTAAGACCTTTTTTCCTTTTGTCTGTAAGGAAGTTGGCTCCCTCGCTCCTTACAGTCATGCAATTTATTCTGAGGCAAATTGAGGAGGTTTGGGAATTGTTTGGGTGGATTTCTTGTTATTATTAATTTCTCCCCTATATAATTAATACAGAGGCATCTTCTAACACCCACACATGGAAAAAGCACATTCATAACCATGAAGATCTTCAGTCTTTAGCCTGGAATGCAGCTGACCTTTCCTTTCTCAGCCGTTACGGTTTCTTAGCTTCCACAAATGGATATTTACTCTTTTTTCTTTTTTTTATTTTTGGAAATCTTCCATTCACAGTGTGCTAGGGGATTTCACTCAAAGTAACACATGCTCCACAGATTAGCAGGCTCTTAAAAATACGCTTGTCTTCTCTTTATGGGCCTGGTCTATTAAAAAGAAGTTAACAGAAAGACACCCATTAGCTTCTGTGGGTATTGGATTGGGGCCTAAATTATTGCTAGTGCTGAACACGCACCGTCAGAAAGTATGTCAGAAAACATGTGCTACATACTGCTCTCCGAGTCTAAAGAGAATTTCCCTGAGTTCCTTTCCAAACTCCAGTGACTAGCTCTGAAGAAGACATCTGCTCTCCCACGGAGCATCTCTCTCTAATGATGGGCAGGAATCAGGCATTCCCTGTGTACTCACTGGGGGGTTTTATATCACTTATCTCAGGCTTTATGCCTTACACACACACACACACACACGCAGCTCTTCTATACTCCCGGTTCTCTCCTCCCCATCCTTAACTGTTAGCTTCTCCTTTCTAGGCCATCAATGGGAATAGTACCTGCAGGTCACAAAACCCAAATTGTTAGTGAACCACCAATTTTGGTATCATCACATTCTTCTAAGCAGCCGCACCATACACCATATATGCAGCACATCCGTATATATTCATCAAATGCACCTCATGAGCTGAGGAGAAATGTCTTAATGGATTGAACAATTGCGTGTGATGTACAAAGTACAATTTGCAGACTCCTAAACATTTCCCTGAAAGACCATCAGTGGGCTCGCCAGCTCATTACAGAATGCTAATTACATCCCATCAAGTGACCTGAAACTGCTGAACAGCACTGAGTTATGTATGCTTTCATGGGAAACACCAGAAAGCGAAACGTCTCCACAGTTGGCTTAGAAAAGATTAGTTTACAGAGACGTCTGTTCCTTGTCAAAAAATTCCTTCGATTTCTTTCTTTCATGTTGTACACGGACAGATCATTATTGGCTTGAAATTGCAGAATCCATTTCTTCCCCTTAAGAAAATCCATGGTAAGTCTTACTGGGTTAAACTAGTAATTTTAGAAAACGAAATGAAAACAGGCAGAAACAGGTTTCAGAAGATAAACAGAGGTTTAAAAAATAGGTTTAGTTTTAAATGGAAGCAGAAGTGCAGGCATAGAGAGCTGAATTTTTCTGACTAAGTGGAACCAGAAGTTGAAATCCAGTTGTCTACAATCTAGACTGCTCAACCACTCCTGCTTATTCCAGTTACCTCCTCATTTCCCTGCTACTATGAGGCTCACTTGTTGCCTCTTCTCTTTAATTAGGCATCTATCCCGCAAGCTGTTTATAGCAGCAGTGTCCCATTCACTGCAATAGGGCACGAGGTATAGCTGTACGGAGGACTTTGCCATCTGTTCAGGGCTGACTTACATTGCATGTTTGAAAAGCGCAGTGTCCCATTCACTGCAATAGGGCATGAGGTATAGCTGTACGGAGCACTTTGCCATCTGTTCAGGGCTGGGTCTGACTTACATTGCATGTTTGAAAAGGATCCCATATGCTGAAGCCCCACTCCTAACAGAGGCCTCTCAGTGTTACTGAAAGGCAGAACAGGAACCTGCTTAGATATTAGTACAAAGCTTAAAAACTACAGATTCTTTCCAGCACCAAGCAGGTTCTTCATTCCTACAGCTCTCCCACAACTTTCCTCATCTGGTTTTAAAGCTCTCCTGAAGGAGATAGGTGTCTGTATTTACAAATGAGGAAACTGTGAACAGGAAAAACTGATAGCAGAGCCAGAAATAGTACCTCTGTCCCAGACCAGCACCAAATACACTGGGCTACACTTGTCTTTCAGGAAGTTGCTATGGTCAACTCCCTTTAACTGCTGCATCTGCTGCATCAGCGTTTCTGAATGTGCTGGGTTTATTTTAAATATCTCCTACTTGGGGAGTGTGAGTGAACTAGCTTTTGCGTAAAATATGCTAGTATGCATTTCTGATTTTATGTCTATAATATCCTGCATGTTTCATGCTAGAGAGAAAGAAATAAAAAAGCTTCAGGATACTATCTGCTTCCACCACACTGCTGAAATGGCAGAGGATAAGGACATGCATGGGGAAGCCAGGAATTGATTCACAAATATGTCCTATCTGTTCCAGTTCTGGTCGCATTAACAGCAAGGCTCCTGTGAGTTATCTCTGCCGGGTATGCTCAATGCCAGTTTAGGGAAAAGAAAATCATTTATCTCCAACTCCTAAAGAACCTCCTACCTTACCAACATTGTTGTGACGGTGATGAAAATGCCAGAGACACATCGGAGCTACAGAGTTTAGAGCTAAACTCATCAATATGGAGAGAGGAGACAGACACTTCTCAAATCTGCACACTCATCAGGTCTCTTTTTCCCTGATGGTTTTGGTTCAGCCCATCTCAAAGATGCACTTTTGACCACTGCAGCATTTTAGCTCTGCTCTCCTCACAGCATGTGAGCTGTCTGACCCCAACAGCCCAGAGCTGATCGAGGTGACAAGTGACATCTCACAAAGAGTGACAAGAGAGGACATCTGCAGAGCTAAGATATGCCAAAGAGAACCCTGGAACATGGGGCCAGGCCCTTACCTGAAATAGCAACACTTAGGTCCACAGATATTAACTGTTCGAATCTGATAATCTTCTCAGTTCTTGAGGAACAGATTGGGACTAAAGCCAAAAAAAGAACGTAGCTAAGTCTAAGAAAGCAGGAACTGCCTTTAAGAAGGGATGTATTCAGTTGGTCTCCACAGTCGAGGCATGTGTACAATGTGATCCAGACTTCTTTATATGTTTATTCCACTCAAAAAAAAAAGCAGTTAATTTAGTCAAATGGGGGGGATCATTCACCTAGAGACAAGAATGCAGGCCATCGCTGAAGGATAAAGAACTGTCTGTAGAGCCACTACTTTCCAGGAAAGGAATTAGGGGGTCAGAACAAACAAGCAACTCAACATACACTCCCAGTGCAATGGGACCATCAAAGCCATACATCAGCAACGACTGGCGAGCTGAAACCGAAAGGTCATTTAACTTGAGTTGAAATAGTATATACCCTAGCCCAGTTCATCTGCACTAAAACAGCAGGGAGCATTTGCACCTAATGAGCAACTGACCTAAGAGGGCAGTAACCCCAACACAGCTAGAGCCCAAAGAGAACATGAGAACACAGATTTGACAACTGGAGAGAACACAGAGAAAATGGTGAAGACAGCTTTGTATCTTCTGAAATGTCTCAGGAGGGTGGAAGATGGGAAGCAGCAGTACCGTGGGAACATCCTCTATATTTCTGAGCAATACAAGAGAAGGTGCTTCTAACTTTGGCACTTGCAGACTCCTCGTTTCCTCTGCTCCAGCAGTTAACACAGGGGATATGCCTGACACACTGGATCACACGACCGGAAAAAGCTCTGGAGCGCTCTGGAAAGTGCACACCCATGTTGGGGTACAGCACTGCACTGATCCCATGCTCCAGACATGGCCCCTTGATGAGATGAAGGATCCACTGACAAGCTGCACCTTCAAAAGGGGCTCACCAAGTGGGACAGAGATCACAGCACTCCACAGCAAGTGGACGGTGGATGGCTCTCAGGGATTAAGGGAATTCTGTGTAGATGCCCAGACAGTATAGACTGCCTACACTCCTTACTGGTCCAAGCACCTAAAATTTTTCCATCTCCAACTTAGTAATGGTTAAACACATCTAAACACCTGCTATGAAGCTGAAAGAGTATCAGCTTTCCCTCATCCACAGAGCCATCTCTATGTGGCCTGGAAAGCCCACAGTGATGGTGCAAAATAAAAACTTGCCAGCACGGCTTGGTGTAAGCCCGTGCAAATGCATCCAGGGTACATACATATTCTGTGCAGGGGAGGGCAGGCTGAGCTACCATTGCAGTGTGTGCGTACTAAGTGGAGGCTTTGCAGCGCTACGGAAGAGAATGCACAAGGTGTCTATTTGCACAGATAAACACAATAGTCAGATTCAATTATTCTCTGTGGACGACCCTGGAACAAAATGCTAACATACCAAACAGTATTCTAATGAGAGGGTCCCATCCCTGAAGACCTGGTAGTTCAGTTTATATAGAAGAAACAGGGACAGTTTTGCCTGCATAACTGGAAAATAAACCAGCATCCCTAAAATATTCAGGATTGCAATATGTTTTCACTTGCCATGCGGTTTTTCATGTCTTTTTCTTTTCCTTGGCTATGGTCTGTTGTCTAACAATGCAAAAGATGAAAAAGAAATTTCTATTGGCAGCCCCCAACATCACCATATTCTAAAAACATGAGGCGGAAGGCGGCTTTTCCAAAAAGTGCCATTTTCTCCACACATGCAACTCAGAAGACATGAGAGCCCTCTGAGGTTAGAGCAAGCAAGAAAATTTAAAATGTAGTTCAGTGACCTAAGTGACAGTATCTACGATTAAATACTGCAACATAAACAATCCAGGTTCAATACTAGCTCTGCCACCGATACTTGCTCAGTCCCTCAGTCTCCGAGCCCCAGGTCACCATCTTGAAAATGGAGTTCAAAAATGGAGTTCATAGTAGGTCTTCAGCAACATGATTTGTACATGTGCTACAGGTAGTTCAAGAGGGCACTGGTAATTTAGGGCAGCTATAACAATACCACTCTGTGGATCTTGCTCTGAATTCAACTTTTTTGCTAGACTAACAGGAATAACATGCCCGATGTGACAGCCACTCTCCTAATAGAGTAACCCAGCTGTAAATCTAGAAACCTGTCCCAGAGTCTTGAGTTTAGGATCCAGCATTTCGGCCCGGACTCATCTTCAGTTTAAATCACCAAGGAAGAAAATTCAGCATTTGATTGAAACCACTGATGTAAAGAGCTCTTCTTACTGATCGAAGAAAAGTGATTACCTGCTCTTTTTTTGAGAAGGAATACGACTGTTCCTAAAGAAGAGATCACAAATGCCAATGTGCATTTTCAATAGAATTCTTAATTATATTTCACAGCTCCAGATAAAAATTAATGACCTTTGCATTGTGGTGAATGCTCCAACTGGGATCACTTTTTCTTTTATTTCTTATGCCTTACAGCACAGAGGCAAAGTAAGATGTCTTCACAGATATAATTGTGTTATATCACGATACTAGACAGACATGGTGCTGAGACCAGACAGTAATTTACTCACTAAGGCTCTGATCCAGTTTCCATTGAAATCCATGTAAAGGTTTCCTCTGAGTTGAATGGATATTGACTGGATCAATCTTTTTGTCTTCATAGCCGGAACACGGCAATTTTCCCTTAGTGTTCTGTGACCTTGCTTTCTCATTAAACTTCACTCAAGGGATTCATAAGATACAGAATACTGCATATGGAAGATAACTCAAGAGATTTATTATACCCAGTCATGTCTGAATAGAGTAGTGACAAGCAGGCAAACATACTTCTTTTCCTACCGTGCAGTCTGCTGGTCATCATGAGAATGTCAAGTTTTACTTCATGCAATGATCTTACACATAATATCCAGATCTCACCCCCTACAAAGGCATGGAAATATGTGCCATGGGGTAAAATAAGGACTATTTGAACTGTAACATTGCTGGGGTTTGCTAACATAGATTTGAATTGGACGCTTAAATGCATATAACAAAAGTTTGGCTGTTTGTGCTCTTTTATTGAACTCTGCCGGGTCATCCAGTCTCTTGCTCTCGCACACAACCACATCATTGATCCTTTTCATAAACAACCATGATCCACATTAAACACATTCCCCTTTTGAAAAGCTATGATAGAATCCTGCCTCTCACCTCCCTAGTGGCCACTTCCCAGTCTGAACTTACTCACAACCAATGTATACATATCTAATCAAGTGCCAGCCTAGTCCTTTAGCTTAAATAGTTCTTTTCCTTCCCTGGCATTAACACCCATGATATATTTATGGACACTTATATCCTCTTTCCACCTCAGCTTCGCTGGGCTAACCAAGCTAGGCTATTTTTGTTTCCTCTCTAATGATGGCTCTTCACTCCGTTTGGAATATTTTGCACCTTGCAGTACTTTAAAGTACTTGGAGAGGTTTAGACAAATTATTATATTTTACAGCCAGATTAGGCCATTATGACCTTCTGATTTACCCTGGGTACAGAATACCACCTGTAATTCCTGCATTTTGGCCATAATTTCAGGTTGAACTAGGGCACATATTTAATAGGCAGCAGAGAAGCAAATCCATAATAGTCTAATGCATCAAGACCCAATTGTGCTCAGGTACCAAAATGATCAGACACTCAGTAAAGGACGTACAGAGGGTAGAGCAGTAAAACCAGAGGCCATGAAAAATGCTGCATTGTTTTAACAAATACATGTTCTATGACACAGTGAGTATCACAAAGTGCTTTCAAAGTTAAACTATAAACTTGTTATTCATCCAACATTTATAACATTATCAAGCTTTTCTTTACAAGGAAGACTCTTCAGTTCCACTTGATTTTATTTTGGTGCAAATACTTAAAAATCATTCCAGGAGTGCAGAGGGAAGACAATAAAGAAGAAAACACAGAGCTGGAAAGGGAAATTGATTAAAGATAAACGCAAAACTAGATTTGAGGTTTTGGTCCGAACCAAAAAATATACAGAAAACATAATGGTAACATTGGGTTTTACATTCTATTTTGTAAACAATAACATAATGTAACGATAGGTCTTCACGTAGCAGGGTATGTTCATCAGCTTGGCCAGTAGATCTTCAGGTGGTGCAGGTTAGCAGCATGCAGAAATGTCCCATTAGGATCCGAGACACCCCCAGACTGACCATTTCAAAAAAAGCTGAGGCATTCCTTGGAGGTTCACGCTCCTTTATTCTAATGACTCCAGTCATCTGGCCCTAAGGCTCACTCCTACTGTGAAGTAACTTCTTCGATTCAGGATTGCTTTGAAGCAAGTGGAACTATTTGCAGATGAGGTACTAATTTTGTATGAGCAAATACAGCACAACCTGTGGCTTAGCTTTAAGAAGTCCTGAGCACCCACAGCTTCCATTAGCTTCCTCTGAAGCCCAGAGTCTTCAAAAGCAGAGCTGACATGCCCTCAGGGCCTGATTTTTCCCCAACCCCAGAAACACTGAAAACTAAAGCATAAGGGTTATCAAAGGAGTGTGTGAAAATGTACTAGATTGTATAGTGTATGTACATTAAATTAATACTAAATGTGTATCTATCTAGTGCTCCCTGCAGCTGGTCTGCCAGTGAGACACCAACCAGGACAGCTCTACAATTGGAAAAGCAGATGGGCTGTGATATTTTCATTACGAAGAACCAGACAAGGTCTTACTGCTCACAGGTCCATGAACATATGCTTCCCCAGGACTGTTGCTTTCTAAGCTAAAAAAGGCAATGCACTGGATAAACCTGTGAAGGTGTTCTAGTCTAAAAAAGAGAACCTGTGAACACTGGGATTTTTCCATCACTGGCCACGTAAATGCTGCAATAAGGAACACGAGTATTGTTTAGTCTGAATCTACAGCTTTCCTGTGATGCCTGGATTTAATTTCCAGTAAGCCTGCATTTTACAAGAACATAATTTTTTTCCCGTTTTCTTTGTCTCTATTTCTCAGACCTTTGTATTTTGATACAGAAGAGAGAAAGCAGTCCATAAAGTGTTTTAGAAACAGTATATCCTATGGATTTAGGGTAAGACATATCTTAAAGATATGAACTTAACCATCACTTCTACCCCTGCACCTCCATAGGCTTTTGAAAATATTGCGGCCATCGTCCTATCTTCATTTCTGAAACAATGGTGCTTTAAGATCTGGTCATCCCTTCTTGCTATCAGCTTAATTAAAAGCTTCATTAAATGAACTGTTTCACTTTGTACTGAAACAAATTAGGAATACTTACATGATCAGTCAGCTGAGCAGCAGATAATGAACAGCTGAGAGACAGTAACAACCTAAATCGGTACAGCTGTTTAAAAGGCATGGGCATGACTATCTTTCAAAATTTCTCATATCCTTGTGAAATAGATAAATATGCTAGCAGATAGGGAGGGACCCTTGTGTGGTCCGCTGTAGCCATATGGGATCCAGGACAGACTTGGGGGCAGAAGCTAGAGTCTCCCCTTACTGCACCCACTTTTCAGCTGATCTCCCCCCGGGTGTTGGCAGTAGCACCAGGCAGGTTCCCTTTTTATCTGAACTCCCTCCAGCAAATTCCTCTTGACCAACACTGCAAATGCATTTTTGTTGACCAACAGCTGTGAGGCTGATTTTATTGTTGTCCATAAAGTAACTGCATTTGCAAAAAAACTTAGGCAAAGAAATATCACAGAGGAAGTCCTAGTAGTTTAATGAATGCTCATGTAAATATGCTTTGGCATGAGCGTCTGCACAATGGACTCATTCAAGCGCCCCCTTGTTTACTGAACACTTCTGCCATTCACTTGGGCTCACAGATGACTTGTCTACACTACACCATTGGCCACCAACAGACGATAGCCATGCAAAACCACACTGAATTACTCTCAAGCAACTCTCAAACTGAAATTTGTCTGCATAAAAGCCTATGTGAACACTTACTTACTTTAAGAAACAGATTTATCAAGATTCAAATCCTTGTGTGAAGACAATGATTCCTGAAAGTAGTTGCTGTGATTTAGATAGGGGATACAGAACCAGAAAGAAGCTGCCACAAGCCACTGATTTATGAACACAGTGGCATAAGCAATACATTAGATTTCCTAAAGGGGTCATCTTGCCCTGACTACCAAAGCAGGCAATATGAGCTGACATCACACATAAGAAGAGATCCTCTGTGTGCACATACAGATGCGTACGATAATCTTTAACACAAATCCACCCCAGAGACACAGGTAAATAGGAAAGACTCTGAAACAAACTCCTACTTATTTCTAATCCAGGAAATCAGACTAAAATTCCTCAATGAGGTTTGGATTTTCTATTTGTTTTGTTTTATTTTACAGAGGAAGAAAATCCGGGCTCCCAGGATGAGGAGATGCTGTATGCCAAATGTCAGCATGGAGCACATTTTTACAGCCAGCTTCTAAACCCCTGAATAAAGAAAAGGGCTTAGCGGAAATACTGACAGAAGTTTAGCCACAGTGGGCCAAAGTTAGCCTTGCGTAGGTGCAGGCAACTCCACTGATGTTAATGCACTTACACCAAGGCTAAAGTTGGCCCAATGCCTCCAGCTGGCACAGCTCAAATCTGCAGGCATGATATGGAAGGACCGCAGCCTGGAGGGACTGGATGCTTCCCCCTGAACCTGTTGGGATTCGTGTTCATCAGAATGGATTGCATCCGTTCCTTCATGAATGAGCACCTGCAGATTCACCCATGATCAGCTCTAAAGAAACTCAATGCCAGTTTTTCATGGGGCAGTGATTATGGATTACAGTGCTCCTAGTAAATTGTAAAGCTTGCGAGATGATAATGTGCCCCTCACTGGCAGAAACCTCCGTCAGGCCTCCTTTTGCACACAGTGCTGTGCTTTCTTGTGTTTTGGTTTTTTTTTTAAGAGAAAGACCACACAGGGATTTTGACGTCCTGTAAATGGAAAGCTGTAGCTGGTTTCTAAACGTGATGAATCCGATCCTGAGGGCCTTAGCTTCAGCAGGGAATGAATGATCAAGCTCAGGGAAAACAATGGTGCATTATCAAATTAATTTCACAGCACAGATCACGTGAGGTTCCCCAGAGTCCCTCCAATGCCAAAACACAATCCGATTGTGTAGATCAGCGGCACAACTGCTGTCATCAAGGGTAAATTAACTGGCCAGACTCATCCCCTGGTATAACCTCACTTGAATCACTGAATAGGTCAGTGAGATCCTGCAATAGACCGTTTTGATGCATTTTGATGTGGAATTTCACCAGCTTCAGGTTTTGCCAATAAGTAGAATTTCCAATCTATGTCTAGATTAGTAGATTCAGTAATATTGCATAAAATCCTGCTCCAGTGAGGAGCTCTACATAGGCATAAATTTTGTCCATACAGAGTCCCACTGCTTTGAAGTAAATCGTGCTCGCTCCAATTTCGTTAATGGAATGACAGTGGGTCACAGCAGGCGACCTCCGAATCCCCGAATCCTACACACAGAGGGAAGCATAAATACCCATACGCAGCCTGACATAGACTGCATCTGTATCATAATCAAATTGAAAGTGATTTAGGTTACAGTCCTGCAAAGAATTCTGCACTGGCACATCTAGAAATGTATCGTTTGAAACATTTGTTGAAAAGCCATCCTGAGCAAAGCAGCTTTATCTTAGCAAACGCTGAGTACCTTGAAGTGTGCACACACTGAAATAGTTCAGCACAGCACAAGTTCTTGTAACACTGTGAAAACCAACATGACAGGTACGTTAGGAATTTAACTAAAGACATTCAGAGTTAAATGTATGGTCTGCTACCATGAGCTGAAAGATGAAAACTTTCTGACTGCAACTTCCATAGCTTCATCGCAGACTAAGTCCCAGCAGATAAGGCAGACACTCAGCAAGAGCTACACAAGCAACTTGCAGCCCGAGTTCTACATTTCACACGCTTTTAATTCAATGGCATGTTCTAATGAAAGGTGATGCTGATTCACAGTTCAAAAAAATTGGTGATAAAGAAGAGAACAGTGATATCATATATGACATAAGAGGTGTGGAGCAAGAAGCTTAATAATGCAAAGGGCAAGATCATGTATTTAAAAACCAGCAAGAATATCGCTGGCTAGAAAGAGGATGATAAAGACCTGGGTTTATAACTGCATTCATGAGTGCCTGAGCCATTAACAGGGCATAGCTGGTAAAAAGACAAACAAAACCACATCCTTGTATTAAAAAACATTTTTCTAGCAGAGGTGGGAAAGCATTGATGGAGCTGTACAGTATAGTTCTATCCTGCATGCAACGAAGAGGAATTCAGACTTGAGTAGGTCCACAGAAAAGCTACTCTTGCTATCAGACACTTTATGAATCTCATGAGCTTAGACTGCTTAGCCTAGTAAAACAAAAGCTGCGAGGGGAGATGATTACTGACCATAAATATATCAGGTATAAAAAAGAGCTATTTAGGTTAGAAGAAAGTGTTCATACAAGAACATAAATGATATAAGCTATCCCTGAATAGAATTAGCATACACCTTAGAAAATAATTCTGACTATTAAAGGACTGAATTTCTTTAACAGTTTTCCAGTGAAAATAGTGGGGATAATACACCTACGTGCTTTAAAAATGGGTCTTGCTAGATGTTTTAAGGACTGCACAACCTACCATCTTTCACGACCAGGGAGCAGTCAATAGTCTGGTGATGTCATCCCAGTCCTGTATCTCTGTGGGGTACTTGAGACTTCACAGCCGTAGTGAGGAACGACTGTCCCATTGTCCTTAGCACTATACCTGGGCTTATCACAAAATGATGGACTCTCACTATACTGTATCTTTTCTATGTCTTGTCTTACCTGATAGATTCAAAGGGCATCTTACTTAAAAATTAATAAAACAATCTGGCCAAAATTTAAGGCAAGACTACAAAATTTGAGGAGAGAAGGACTGGAGGGGAGCAGCAGCTGAGGAAGAAAAGACTTCAAAAACAGAAGTGTTACTAAGGGGCAAATAAAAACCTACAACTACAATCTAAGCAATAGGTATGGCTAGGCAATAAAAAAACAACTGTAAACCTTGAGGTAGCATGTTACCGCTTGTCAGCCGAACATAAAAATTGACTCTATGAGTACTTCTAGCCCATTGCAAATTAGAAGTGAAGCATGTTAACCTAAATAAAACAACCTCCAGCAAGATTTTGGGGATGAGCAGCTGGAGTGATATCTTACTCCAGCTCAACTCCAACTACAACACCACATTTGATGGCAGCCTACACTACACAGAGCATCAGTCACCAAAGAGTAACTCATTACGCTGTGGTCCCGTGACGTAAGTAGTGACATCAGCATACTGCAGGCAGCCGCAGCACTAAGCCTTCCCTGACACTTATAAATTCTATATGGTATATATATTTGGGGGTGTAATGCATGATTTGCATGACATATTTAGAAAGCTCTAATTAATTTTGTGATCGATGCTCTAAAACTACTGAGTGAAGTTAAGATTTTTTTTTAAATTGTTAAATTACATTTGTGAATTAACATGAGCAGGGCTGAGTAATCACCACTTCATGTTCATGTATAGTTCATTCCGTTCAATTAAGTTCTGCTGTATAATGAAGAGGAGAAAATAGCCAGACAAAATGCTATTGCAAGAGGGGTTTACTAATACAGTTTACAAAAGAGTAAGAAAAATGGTAGATTTTAAAGACAGTAAGTCTGAGATTTATTAAGGAGGCAAGATATGTGATATTACTGGTAGAATTATCTCATGCTCAGAGTGACGAAGTATTTTCTGAACTGTCCTTAGGAGACATTCCACCCTGCCCAGCAATACAGTCACGTCTGGAGTGGAAAACGGTACCTGTTTAACAGCATATCATTCAGCATATCATTCAGATGCACAAATATTTTAGGAGAGAAGATAAGCAATACTACAACCAGTTGAAATGCTATGGAGTATCACCTGCAGACACAAACATAGGGTATCTTGAACATTCCTTGTATAGGGAATATCTGGAACTCTTCCTCCTGGACAGGCTAAATATTCCTTGTATCTCATTTGGATTTTACCTTACTACCTACCACTATGGTAGGAGAGAATCAGTGAACAAATAACAACAATACCATCGGCATCAAGCATTAAAAGGGATTGATTGAATTTTTAGGGCAAAAAAATACATATTATTTTTTGCTGTGCCTTACTGGCTGGTTGGTGAGCTTACTTGTTACAAGTCTGAGCAGGGTAATTTAGAAGAAGTTGATAGGCCAAAAGTGAATATGGATCCATGTTCTCCAAACTCATCAATCCTAATTCTTTGTAAGGAGAAATTTCTCCACAGACACTCTCTCTTACTGTAAAAGCTGAGAAAAATCAATCAATACATCACTTTTGTTATTTTCCATGCACACATCCCCCAGCTGGGGCTGCTTTGGTCCCCTTGGTGACGTTGCTTAGTGTCTACTCACACACAAGCCCAGCACACCTTTCTCTGGAGATTTATTCTCCTCTGTAACTCACGTTGGCAGTGAGAATATAAATTGCTCCAATTTGCAATCTGTCCAAGACTCGGGGGCTCAAAAGCGAAGAGCGACGAGGTATGAAATGGATGGATACTGACCATGATAAGACAGTTCAGATATCAGAATGACTTCTTACCTTAAAGATAATGACTCCAGCAACATCCTACCCTTTGGCAGAGAACTTAGCACATGAGTCATGATTATCACCCTCAATTCTGTGCCAAAGATCTGGTTGTATCTGAGTCTTCTCAACTTGTGAGAACCCAGACAATCACACCCCAGGTTGAGATCTGCAGAATGCTAGTCACGTCCTCTTTAAGCCATGACAAAACAAGCAATGCTTTTCCACGCCATCAGCAGAGGTGCTGTTACCATGAATTCCTAGCACCAGTGGTTTCTCCGTACACATGCTGACAGATGCAACTACTGTTGATCTACCAGTGAGCTCTTCACCTTCAAGAAGTCCACATGAGAAAGACAAAACCATTTACACATCCATCTTTCTCAATTCGCCAGGCACACCAAGAGGAAGAGCATGAAGCAATGCTAACTGACTGGAGAGCAGATGAACACTGTAACATTGCGCTGAACAGGCAGCACAGTCAATTCCTGCAGCAGACACTCATTTGATCAAAAGTGGTTCTGCTAGCAATTTACTTTTCTTGATCCCACAGAAAAAGAGTTTCAGTCTCTGTTTTAAACTTGACTTCTACTTGCTGCCCTCAGGAAAATCAAGGCCAGATAAATGATTTTCAAAGACAAGACAGTTTCTTTTTTTCAGGTTCAGAAAATGATTTTGTCTTGATGAATAATACAGGCTTTATTCGTTTAACTTAACTCAGAGCTACAAAGCACCTCTGCTCTCTCCAGGTAACCAAGGATACATGCATTTTTTACACACCTGTCTCAAAATGAGTTTGCAAGGCAGGCAGTCAAAAAATCCACCCTGTAACTTGGATAATGAGATATGGAGCCATTCAAAACCACTCAACATGCAGCTCGTTGCTGCTACTTTTGCAGATTGACTTTATTAAGGAGGGGCATATAGTAAAGCATTGGGGGGGGGGGGCGGGGGGGGGAAGTTATGCAAAACCAGTATTTTTAGATGCATCACGTACCTACAGAGCTCCACAGAAACCTGAGACTTCTCCAGAAAGTACAGAGAAACATCACTGGTTACTCCACAACATCAATACACAGATAATTTAACCAGAGAAAGTTATGGTCTCCCCTGAGTTTGCTGAATCTAACACCAATGTTGTCTTGACATGACCCTTTCTCTCTCACTTCTAATTCCCTCCTTGCACCCACACACCAAATTTCTCCTCTCCACACTCTAACCACTTGTGCTTTTGACATAACATCCCAGCGTGTTTCTACATCATTCAACATCTCCACCATTTGGTTCCTGAGCAAGGCAAATAATCCAGCCCCACATCAAAGCAACAAGTCGGAGAAATCTGAAAACTGCACAGGTTTCAGTAATGGAAGACAGCAAGGAACAAGCAAGGTCTTATTGCCAAACAGCGAGGAAAATTAATGAGGCTTTCAAACGCCCAACTGGCAGTGTTAGTGCGTTAAAAGAATGTAAAAGAGGGGAAAGGACCATCTGCCTGCCAACTATGAGTACTCTCTGGCTGGTGCTAAAGCCTCCACTGACTGCTGGGCTTGAAATTCAGGTATTAAAGTTTAAGGGATGTGTTCAAGACTTTTATGAAATGAATGTGATTTACACCAAAAGACACAGCCAGTGATGCTTTTTATCCTCCCTTACTTTTACAAGTATTTTTCCTCTAAATGGATTCTCTGGATCTTCGGCCGCTGGTAAAATTTCAGGGTTTCAAAAAAGAATTCTTTTTAATTTACAATTAATCATAAAATATGTGAAACAGAGGTTGATGTATAATTCCAGATTGCTGCTTGGTCATTGAGCTGAAATAAAAGAAAAGGGTAGCCTAATCATCAAACTGAATAATGGCAAGGATAGTCTAAAAAGGATTATTTTCCTCTGAAACCCTTTTGCTCTATGTCCAGATTCACATCTGACACAGCCAAAAAGAAGAGCTCCTCTAGGATTTGGTGGTAGGTGAGCCTACTTTAAAGATAAGGCACAAGTTGACACAGTAGTGATTAGTATTTGGTTTCTGAAGGTCTTACAATAGCACCTACAAGTGACATTATCCCTAACTCACAGCTGAGAAGATTGAAGTATCTCAGCCACATTTGCACCATGTATCTGCCCCTCACACACCCCCATACACAGTTTGGGGAAAGCAATCTGTACCTCTTATGCACAAGCCTCTATTCAGAAGCTGTCCTGACTTACCCTGAAAAGCAAAATCACTTTCTTAGGGCATGAAACAGGTGTTAACATTCACATTAAAAAAGGGGGTTAGTGGCTTCCCACTGCATGGACTCATCTTGCTCCTAGACTCTGGTGCCACAATTTCAAAGGTATCCACAACTATGGTTTTATTCAGAGCACGTAAGATGCACAAGTGGCTTTATCAAAGGACATGCTGGAGTTTGAGCTGAGCATTAATTAGTTGCACCAGAAGATGTACGTCTCCAGAGTAAAACCTGAAGCAGCATAAACAGCAATTTGTAAGAATGAAGCTTACACTGATCATTGATCACTGACATGACGTATGGTAACAACAGAGCTATCTACAAATACTGCAAAAGTGTAAAAATCTAAAAAGTTAGTTGGGAGAAGAAGGACATTAAGGAACATTTAGGCTGGCTGTTAGACAGAATTCACTACTGGCAAATGGTACCCTCTCCCAAGGGAAGCAATAGATGCTCAGTTATTTAAAGCCAAGAGGAGAAAATGCATTGTAGGAACAATCCCACATTACCAAGGGATGAACTGGATAGACTGTCAGCCCTTTTCCAATTCTAATTAGCTTATGATTTACTAATAATTCTTCTTTGAGTCAAAATACCCCCACCATTCTGCTACTAGTCCCCCATAAATATACGTCACACAAGTTCTCTGTGTACAATATGCTGGATCTGTCACGTTGCAGTTACTGAAATATTGTGCAGTGAAGCTTTTTCACCACAGAGATACTACTTTCTGAATCACAGTCTCTTGCACTTTTTAAGACAACAGAGCAGTTGCACCATGTTTCTCAGAGACTGACTGAATGTGCCTGGAAGCTATGCCTGGATGAAGATCTACTGAGATACCTGGAGTAATTCAGGGCTGTGTCTACAAGCGCTGTTTGCATTCCTAGCAGCACTTTCAGCTCAGGCACCAAACTTCACCATCTTGCATCAGCCATAGACTAGGTAGACAAGGAGCCCATCATACATGTCCTACTGCTTCTGGAAGAAGACATGAGACAAATAAAAGACAAAGTGAGCAGTTTTAGCACAAAAGATGTGCTAAGAGTTGGAAGAAGCCAGTTACTGCAGGTGGGCTACAGGAGAAGCATTTGGAAAAGGGCATTTCCCCAACAAAGAAACTTGTCATTCCAGAATTAAAAGCCTAGGTGGGTTGGCAGAGATGAAAGAAAAAAGGACAGGGAAAAGAAATAAAAGAAAGAAGTTTTACAAGGATTCAACTATCAGCTATGAATTGCCAGTGGTCAAACGGTGACTCTGGGATTCAGAAGAGAAGCCAAGCATGGGGAGAGAAGGAGCAGAGATTGCATAAGGGCATTTTTCATTCTTCCTGGTTTTCTGACTCCTATTCTGCCTGAAAGGACAGAGTTAATGGGTTAGAAATCCTCTGAAAATCCTACTTCTTTGATCTATCACACATCCCTAGGGACATAAATTGTTATCCAGAATGAGCTGGGATCTAGAAATACAAGGATATAGAACTGGAAAAGACCCCATGAGCAACTAGGTTTTACCCCCTGCCCATTTATGGTGGTGGTTAAAAGCATGAAATTAAAATGCCTGCGCTAACATTCCTAGCTTAGCCAGGCCGAGGTGAGGCCTGCTAACTAGGAAGAGCTGCGGGGCACGCAAAAGCACCAGATGTTTGCCTGCTGAATGACTAATTGTGCCCTCACCCTCAGTAAAGTGTTCGAGTGGCATGAAGAGACACATTCTTGGCTTCATAAACAGCTACCGTTAGCATTCAGTTGAAAATGTCATTAAAAGTCTGTGTATTTCAGCCCAAGTTTGGAGTGGCTGAAAACTCCTCGTTCCCTTACCACCCCAACCAGCCCGTCAGACAGATGCGGAGGTTTTCTAGTGAAACACAAACAGCTGTAACCACTGAATTAGGTACGGTTATGAGGATGAAAGCAAAGGACAACATCCAAGCACTGCAGCCTGCAGGGACTGGGCAGAGGGAGGGAAGGGAGCTGCCAGCATCTCAGGCGGGGCCGAGGAGAGCCCTGCCTGCTGGGAGGGCAGCAGCCCTGTCGGCAGCAGCCCGGCTGGCGGCAGACGGGAGCTTGCCCATTTCTGACAATGCGGATGGGAATCAGGAAAGGAACAGAGGTTACAGGGCAAACAGCATGAGAAAGGTTGGAGCTCAGCCCATTTCCAGCCGAAAGAGCCACATAAATTACCAGCCCATGAGAGAAGCGATTCGACTGAAGTTTGCTCTTGCCTTTGGGGGGATTTCTGAGAGAGAAACAGAAGAGACCTGCCCTCCTGCATTCAGCAGAGCAGATCCATGACCTCTAAGGACGACCTAACACAGCATCACTTCCCTGCATCAGGAACCCATGAACTCCAGGCTACAAAACACTGTCTTCATCTCCCTCGCCAAAGAGGGCAGCCAAGGCCAAAAGGCTGTTTCTGAGAAGCAGTGGTACTATGATTATCCTTTGCAGACTGGTGTCAATAAACAGCAACACCCTAGGGGTCCTTCCCCTCCAGCAGGTACAACACCCCTAGCAGAAGAGGACAAGCACGGCAATCTGTTGTTACATGAGCCCTTCCTGATGGGAACAGGGTGCCAACCGAGTGCGCTCTGGATTTTTTACTGTAACTCCCTGTCAGACTGCCAAAGGTATTAAATAACAAATCTGCTTATTTTCAACCATGACCACAGTTCAGTTCAGCCAAGTGAAAACAGTCCATTGCAGGTGGACAGCATATAAAGCACTACACCCAGCCCCTGGAGAGGGCACCCTGCCCTTAACGACGTGTATTCCAGCTGTACCGCAACAGATGTACAGTCCCTATTCAGCTTAAAAAAATACTGGCTTTGGTAGACTCACTAGTTTAAAGGTAAAATATGCTATTGGCTCTAACTTCAGTTGTACAACATTGATATATTCCACCTTCTGTTAAAATACAATCTTGGTAGCTATCCATGTCTGATGCAGTAATGAAAACCAACCTGCTTCTACAGAGCACGAGTCGTACTAAACGAGAGGATCTGTGAACTGGGCATGCCAGTAGGAATGAAATGCAAAGACTTCTGAAGCAGAAAAGATACGCTCAGTCCTCAAAATACCTGGTTCAGAGTAGAAGAGAGGACAAGTATCTTTAAAAGACAGCCTGATCTAAAGTAGACGGAAGGAATTTTAAGACACTCTCCCCCTTTTATTTCAGTGGTCTTTGGATCAGGTCCATCGCAGGAGGCTCATAGCCAATTCATAGGCTTTAAATTTAGAAGGAAAAAATACAGTAACTTCTTGAGTAACTTTTAGAGGGGTAGAGACAATTTGCTCTCAGCATTTCAGTCCACATCAAAGCTGGTGCCAACTAATCAAGTTGACAGGAACTTCAGTGGCAGTTGGACCCTTGCAATGTGCATTTGTAGAGGAGAGAATGGAGACCATCTTCATTTGCAACCCACTTCAAAGTCAAGTTAGCTAGGGTATCCCGGGAACACGGACCACTGACAAGAGAGCCTCAGCAACTCTTTTGTAATCTCCTAGTCCTGAAAGGAAGCTCAACAATTAAAACGAGTGTGCGAGCCTTAATGCACCGGAGAGGTCTGGCTTTCAGTTCGAATGCTGAGGTTTGGACGATCATAGCCAACAGCAGCCACAGAGTCAGCAGCTTGTTTCCAGTTCAATACGCAAGCTGGATTTCCACTCTGGGAAGGGAAGGGGTGAAGGGAAATAATTCAAGTTATCATGCCTTTGGGGTCTATGTTTTTTAATATTTTTTTTTTCCCGCCCAGGCTGGCACGTGTCACTAGGAGCAAAGCCAACACTAGACACAGTGTGTCAAGTGACTCACCGCTGATCACTGCTTGTTACTGGGAGCACAGGTGTGGAGGAATCTAAGAACGGGAAATGCAAACTTCTTGCATCAAAGGAAATAAGGGTGGCTAATGCCAGCTGTTCTGCAAGTAATTGGGGGAATGAAGTGGAAGAGTTAGCAGCAGCTAACTGGTGGGAATCTAGTTTTTCTGCAAGCACTGCTCCAGCAGGGTGGGTTTCAGAGATAATGCTGTCAGTTTGAACAAGAACATCTTGTTTTTAATAGCACACATCTGTCCTTTCTGTTGTTTTGATGAAAGAAAGGGTAATTTCAAACAGAAATCACCAAATGGGAGCTATGCTTCAGACTGATTTTTTCCTATGTGTACAACTAGCATGCAGAGATGGGAAGCCATTTAAAATATATAGCACTTTTCAGGCAATCCTTTAAAACAATCTCTGATTGATTCTCACAACTTTAGAAACTGCTGCCTATCTTCTTTTTTTTTTTATTCTTATGCATTATTACTTCAACAGAGAAACCTGATACTGACTTCCCATTGTTTGCCCAAGGCAATGAGTGAGCTGCTGTTAGGAAAGAGTTTAGAAGTCAAAACTTACCAATTCCCAGGTTTGTATTTAAGCAATTACAGCACGTCTCTCTTTCTCAGTCAATTCATGTCCTTTTCTAACAGTCGACGCAGACCAAAGCAGGTGACATTTATACAGGATTACTTGACTCCAAGCAATATTAATACTTGCAATTCTGTAGCTGGCCCAGACTAAGAATTCCCAGATCTTTACAAATCCCAGTGACCAAAGCCTCACAACATCTCTGTGAAGTACAATTTGCTTTGTAAGGGAGCTGAGTAACGAAGCATGGAGTGTTTATGGGACATGCTCATGTTCACACAGTAAGCCTGTAACTAGAGCTGATGTTAGCCATCAATGCCAGGTCATTCCCAGATGTTTCAGGAGTGCTCTGAGCCTTCAACTTATGTTCAGCTCAAGAGCCCATTCTGCCCTTCCTTCAATTCAGTTTTCAGCCAGAAATATTCTCCACAAGAGGCCCCAAAAAGATGTAAGAAAACTCTGTCCAGTGATCTTGAACAACCTCATCCAGGCTAGACATCCACACACAGAAATTTTGTAGGGTGAAGGGCCCAGACACAAGACACTATTGTTTTGGTTCTCTAAACAAATTTTTGTGCTGTGTGCAGTGTAACGTGCATACCATTTAACCTTTTAACATTGTTTGTTGTAGGTGCCAATAAACTCAATAAGGGAACATTTGAAATCAGTCTCACCTAACTGTAAAATCGATGCTACCTGTCACAGCACAGTAAAATGCTGAGGCTCCATCTGTACTGTATGGTTTCAATTCCTAACTACACAAAAACACACACAATGCTCTCTAAGACACTGTAGTCCTGCTAAAACAATTTTTATTAAACGTCTTAAAGAGCTAAAGAGATTGTTATCTGAAAACAAAGAAAAAGCATTTAAACTGCAAGGCACTTGGATTTCAGACGGATTCCCACTGCTATTTGTGTTACAGAGACAGGTTGAGGCTCCATATGAGTGGCATGGCACAAGGTGCTATCCACGGAGTAACCTCTCATCCCAAAAGAACTTTTTATCTCAATGAACAAAACAGATTACGCGTACTCTCACATGCATTCACAGTGGAAAGTTGAGGCAGAGAGCGCTCATCAGACATCCTCTTGGAGTTGGTTTAAACTTCCTGTCCCTGCACCATCTGACCTCTGCATGAGTTAGAACTTCCTGCAAAAAGGGAATTATTGCCCAATAATCCAGGATGTAAATCTAAATTGCAATAGGTATTTCCTGCTAACTCCCCGAGCGGATACTGTATTACACAGTCAGAACATCTTCTTGTGGTTAAAAGGACTACATTAAACCACATAAGGGCACTCTTTTGTTAACATTCCGTCACAGGCAGGAGATGCAACCACTGCACAGGTAGGCATACCTGCGCTAGCTGACAAGGCACAGGCTGTATTAGCAATACCAACACCCTAGGTACTTGGGCAGTTGATTCCTTTGCTTTAAAAAAAATAAAGCCCTCAGAGCCATGAAGGCACAGCCCTTGATCTTTCAGAGCTAAAGTGTGTAGAAAAGTAAAACTCTAAACCTGTTAGCTGCTAAAGATGTTTTTGTTTAAGTGACATATTTGTTCCTTCACAGTCCATTATCTGACCAGGTTCAGATACGTCTAATAGCTCCAGTGAGGAAAAAAAGAAAACAGCAACTGTAAGAAGAGAGGATTTTTTTAAGTCAGTATGTGTGTGTGGGCATGGTTTTATGAATTTAACTCATCCAAAGACAAGCAGGCACAAAGAGCTGTCCCCATTGATGTGGTATCACACAGCATCCAGTTGCTCCTCTCACATCTGACATTCCCAAGTCTCCTCCAAATGCCACATCTGTTGCCCGCACTCCTGAAGCAAGCCAGGAGGAAGCACAGCACTGTGGCATGTGGCATGCTGCACTCTAACAGCAGAAAGGATGTCTTGGCTGCTGACTCCAAAGTAAACCCTTTCTTTTCATTAAGGCTATGTCCAAACAGTATTTCACTGGCAGACACGGTCTTCTGCTCAGACTCAATACAGCCATTTACAAGCCATGTTCACCTACGTCCTTAATTGGGGCTCTCATTTGGCTATGGCCTCTTACCTCTCTCCAGCTCAGGAGAGGAAGTGCTTTAAAGTCTGGCTAATTAACTCAGCAGGAGAAAGTCAGAGCTCAAAATCTACCCTCCCCTATCAGGAACTCCTCACCCTGCAGTTAGGAAACATGAAGCTGCTGACAACTCAAACACTCCTCCCACAGGAAATGTGTTTCTCCCATAACTTCTGGGGAATTACTCCTCAACATCTCAACATAAAAAATCCTGGGAAACAGTGACACCCACATATACACACACCTTCCCAGCGGCAAGAGCAGAAACACTAAGGACATGCCCGTGGCTTTGCTATCGTACTTCTTCAGATGGAGCTTCCAGCCTCCTAGATGAGTTGCGTGATGAAGACAAGGATCTGCATCTGTGACTAAATTGTTCTGCTCTGGCACAGCAAAGCCAGGTAGGAGGATGGCTGAACTCCTCTCTCAGCTCTGCCACTGACTGCACACCCCATTCATAAGCCACTAAACACCAGCAGCCAAATCTGAAAATGAGGTGCCTTCTGGAGAGGCATGGCTCCGAGATCCCCAGTTTCTTTAACTCTCTATGACTTCCGTCTGCTTTGAGCTTTCAGGAACCCCGAGACCAAAAATGCACAACCAGGCATCCAAAAATGGAGGCTGTACCTCATTAGCCAGTAGGAAAAGCCATGGTCTCTGCTGTTTTACACAAGTAGTGTACAACTATCTACATCTTAGTACAGCTATGCCTATTAATACAATATGGGGATATTGCATATTGGCCCTAATCTCTCTCTGTTTCACTTTATTCTCCTTTAAAATGGAAATAAATAATACCCACACAGCATGGCAAACCACTTTGTAATCCCCAAATGAAGGGTTCTGTAGGTGTGAAGTATTCATAAGATGTATTTATTTTCAAACTGCAAAAAAGCTTACTGCTGTGTTCCCTGGCTGTATTTTGCAGACCTCTCCACTGTGCAGATCTGAAGCAGACATCAGGGAAAGGAATCCTGTGATAATCAACTCCAAATCCCGCAATCTATTTGTTCTACTAATTAAAGGAATATTTACTTAGGAAGCAGGTTTACACTAGATGAATAGTTTCTAAGAACAAATATGATTTAATTACGTGTAGATGCAAGAAGCATACTACATATTAAGTAGATTAATTTATGCTCACTAAAAATACAGACAAAATTGGTGCTTAGCTATTTATTTTCTATGTTGGAGAAAAGAAAGGGTAAGAAAGGGTTCACATAGTTGCCTGCTTTAGAAGTTTATTTAAAAGTGATCTGCTTTTTTTTCAAGAACCAGAATAAGTCCTTTGCATAAGATAACTTCATTTACTTACCACATTTTATAAATAAATTGTATGCTAGACTAAAAGAATAAATTTTATGCAATTAAGTAACAGGGCAAGAAAGAAGTGAAGCACCTTGAGCAAGGAATAAAGCAGGTTTTTAAATGACAACGTGATGTGTGAGTGAGGTTAAAGAAGTGCCACATAGCATAGCTACACAGAGAGTCCTCCAGGGGCCAAGGCAGAGGAGGCCAGTGTTTGATGGTACATGAACTTGCAACATAGTAGGCCCCTCCATTCCCACATTTTTAGTGAACACCAGACATAGTGTGGCTATAGGAACACATGAGGCAACCTACAACGTGAGTTGTGTGGAAGAGTCTGTCTGCCAACAGCTATTTTCTTTAACAAACAAGACAGGGTCCCAGCCTCTGAGAGGTGATAAATGCTAGAGCAGAAAAGTAAAGAAAAGGTCTTGGTGGGGCTTCAAACAGCAAGATGGCAACTTTGAACTGAATCCATGCATTATAGCATACAGAGTGCAGAGAAAAGCAATATGGTATTTTGGTATCAAACTAATTTGTCAAAATTATTCATTTGTTGACACTGTGGATTAAAAAATATTGTATTTTTTAACAGTTGCCATAAGTATTCAAAAGGTATCCATCAACAGCATTTGCCCTTGCTTTATAGGAAAAAATAATTTCCCAGAAAGGGCAGGGACTATTTCAAGGCCCTTCTGCTTTAACATAAAGAATTCATCATATTTTTGCTGTCAAATAAGAAGAAGCGACTGTGACTGCAGGACTCTCATTCACTGCCTCCCTCTATGATCTTAGACAAGTGACTCAACTTCTCTTTGCCTCAGCTTCTTCCCTGGCAAAAAGGAAATTTGTTTACTTAGGAATCACAAAGGAAGATGCAATGGGTTTGATATATTACAGCTGGATAAGGCACAAAATAACACAACTTTTTTGTAAATTCTTCTTCCTGTCCTCTACACATGCTACTAAATATAGCAGAGCAAGCCAGTTCTAGTTGATTCTTGTCTTTCTTCTTGCTGCTGCCTTTCATTTTCTGCACAAGCTTCCTCCCTTTTCAATATCCTTGAAAAACAAGAAGAATTTACTAGCCTCCCACCACACTTCAATGTGCTGTTACCACCTGGTTTCGTACCAACCACAAAGTTGTCCTTTCCTGTTTGCTCCTGTGTTTGCATGTAGGAGACTTCAATTCTCAAAGATACAGACTTTAGCCTAGAAGTAAAGTTTTTAGGAGTCTTGCCGATAGCTAGTCTTGTAGGTGAAAATTCAGAGATTAATATATTTTAAGCACATCTCCAGTTCCTACCAGGGTTTAGCTACTGCTGAGTTCAGCTGTGCCTATGTTCAGCTGAATGGTGGAGTTATAGTTGATGCTGTCTGAGGTTGGGGAACAGACTAGATGATGTGTCGAGATCTGTTCTGTGAAAGTCTGGCCACTGGTATATTAAATTAGTGTCTGACTGTTTATCAGATGAAGCTCAATATTTCATTACAATGTTCAAATCTCAGCCGTTAAAAAAATACAAACCAGAAATTTAGAAGGATATGGGAGAAAGGATACACACAACCTTTGAAACCCTCTGTGAAACAGAGGGGCCAGCAAAATACCAAGAGCTTTGTAGCATTTTGGAAATTAATAGCAGCCCATTTTTATCAAATAAATGCTGTTGTAGCTGAAACAACACAGATTGCAGACACATTTGTAGCTTTCTGTCTTACAGAGAAGCCAAAGTTTTCGGGGAAAGATCTTCCTACATCAATCTGCTTTGAAGTGCTTCCTACAATCATGATAATCTGTTCCAGAAACTGGTCATAATAGAAAACACCATTTCAAAGCCGTCTACAAAGCACATTTCTAAAAATGCTTTCAGTTACACCTCAATTGAAAATATGCCACTGAGCCACTTACTTTTTCATCAGGGAGGGTTGGCTGTGATAAGCACGCATTTTTCCTGATCCCCTGCTTTTTAATAACGTCTATCAAGTCATTGTAACTGACAGACATGTTAGCTCTGCTATTCAAAACAAATAAGAGATGCCTGAGTTATACTGATGCATTTTAAAGAGGTACTGTCAGGTTGAAAACCTGGGGGCAACTCATGCAGCCCTGACTCAGGTTTTATGCCAATTTCAAAAGCAAATAGTCCTTGGATAAGAACTACAAGATGTAAACTTTTGGGGTTTTTTTAAATGCAAAATTCAATTTTAACTTACATAACTGGAACTTTTGCTACTGATGTCCTTTGGTGCAGGATCAGGCCCTAATCTCTTCTACAAATATCTTAGACCATTAGAACTGCAGACATCAGATTATTTCCAATTCATTATACTATTAATTTAAACCTCTGATTCTACTAGGTAGAAGTCTGCCATGTAAATAATCCCACTGGCTCAGGTCCTTGTGATAACTTCACTGAAGCACTTCAGCAGCTCATTTGGTCTATTTGTGGAGAAAAGTCTTACTCAACCCAAGTAAAAACTTCAACTTCAGAGGTTTTTTTTTCCCTCCTCAGTTGAATCAGCTTGGGAAAGGAAAAAAAAAAAAAAAAAAAAAAGCAAGCCTCATTATTTTACTTCTGTTTCTAATCAATTACTTCTGCATCTCATGCTCAAACATTTGGGAAGCTTAAAATTCAACAGAAATAGAGATCTTGTTTTGCGTTTTGTTTTAATTAAAACTGGAAATGCTTCTCTTGGTGCTGTGTTTTGCAACAGCATAATCTTGCAGACCTAATTTTGGACAGTGCCTCTAGACTAATACCATCCCTATGCAATCCCTTCCCATAGGTACAAAGTTGTCTTTGAGTTTTTGGGCTCATACTACTACCAGTCCTCAGTCAAGCACAACCACAGCTCTTCAATGAGGCTGCACTAGTGTACCTGTGAGTAGAACTGGGCTTTTGCACTTTTCATGGATGTCCAAGTCCTTTGAGAGCTTTGTAAAGAGATAGCAGAGTAGGCTGCCAGAAAACAAAGAATTTCCATTAAATGATAACATCTTTCCAAACTAAAAACAGAACTTGTATTACTTACGGCAAGGTTCTAGTCCTCTCAGACCACAAGTATCACAGTTAAGGTTAGTGCAGCCCAGCCGTACACTAGTATAACTTTTGGAAATAGTTTAAGAGTCTTTGCCTTGTGTTAGCAATCAAGAACTCAGGCTGGTAAATTCTCATCCACAGGTCATTTCACTGAAATGAGTAACACTTCATGCATTTGTACAGATGGCAAAAGTGAATTTTATTCTGCAGGCTCAGATCTTACACTTGCAAGAATGGAATGGCTTCCTTACCAGAAATTCAAGCTTAATTATGCCCTCAGTTAAAGTGTCTCTTTTCTCTTTGTTTACATCACAGTGCTCCTGAGTGAAAGAGAGAGTATGGTTATGCCCAGGCAAAGTGCAGACAGATGTTTTGACATTTCCCTGCAGAGAGCTCCTCTGATACAACGCTGCTCTGATTAACAAGCAGTGCTTCTGCTGCAGTCCCTACCCACCTCTCAGCCCTCCTCTGCCAGTAAAAACCTGCTATTGCCTTTTACCACTACAGCTTCTCCAGTTCTTCACCAGGCGTGTATCACACCAGGCTCCTCATGCCAAGAGCTTCTTACACCACTATCCCTATTTTCTGCCTTCCAGCCTTATAGACCTTATCTCCTGCTATCTGTCTGCTCAGTTCTGCTCTGCAATTTCTGCTGTGCCAGTTCTCCCAAACCTTTTCACCTGTCAGCACTACGGTCTTCTGTGGCCAGTGGCATCCTTAGAAAGCATTCAGAGAAGAGCCATCAGGCAATAGGGATTGAAAAAACAAAGAATCCAGTATCATACTGAAATATCACTGAGAAATTAAGAGATGACTTGATTGCAGTTCACAAGTACTTCCACAGCAAGAAAATGTGATGCTCTGCTCTCCAGATGAGATCGTAACAGGACCAAGAACCTAGCAACTGAGAAACTAAAAGGCAACATAATTGCGAAGGCTGCTGCATTTTAAACACTTAACCAAGAACTGCAGGATGTTCTCTGCCTTCAGAAATATTTAAATTGAAATTGGATGCTTATTTAGAATAGTTGACCAGCTTGAACATGAATGAGCTCAGGGAAGTTCTGTGCCTTCAGGGAAAACATAAAATGACTGAAAGCACCTTTCTGGAGTTACCATCCATCACTGTGGGAGGAGGAACTAGATGGGAAAGAACCCCAGAAATCAAAAATAAAATGTCAACTAAAAGGTGAAATACTAAAAACACAGTTTATATGTGTTCTCTCACAAGTCAATGTTCTTCAGTTGAGTAAAGACCAAATGACCATAGAAAAGACTCCTTCCCTAAAGTACGTCATCTGCAAATCTGCCAACGAGTTTTCAATGAAAAATTAAATTTAGGTTTGTCAGCCTTGATACATTTTGTCTTTATGAAACTAGGAATGAAATATAACATTGGGAGTAATCTCAGCCAGTCGTCTTAACTAATTCAGCATTTTGGACGCCTTAGTTTATGAACTTTACAGAGAGATTCCTGGCAAAGAAGGATGGCATTGTAACATCAGCCTTCTTAAAATTAACTCACACCAGCTATTCTCAGTAGTACCATCATTATCTGCAAAACTGTGCTCAAATGAAGAATCAATAAATAAATATGAAGAAGGAATTTAAGGAAAAAAGGAAGTGCTATTAGCATTCCAGGAGTATAATAAACTCATAATTCTCCGAGGCAAAGCAGCGAAGCCTGGATTTGCAAAGCAACCACAGACAAGGAGGTGTGCAAAGCTCATTCCAAATATAAGTTGGTTTAATATTTCAAAGACCCATTAGAGGGAACACATAGCATTAGCAATACCATGGTTTGTATTCCTGATGTACAGTGCTAGGCAAATACAGAAGGTATCTAGTAAATTACTCTCTCGGGAACAATTTCTGTTGGTTAAGGGGGGAAAATGTTAAATTTTAAAGATGTTAATCACTTGCTTTTGTTTTAATTCAATCTACATAGATGCATGTCCGCGTGTGCATATTAAAATACAAAATATAGGAATGAACCCTAGTTCATCTTCAAAATGTTTGACAAATTGTGCACATGTGATCAGGGTTCTTTTTTTCTCAAACTGTAGTCACACTAAGTTGAACTGAACTGCTTAGATGAGTAAAGGATTTGCACTATCAAGTCACCTACTGGCAATGTTTAGCAAAGAGATAAATGCATAGCTCTGATGCAGGAGACCAATGAGATGAAACATTTAATTCAGAAGATTTAACTACATATTTAGAATTAAGTACGTGAATAACTGTTTTCAGGGGTTGTAACCTTGCCTCTGCCAGTAATGCATTCTATGACCTTGAGCAAGTCACGTAAGACCAGACTTTTCACAGACCTCAAAGTCTAATTCGTACTGATTTCAGTCGCTGGCAATCCTACTTGGCGCCTATCTACATTGTTATGTTTCATGATATCTTTAACACACGAGCACAGAATTCTCCAGGCCATAGTCCTTTTATGCCTCAGTTTCTCTCCCTGATGATTATTTCTTCTGACTGCTGAGCATGGTTGTCAAAACGGAAATAAGGACAAGCTGTACTATTATATCACTTGACTATCCTCACAAAGCAGGAACTGTGGAATTCTTCATAATTTCTATTATGTGTTACTTGACATCATCCTTCATCAGTATCGGAACAGTGCGTAGTTACAGCGCATAGTCCTATTTTGCTCATGTTGAATAAAGTATGAATCTTTATCCTACCACAAGCCACTAATGACATTCTTTCCCCTGTTGTCTTTTATTTTAAGTAGGTGGTTACTAGCTGCACTTACAACTAAAAGCTAAGCTCTCTTGGACTGGAGGAGCACCTTGGACACAGGCAGAAACTGAGTCTCAGCTTTGTGTTTTTAATGAAAATGCCCTTCATATGTAGAACAGACCCCAGAAAGGTCAGAGAGTGAAATATTAAGTGATTTATAAATATAGACTGATTGCCCTGTCCAAACCATGTGTTTGAAAATCTCCTTCTGGCAGACAATCATCTTCAATCAGGAAGAAAGAGCAGGGAAAGGAACGTGAGGCAGGGCAGGGGGATCTGTAATCACTCTAACAAACTTTTGAGACCTAGCCAATTTTTCCTTCCCTGCATTATATATACAGGCTCCAAAAAGCATCTCTTTCTACGTTCTTGAATTTACTGTATTATCCTGTCAAACTGAGTTATCCAGAGTGAACTTCCTACCCTTTCCTTTCTTGCCTGCTTAATTTACTTCCCCCTAATCTTTGATCTATTGTAAATCAGCATCATAGGAGATAAATAAGCAACCTTGAGCTGAAACAGCAGGCTAAACAACTTCCACGTGGCCAGGCAACACAGCAAAGCAATTAAACCTGCCCAACAGGCCATCCGTAGTCAGCATCCTCTTCCCTTAAGAGGTTGGCCCCGAAGTGTTACCAGATGTAGTTCCTGATCCTACCCCTGAGTTGTGCAGATGGTCACAGCACCCACTCAAAACCTCTTTGAAGTTACTATGAATCTATACAGCCAGGTACACTCGTTAACCCTGATTCTGTTGCAAGAACGAGGATGTGGCCAAGGTCTCACCAGAGTTTGTTTCCAGCCCCTCCAGAAGACAGGCAGGATCTTTTCCTTTCTCACATATCTAGTCATAACTGTCACAGCCATATTTTGGAAACACCAATTTGATCTCTGAGTCAGGACATTTTCATACCTCGTAAGAAATTTTCATTCTGTTATTCTTTCAAATAAAGTTAAAGCTATTTTTTCATTTTTACTCTACATCGGTAACCTGCACAAGGTTTGCACTTGAAATGAAAAATACTACTTTTAAAATGACAAACACTGAACACAGGACATTTGTTACCACTAAAAAAAGCCCTCTCTGTCTATGGAGGAGCATAATTCATTCACTGATACAAGCACCCACATTTTCTCCAGGGAGTTTCACAAATTCACATGCACTCCCAGCACTAAATTTTGCATTTCAATCTAGGCATTAGCTATAAAAGATGTGTAAAATCTTATGTAGTCAGACAGAAGCTGTTCTGTATTGGCTACATAATAAGCATCTTAGGTGGCTCCAGGGTATAAAATTGTTCCAAAAGGGGTGTGGAAAAAATTACACTGCATAAATTGATTCCAGATCCACCTGTTCCAGGTGCCAGCAAATATATTTTGTTAAAGCCATCTGCTTGTCTTAAAAGCTAACAGTTTTTGAAGACTATGGCACAAGCAATCTGCAAAACATACAAACTTCAGAAGCCACAAACCCTTAAACTGCAAATGGCTTATAGATCATCTATGTAGGAGTTAGTCTGGCTTTTCTGCAGGACTGAAGACAGCATCTCTGCTTAACATCTGAGCATATCCAGCATGGGGGTATGTCCTCCATAGCACAGAGGGTTCAAGGCTACTGGAGGATCCATTTGGCACCACCAGATCCTCACATGCTATTCCCAATTACAGAGGCTGCCTCATGGGTTTGAAGTTATGATTAAGCTTTTGAGTGCAGCGTAATATTTGGCAGAAATAAAACTAATGACTATGCTGCTTCTCTGCAGGTTGCTACATCCCAGCTGGTCACGTGTTGCTTCTCAATGGACAAATTGAAACCTTTGAAACTGGTACTGTGCAATTTATTTTGTTTCCAGCAAGAGCCTAATAGGGAGTATGTTATATATTGAGACTAGCAAGTCCATAAGCATTCAGCCTGCTCAACAAAGCAGGTGACCCGCAGAGGTCAGACACTGCTATGGTTTGTGTTTATCAGGGTCTGATCATGTAGGGTGCTGTTTCCTGGAGACGTGTTAACAAGAATGAAGAACGTGTAGCACCTTGTAAGATCAAGCTCTTTCACAGCACCTTCTGGGAAGAAAATGCCCTGTGCGTTCTCCACAAATGACCCCTTACTGAAAAACAATGAAATTACACAGATGATTTATAAACTCCCAAGGTGTTCACAATTGATTTGGGGATTAAGACTAGTAATCAGCATGTTTACTTATGATCTCATTTAAATCTCACTAAAAAGTAAATAAAGACACACCAGTCCTTAACCAGCACAGTGCTTTGGTATCTGCTTAATTATAAGCACATGAATAGCCTTGTCACCAATTCAGAGTCATACTCTGTAACTTGGTAACATCCTTCACATGCAAATTACCCCCCAAACTTATTACATTCCTAACCAAAACAAACCAGTTTGGTTTGTAGATACATATTTGATAACAGTAACACTTCTAGAGTATCACTACTCATACACTCATCATCAGAAAATCACTTTGCCTGATTTTGTGTGGACCTTAAAAATTTGTGCTTTATGTGAGTGCTGAAGCAAAGGCAACTTTGGGAGTCGCGGCGCTGTAGTCAAGGAGACCCTGCATACTGAAAGTCACAGTTGTGCTGTCGGAGCTCTGCTGCACTTTGCTCACATGGTCTGAGCCTGGGGTAAGGAGTAACTGCTATCATGCAGTATTTTTTTGGACAACAATGAGAACAGAGGTGAAATAAATACTGAGGCTAACTGTGCTTGAAGAATAATCTCCAGCAAGCAAAGCAGTGTCCACACAAGTTGCAGACTCAAAAACCTGTCCAAGTCTTCTATCTCATATTGAGACAGCTCCCACTGAAACTAACAAAAATTGCCACCATGGACAGAGATGGGATGAGTCCTGGTACTGGGCACACTGGAGGAGTCAGCAGCCTACAGTGTAAAAGGAAGAAAAACAATCGCTACAATAAAATGAGCTGACATACTCCCTTCAGTGAGTTAGGTTTTCCCTCCTCAAGAAAAAAAAAAAAAAAAAAGGACAACAGAACAATAACAAAGAACTGTTGACTTGATCCTCAGTCAACAACACTCATTCAGACGCAGACCATTTCAAGGCACAGCAGGGATAGCACTGTAATACTCCACGGTTTGTCTCCTGGACAAGGATTCAACCTAAAATAGTGGCAGTTCACCTTCACACTATTCAGTCTGTAAAAGGTAAATCCATCACTTCAGACTGACTTTGCAATCTGAGGATGACTTGATACTATGTACCTGCTGTAAAATGAACACCAATGAATTTCACCCCTAGAGAACCATTCTGAATTGCCTCCACCACAATCTGCAGATGATTTTTCACTTTTACACCAGAAATAATCTGGTTGGGCATGATCTGAAGTGAGGCAAATCAAGTTGCAGACTTCACACTGGACTGCACCCGAACTCTGGATTTGACACTGCCCCGGCATTGGAACATCTTCATGTTACTATGACAGACTCCTTATTCCTCACCACTTCCCCTCTCTCTTGGGGCTGGTCTGCACTTGCTGCTGCAGCCCTTGCCATGAGCAGCACTTGTGAGTGCAGTGAGCAACACTTGAGACTTGACAAAGCTGGACTCCAGCACATGGCTTTCCAATGATAGACGCTCAGCAAAATTACCCATGGCTCTCAGTAAAAAATGAATAAAGAAAAGCTCATCTAATGTTTCTAGGCATATAGATAAATAAAAGGTGAAAAGGCTTTTAAATGCATTCTAAAACCAGTATTTTATAAGATGGATCAATATATTTCTCTAGGCTGGAAACAAATGAGTTCTCAAAGAAAGTTAAATTTAGAGAAGAAAATGTTTGGTTTTCTTACTACAGAAAACAGTGATGATAATTCCTTGGAGAGCATTTATATGAACAGCAATCCAAAGCTAGGGCTTCATCATGCTCTCCCTAAAATCAATGGAGTAAGAACAGGTTAAGGTTACTGTGGTCAGCCTACTTAACGTGAATAAAAGTAGCTTTGCAATCATATAGCATTGTCCTTAATTTCCAAGCTTTCACTGGTCAAATCAGCATATGGAAGTGATGCAACTCTGAAGTAAAACAATGACAGCTTTGATTCTGCATCATTTAGGCAATCAGTTAACCTCCCTGATGTCTTGACAAGGAATCACCTGAATAAGGGCTACTGAATAACACCCTGAATTCCCAGATCCCAGTAGATACAGCACACATCAATACTCAAGGCAGAAAGGCAGCCTTGCAGCGGATTGCTTTGTGGTATTGTTTGATACTGCCCCCTTTTGCCAAACAGCAAGTCAACAGCCTAGACTTCACACAGAAAGTTTTCATGTCATGTATTTGTTTTCAGGAAAACATACACATGCAGATGGTCTTATTTAACCCTAGCATGACTGCTCACATGATTATTAATCCTGACTAAAATAGAAATCCATGTTCAAGACATGTTTAATATCATGAGAGTGAGACTGCTCTCCAGAAACATTTCCTCTAACAAGGACCCATCGTGTCTCAGCCCAGGTCAAGCAGGACTTTTACAACTGACTACAAGGTAAGAAGCAAAGACTATAACGTCTGGGTGTATGTTCCCCCAAGTCAGCTGTCTGCCTGGAGAATAAAGGGCAATCATACTGGATGACCAAAGTCATTTTGTTTGGGCACTTGTTTCACCTTCCTGCAAAGCAACTAAAATCCCATGGCACCACTTGTACTGAGTTTCTATCAGGCTACACACATTCCAACTGAACCCATCCCCATGCCATCTTTTCAAGTCTATATGAACTGATCGGGGCCACCCTGTTAAAAGTCATTCCCCACACAGACCCTCATCCCCTACATCTCTCTGTTCAAGCCTTTTGTCTTCTGGAGTTGTGCTTTTTCACTCACTGGAGTTTGCACATTTTCTCTTCCCTGGTTGCCCCAGCTCTTTGCAGGAAGGGAGGGAGGTCACGGAGGGCAGCCACTGCCAATTCCATCAGCCTAACGGGCTGGGGAGATGAACAAAGCAAATATCTATATTCTTAATGGCGGGATCTCTCTCCCCTCCATGACTTCAGGATTAACATGTCCCTGACAGTGGAGGACAAAAACTTAATCTCTCTGAAGAAAGAAAGAAAGATATGGAGAAAAAAAAAGGAGAAATTGCCTCCACTTCACTGAAAACGCAAGAGGCATAACATAAAATGCAGAGATACCCTACTATAGCCTGCCTAGTGCAGAGTCTACTTATCATCCAATCCAATCTGAACAGAAAAGTTTTAGTCTAAAAGGGAGAAAAAAGGAAAAAAGATATGGATGATTCAAGTGGCTGTTTAAAAATGAAATCTCTATTAAAAAATCTGGTTAAATATCAGCAGGATTTTTCTTTTTCCCATTGCCACCTTCTCTGCAGTTTAAGACCAGTTTTCTCCCTTGGGTGCTTACAAATCACACATATAATCAAGAGAGCACTTTTCTGTATGAGTAGCTTGTTCCAGCTACTCTCACTCCTCCTCCTTGCCTTCACTCACCCGGGATCTCTACTGATCTCAAACAGCAGTAAGAATCAAAGCCCATTATAACTTTAGCTTGGTTGGTTTCTATTCTGTTCACAGTGCAGTCGGCTTGGGGTCTCAGCCTACCACTGAACCCATCCAGAGGCAAAGAGAGCTAACCTCTTGCCGCTCAGACTATAATTTAGGAAAAGAAGTATTTTCTGTAATGAGAGGGAACACTTGCAAACAAAAAATGAAACTTTACTATAACACCAAACCGATATATTCATACATAAATAGTTCAAGGAAAAAAAAAATGAAAACCCAACCAAAAATAAAAACAAAACAAAACAAAAAAAGCAGGACCTTTTTTAAGGACAGGAAATTATCTAAGAGTCTAAACTGAGCCAACAGAATACAGTGAACCTTTAGGACATAGATACTTCTCTATACTTACGCTCCACCTAAAAGCCCATGAACAGACAGGTTCAGTACCGACTTGGCAAGCACACCTTTTGTTTGTTTCCTCTGAGGCGTAACAGTAAGCGTGCTCCTGGGCAGCACCGGGGAGCAGATGGTAGTGTTGGAAAATACAAATCTCCAACTTTTGGTGTGGGTGTTGGAGCTGGATCGACAAAGGTTGTTTCTGGGAATCCTCCCCTCACCCCCCCCGCCCCATAAGTTTCTAACAATACAGAGAGCTAAGGAGCTGCACAAGACTCTCTGCCTCCCTCTCCCCTTCGCTTTTGATCTCCATCAGGACGTGAGCTGAAATTTAATGGGCCACCCCTACCACAAAGACAAATTACCATCTGAAAAAAAAATCATTAATATCCCTCCGTCTAGGCATTCCGGCTTCCCACCACTGCACCCCCTTCCCTCACGCCACAGCCCCGCTCAGCGGGTTTAGGGAGAGCTGGGAAGCTGGGAGGGAGAGAAAGAGGAAAGCAACCACCTCCACTGCCACCTCCTACCTAACGTCCTCTCCAGCGCTGCCGGACTCAAAAAAACAGCGACAAGAAAAGCCCCTTTCGCTCCACGGCCCGCGGGGAGCAGGAGGACGGCGCACCGGGCGCCGTGGACACACACACCCCACACACACGGCCCG
>NW_009648925.1:3633196-3635317 GCF_000708025.1 Charadrius vociferus | reverse complement strand
TCTGTAGCGGCAGCCGCATACAGCTATAGGATGATCTCTGCTGATGGACGGGCAGCCCGGCAGTAAAGGGACAAAAATACATCTGGGCTGGTTTAGTGACATTTAAAAATCGCAAGATAAGAGCCTCAGTTATTCACCAGCTGAATCCCCAGATAGAATGGCCTGTACTGATGCCATTGCATATGTATGTGTACGTATACAATGAGACTGGGATTTGGCAGCCCTGCAGTAAAGGGAAAAAAATACATCTGGGCTGGTTTAGTGACATTTAAAAATCGCAAGATAAGAGCCTCAGTTATTCACCAGCTGAATCCCCAGATAGAATGGCCTGTACTGATGCCATTGCATATGTATGTGTACGTATACAATGAGACTGGGATTTTTTTTCTTCTGTAAACCGATCCAGTCATTCATGTTGACAGTATGTTGTAGCTATATAAAAACAGTGTAATTGTATGATAGCTCATCAGTGCTATGACAGCCAATTGTGGTGGCAGTGGGTGTTCACCCAATTCACATCTCAGATAATTAACAGCATAGATCCACTGCAATGATCATTATACAATATGTAATTATTTGCCTGTTCTTAATTTCTCAGTTCTTCCTTAACCAAGTAATATCACTACATCCATTCATGCAGTAACACATTTTTGGGTACAGCTTGTATGAAACAGTCAATACATTATTTGTATATATAGCATTTTTGATCTGATTTCCATTTTTAAACTCTCACTGGAAAGTTGAGGACAGGTAATGGGTACAAAATAATTGCAACAAGGCTATGTATTCTGCTCAAAACTCAGACTCTGGGATAAGCCTCTAGTCAGGATAGCCTGGAAGCTGCTGAGTAGACTACCCCATGCACAGTGGCATCACATCTGCTCGTCTTTTTCCATCCCAGTCTCTTCTGACAACCTACAGAAGAAAAACTCTAGCTGATTTGTTGTGATAGCATCTTCTTAGGGTACTGTCTTAATTTACACGTGAATAGTAAATAACTGTCAAGCTCCTTCATTTCCCTAATATGCAGCATGATATCTTTCAATTTAGTAAATTATATTTTAAATAATGATGTATAGCAGCCTGGGTGTTCAGAGCAGAACACAGCACAGGGTTGTACTGCTGTGCTGGGGCACTATTGTAGGGTTTTTTTCAGTTTTACTGTAGAGCAGGTGGTTTGGTTATCTGAGCCTCAGGGATAAAACACCTCACCAAATGCCACAACTACACATGTAATTTCCAGAAGGCTCAACCTTTCTTCTTCCTAAGACTTGCAGATGAGGCCCTTGCACATAGTAGCATGAGATCATATAAACTAAGGGGTTTTTCCAATATCTATCAACATTTATTATCTAATGGATAACACTTTTCTATTAAAGAAAAGATCGAATGTTTGTCCTAAAATCTTCTTCTAGCATTTTCCTGCTAGTATTTTGCTGTTTTCCCCCAAAGCTGCCAGTACTTCTGTTGGTCATGTGCATGCATGCATTGCTCAGAAACCCACAGATAAAAGTGCATATAAACTAAAGTTTTGTAATGTTTCTTTGGACACTTAGGCACTGACACCTTAATGCCATTATACAGCATGACGTCTCTGAAATTGCTGGCCAGACAGGGAAACTGCTCAAATCCTTTTAGTAAAAGGCTTGTGACGCAAAGCGGTCCAGATGCCTTGCAAACGAGAGAAATGCCATGGGAAAAGTCAGGGTATTGCATGTGAAGTGATCTATATCAAACAATTTGTTTTCAATCTCCAAATCCTAAGCCTCACTAGGGAGAGGATGTACCAGGCTCCTGTTCTGGGCTTGGCAGAGACAGAACTCTTGGCAAGACTCAGCACAGTTGCTTGGAGAGGTGTTGAACTGCATCTCTGCCCAGAGCCACCTCTGCTGGAGAAACCCCCTTTATTTTGATTTTCTTCTGGCTTGTCCCCCTAGTCCAGCGTGAGGGAGAGAGGCGGTGATCCCTGGGGGTCGTTTCTCGCCAGCGCAAAGTGACGTTTCACCAAGAAAAAAAAAAAAAACAGGTGTTTGGCGGAGCACCGTCGACCTCGCGGCGCCCTCCCCGCCGCTCGGGCCGGCTTTTACCACTAGGTGCTGCTAGTGCCCCCCGATGCGCCCG
>NW_009648925.1:3608575-3633049 GCF_000708025.1 Charadrius vociferus | reverse complement strand
GCGGCGGGGTGTCTGGCACCGCTTGCCCGGGGGCCGGCCGGAGGAGCGCAGGCAGTGCTCTCCAAGCGATGGGCTTTACCCAGCAGAGCACCGGGAGGGACGGGGGAGAGTTAAACAGAGAAGGGAAGCAAACTGCAGGGAGGAGGAACAAAACTGGGAGGGATGGGAGGACTTTGGGCTATAGGGCAGAAGAAGGCTGGGTAACGGGTACTGCTGGGCGCTGGTGGAGACAAGGAGCTGCAAGTGTGGATCAGAGCTCGGGGGGGTAAGAAGAAATCAGACCTCGGCTTTTTGTGAGTCAGGTCATCCGAAAACAGTATCCCGAATCACAGCTAACATCACATTTTGCAGCCTAACTGGAGCAGGCTGTGTTAGTCTGCATTTGCACACAGAAAATCAATCTGTTTATGACTGAACGGGTGGCGCAGACCTGCTTGAACTCGAGCTGTTCTGGGCATTCAGATAAGCTTTACTGGTAGATGATTTAGGGGGAGATCTGGAGGAAAATCTTGAGTCTGGCCTCATCATCTAGAGGCTGGGTGTCAACATTCACCCACGCTCGATCTCTGGGCCACGATTCCGCAGTAGTAGCAGTCTCATTAGAAAAGTAATTTTGCTGTAGATGGCCAGACCATTTCACATAGACTGAGGGAAGGGGAAAGTGCGTATATCAGTGGCAAAAATTTTAAATTATGCTAAATTTAGAGCTGGGCACATATGTTCAGCCAGTCACTTCAGTAGCTGACTACAGGTTTTTATTTCCCCGTAGCACTGGAAGGGGAGAAATGGGTTTGCCATGAGGAAAACAGTCAAAAATATATGCAGCAAAATGTTCTTTACAACTTTATGCTGATGTGAGTGACTGACCCAGGTGGAGCCCAAACTGCCCTTCTAGATGATGCAGTGTTTTCTCAAAAGGGGAAAAATGCATTTCTAAATACAGTATCAGCAAATACTCAAAAACAATGGCATGCAGCAATAGTGATAGTAAGCATTATTCCAAATACTGAGATCTAGATCTGAAGCCAAATGGCCATTATCCGTAAAATATTTAGGTACACGGCTTTTTTCGTGAATTTAAAATAGGTTGCTAAATTGTCACTGTTGTGGTTTCCGGGCTCAGTCTGGTGGCGACAGTAACATTTTAATTTATACTAAAGAGAAGGCAAAGTTAAATCCATGACACGAACTAAAAGTCAGATGACCTGAAAGCAAGAGAATACAAATGAGCTCCCTGGAGAGAAGAGGCTGTGATGGAACAAATAGAATAATACAGAGGAATGACTTGACACTCTCACCGGAGCGACTGTATTTCACTTCTTTGGAAAGAAATGAAATGAGCTTAAATTGGGACAACTGCTTTATTTTCAGAGAATTACATCTGAAGCCTCTGCTGCCTACAGACAAGTGATATACAATTGTTTCTCCCCCTGAAGCCAGGTACTATTAATTGCCAATTTTCATATGTCACTCGACATGACAAAGTCAGCAAATGTCATCATACTTAATAGAGGCAGGCCTGAGTATTCCAACTGAGTCTCACAGAAGTAGAAAGTTCCCTGTTTGCAGACAAAGACTCAGGAAACATAAAAGTTGAGTTAACTATATGATATACCAGGAGGGAGGGAATGTTAACCTGAGACACCCATCATTGCCCAGAGAGTATCCACATTGCAGGAAGATACACAGCACCTAGCAGTCACCTATTTGCTGGCAAATAAAAGGAGCAGTGAAAAATTAGTTTTTAACAACACCGTTAGGAGATTTGATACTACATCACAAATTGCTTTCCCCCCTCCTCTAACTCAAACTCTCAGCCTAGAGACTGTTTATTGGAAATTACTTCTGCCTGGAAGACTGGAAGTGTAAAACCTAGCACTGAACACCTTTATGGTGCTCCTAGATATATATTATCCGAGGGACTGAAAACTTCCTTGGCAAGTACAAGTGGGACTTTTTTCCCTGGGCAGTATAGGTACCTTTACAATTAGACTTATGCTTTAATTTAAGGACATGTTGTCTGGCACATCAGCTGTCTCACTAAATGCTCTATACAAGAACCAGATTTGAATGGAAAGTGAATTCAGGACTGTTGACATCTTACCTACTGACTTCACACCCAACTGTAGGCAATTCAGCTGAAAGATGAGCTCATCACTGCAAGTTCCCGTTACAACCTTTGCAGTATCTTGCCCTATTCTAATTTTCCTGTAAACAGCTACATTAAAAAGCTTTACAGGGACTCACTTATACGACAAGCTGTTACGTTTACTGAGCTGTGCTCTACTGAAAATCTGTGTCTAAAGGTGAGCAGGTTTTGAAAGTATTAGCATTCCTTCCTCCACCCACTTAGGTGATGACCAATGTCTTGATAATGCAGCTTTCAGTGTCTGGTTTGGAAAATGCAGTTCTCAGTGTAGTGGGAATGTGAACATGCTGGTAAAACTGAGTATCTGTTCAGCAGATTGTAATTCTCCTGTAGTGTTTGGAATTCATGACCTGGAAAGACATTCTGAGGACTTTGTAACACTCAGTTAATACAGTGCCCTTCCATACTTGCATGTTTTTAATGAACTTAACTAAAAACCATACTGTATCTACTCAGTGTGTGATATTCAGGGGCTTATAATTCAAATCAAAACCAAATGACTTTCAAATCTCACCCACTTTGGCTGCAGGGCTGTTTAAACTAAAAGGTCAGTAGAATATTTTTTTTTTAAATGAAACTTTTTTAGTCTTCTCAATCAAAATAGGAACTGCTTTTAAAAGCATATTTTCATCTTTAGACAATGACCAATTAGTTTAAATTTCAACCCTCCACTTTGCAGATTTTCAGACAGGTATTAAAAATAAGGGCTTAAAAAAGAGACTGTGTTGTAGCTTCACCTATGATGGTTGTGACCAAGTCACAAAGTCCTTCCTCTCTTAAGAAGTAGGCCCATTGGAACTGATGCAGACAGATCCATGATCTTTGGGAGAATGTGGTTTCAAATTCCCAGCCTGGGTAGGTACAATTTCACAGGCCGAGACATTTCTAAACAACAAACCTGAAACCCTAAACCCAACAGCTCTGCCTGCTACTTTAGGGTAATGTAGCTTAGATCTGCACATTGTAGCCATGTTCCCTCTTGAACTGCAATGTACCCCTTCGTGATTTGGCAATGCAATGGAAGGCCCTGCACTAGGGAAACCTCCTTGTGAAGTATGAAGAGATGGAGGTCTCCCACAGAGGCCCCTCTCTGCCCTCTTTACTGCCTGATTCATTGATTCCTTCTACTCTCCCACACAAAAAGAAGAGTGGTGAAAGCAGTTCTGTGATGAAAGAGAATCTTGGGCCCAGGCTGACCTGTCCTAAGAAGAGCTAGTAATACATGGAATATGAATATTCATTGTTATTATATCATTGGTAAACCTAAACACCAGGAAGTTGTTCAGTTGGATGTTACTACAGCGAGTGGCCTGTTTTTGTTAAAGAAAAAATTAGAAGAGACAGCCACTGTTTTTCTTGCAGTACCTCAGCAAAGAGATTGTGGGATACCACAAACGTTGCATTAACAGAAAGCTAAGAACACTGTTGCATTAGACGGTACGCTGCACTGCTTCCTAATGGAGAGTGTCTGCTTCCCTTCGCCAGCACAGTGAGGTATGTCAATAAAGAAAAATGATTGCAGCAGAGTGGGCTAATGCACTAAGAGAGAAGCTTTCTGCTTTGCATTTTCAGCAGTTAAAAACCCTATAACTTCTTCTTCAAAAAATCACATCCTTCCTTCAGCTTGACCATCACAACATATAGTGGTGGCATCTCAAATATAAAGCACAACAGCAAAGCAGGCGAGAGCTTCACGCAGTGCAGCGGTGCAGATCAGGGTGGCCGGAGCCGGCAGGGTCAGGTATTGAGGCAGGTACTGAGCCACGGGTATTGAGCAGTGCTCTGTTATAATTCTTCTACTCAGATTATTCCAACCACTTCCTATATATATATATATATAAAATTATATATTGCTGATCATCTATTTTCTATTTCTTTTCCACACAGCTGTCCATCAGACATACCTTTACTAGATAAAAACATGTTTAGATATGTATAATCAAAATACAATTGATTATATATTTCTAATTAGCATAACATGTACTGTAAAGTGTATTGTATATTCAGTCTAGTCTAGTGGCCAAAAATATTCTATGAATTCAGGTCAAAAATTACCAAGAATTCTATTCCTGCCAGATAAGCTGAAAATTATCACTTGCTGACTAAGTCAATATGTTACCCTGCTGCTATGCCATATGGCCCCGGATGCTGAGACACAACACAACCTCATCAAGCGACACCCAAACTGGAGGAGTGGTTGATACACTGGAGAGCAGGGTTTCCATTCAGAAAGACCTCAACAAACTGGAGGAACAGACTAGCAGGAACCTCATGAAGTTCAACAAAGGCAAATGTGAAGTTGTGCATTCAGGTCAGAAGTACCCCATGTGCCAGGTCTGAGGGCTGAAGTATGGGGCCCACAGAAAAACAAATACTGACAACCTGAAGAGACTCCAGAGAAGGGCTGCTAAGACAGTTAGGGGACCGGGGCACCTGATGTACAAGGAGAGGCTGGGGCAACTGGTTTATTTAGCCTGCAGATGAGAAGGCCAAGAGGGGATATAATTGCAGTCTTCCACTACCTTAATCCATTGGAGAAGGCAGACACAGACTTTCCTCAGAGATGTGCAGCAAAAAACCCCAAAAGGCAAGAGTTACAAGCAGCAACAAGGGAAATACTGATTGGAAATATGGAAAAAAATAATCTCCAGTGGGGATAGTGCATCACCGAGACAGGGGCCCAAAGGGGCTGTTCAATTTTCAGCCTTGGAGATTTTCAAAACTTGACGAGGCTTGGAGCAACCTGATCTGTTTTTGAAGCCAGCCTTGCTTTGAGTGGAAGGTTGGACTACAGACCTCCAGATGTTCCTTCCAACCTAAATTTTTCTATGAATCTACAACATAAAATCCAGTTCTATAAGATACTAAGTATCCCTTCCATCAGCCATAAAGTTGCTTGAAGCTTTGTTGGAGGTCAACAGAATTGGCTTATTGGAGCAGTGACCTATCTAAATCTCATCTATGATTTCATTCAGTTGGTAATTAGGTTAAGTGTGATCATATGAGGCTTGATTCTCCTCTCCCTTTCTTCAAAAACGTGAGATTCAACAGTGATAGAGAAGGAAAAAAGACAGAAAAAATGAAACTGTTTTCCCCTGAACAATGAGTGGAACTGCTAAATGTCATGTAAATATTATCACTGATCTATAATACAATAATTTCTTCAGTCGGCATGCCAAACCTCACTAATATTCCTTCCTCATCAAAACACATAGGGTTACTCATACAAGTAAAGGTTTGCAGGCATGCAAATTAATTTGTAGTAAGATGGTTAAAGTTCTAAATCATGTATTAAATTACTTCTATTGTACAAGTTTAACTTCATTTTCCAAGCTAGTCACATGCAACAGAGATGCAGTAATGTAGGTATTCTAACTGCAGGAGTGATTAGCTGCCGGTACCTTCTGAAACTAGATTTGTAAGTCGGATCATTGGAAAGATCAGCGGTTTGTGTCCTGAATGGCATGAGAGCAGAGAGGTGGAATATTGGCAGAAGATTAGGTTTATTTTTGTATATGTGCTTGAAATATTTAGACAGACTAGGATAGAAATCAACTTGCTGATCCAGCGAAGCAAAAAAGTCACAAGCAAGCCCATCTCAGGTGTTCGAGGAACACAAATATCGATTCATCCTTGAACGGTGGCCCAAAATCCCATTAAAGTTCAAGGAATGACTGATATTCAAGCACTTGCTTAAAGGTAGTCATGTGCGTAAATGCACTGATGACCTGGGGCATTTTTACTTGTATACTGCTGTGTAACAAACAGGGAGCAACCACTAGGTTAGTTAATATTCCAGGGATTTCTGCATCTCCTTGTTTCTACATAGAAGCATACTGCTGGCAGTTTTGATTTTGCCACAGAAGAAAATGAGCATTCCGATATGAATTGTCTGCCTGGCTTTGATTAAATCGGAGAAATTAGCCACCAGTTTCTGTAGGGTCAGATTGGGCTATAAACATTTATTCTCATGAATAAATTTATTTGAACCTTTAAGAGGCTTGGGTTGAAATGTAACGACATCTGAACAATCTGATTGGGACCAATATATAAGCAGCCAGACTGAGATACCAGTCAGTACCTTTCTCTCCCTCAGGAGCTTTATCCTCTACTGTTTGTAGGTTTACCTGTTAATGCTCATCATGGTTATAGGCTCTGACTCGAGAGCTCTTATTAATCACTGCCAAAGAACACTGCATCAGGTAAGCAAACATATCAGATGCTGAGCTGAAGCAGCAGAACTCACTTCAAACTGTCATTTGCTCCTGACATAACAAGGGAAAAGATTATGCAAGCCTAAGTACCAATAATTTTTCACTGCACGATTCAAAACAAGCTTTGGAGATTGGTGCCACATTGCTACAAATGATGACATTGAGGGTTCATGAAGTTCCGTGATCGGCACTGAAACACACATCTTCTACCTCACTGCATGTCTTGCATTATATCCGCTTGGAGTTACTCAAAGGTGTTCAGTTGATGAGCCTGAATAACAATGTTAGAATTTGGATTCAGCTCCCAAAGTTTGGGAGTGTTTGAAAGCTAGGTCTGAATAATCATATCCTTTGATAGAGCTAACTGTGAAGAGCAGCTGAAGGTCTTCATTTTATGAAAGTTCAGGTTCACTTTAATCCAGATTTTCATCTGTAATCCAGCCCTAATTCTTTCTCTGGATAGCAGAGGATCTTTGCATAGGCGTTCAAGCAATTAGCAACTCAGTTTCAAGGCAGTCAGTTTTGCTGATTCAGCAAACAAAGCATTTCTCAAACTATAATCTACTAAAACTGCTGCTGTCACAGTGGTAAAGCATCTGTCAGTCTCAGAGCTGTAACGTCTTGCTGCTGCTTGGAGCTCAGGTCAAGATTAATTTAAGATTTCCAAATGCTTTTTCTTTTTTTTTCGTTTCTTTTTTTTTTTTTTGACCAGCTAGACTCTAAAATAAGTATACTTCTTTGATGTCTTTCTGTCAGGTATCCCTGATGAAAATTCAGCAATGAGCAAACTTTCAGCCAGTGCTAAAACAAGAGAGCAAGAAACAAGTGAGAGGAGAGAACCAACATGCGGAGTGACCTGCAGAGAAAATGAAATGTCTGCATGCAACAGAAAAAGAGTCCACAATAACAAGTATAAGGTCCCAACACTTCTGCCAAAAGAATGCTGAATGACAGGGTGCAGCAAAGCAGATGCACACCTCTTGTTGAAGGAAGCTCAGTTTCACAGTTTCCTATAATCACTCTAATTTTGCTCAGCTGTTTTTATGGTAGATGCAGTGCATCTTGGAAAAATAGAGAGAAGAGGACTGGGACACTGTAAGGAAAAACAGAATCCATGAAAGATCTGAGGCACAGATTGTGGCAATATGGTATTTGAAAATCACCAAGTTCACACATTACTGGTTATACTTGCCGTGTGGTTTCAGCAAGAGATGGTATTCTTTACACACAATGTTCAAACTGTTCAGTAGTGGATCGTGCTGCAGCTGCTGGTTTGCAGCCCAGAAATGACTGCACTTCGGTGGTAGGCAAAGAGATCCCAATAGCTCCTGAAGTGCTTGGGCATTTTGCTATGTAGAAAGGAGTTGAAAGTATATAAAGAAATATGTTTCTAATTTATTACCTTTTACACAGATGTGTGCTTTACGGGAAAGCCATGATACAACTAACGCAACCTCCTCTTTAAGGGTTACCCAGGAATTCTTTAAGGTCAAAAGTTGTAGTCTGTGTACCTTGAAGAAATATATTTTGCTGTTCAAACTGGGAATGGCAGCAGGACAGCTGGTACAAATGGCAGCTTTCTTTCCATGTTCACATACTGTAGCTTTTGTATGGATGTTGTCTAAACTCGTATGTGAGTTGCCACAGGATTCCATGCCCTGCCTACTGTTTGCTGTGCTGATACAGTGGCATATCAGAGGTGATTTTTCACATGTCATCAGAAATGTTAGAACACCGGATTGGTTTTGTAAGTACAAGCGACTACCTAAGTGATGGAGGATTCCTGTCTCCTATGCATGCAAGAATAAAAAGGGAGGGCAGGGGAAAGGGAGAACAAAAGGCTATGTACCAGATAAAAGAGCAGGAAACCTGAATTCATTTGTGGGAGCAATCACATTTTTGACAGTTATTCCTCTTTCCTGGAGGATGGAACCTCACTGATTGAAAGATGCTCAGGTCAGATATGCTTTCATTTGTCAGCAGCTAAATTGGTGTAGCCCTTTTAAAATTTAAAATCACATGCTCTTCACACACACTGTTGTTTTTCATGGCTGCACTCAGCCTAGAGTATAAGAATTGTTATATATTATCAACTTGGCAATCTGTTCAGATCAGTATCCTCTCTAATAGTAGCTTAAGAGGGCAGTGCCATAATCTGATATGTATACTTTTTCCTCTGCTTTAAATCTCAAATTAATCTCTTGAGAGACTCAATTCTTCCCTGGAGCACACACTTTAAAATCTCGCTGAAATCTGACATAAATTATGCCCAATCTGGGCAATTTTGCCATAGCATAACTGATCAAACCCTCTTCAATCTCTTTAACATCTTGGCGTCAGTGGCTTCCTGTGGCAATATGTTCTATGGCTGAAGCACAGGCTCAGTAAAAATGCTTGTTTTTATCAGATGCTTCCTGTTAAGGAATTCTCTGATATTTAATTTCATTTCTTGTCCAGTTACTGCAGTAGCATACAGGCCCTGAGTGCACTTTTAGGCATGAATGCCCTGAGCAGCTCCGTGGCCTCCTCCCTTCTGCCCTTGGCCCAGGACCCCCCTCCAACCCAACCCCGGGGCCCCAGTGATGCTGATCTCCAGCTCCCCACAGCTCTACCTTTGGGTCCCACAGAGCTGGGTCCCTGTCCCAGGGGAGGTACCCAATTCCTGGGGCTGGAGCTGCACACCACTGCCCCTCCACTGCCCTGCTCCCTGGCAGAGAGACCATGTCCTGCCCCCCCCCAGAGCCCCTGCCGCCCCCAGACCCCAGGGAGCTGTCAGCTTTTAAGGGTCCCTGGCTCCCGTTCCTTGTGAAACAGCAGCACGAAGTTTGCTTTTTCTTCCCCTACCCAAATCTTTTTTATGAAATCCACACAGAAACCCCCTATGAATAACTGCCACCTCCCCCTCTGCCAACTGCCAGCCCCCTCAGCGCTGACTGTTACCCTAAGAGGGACATTTCCAACAGCCATTCTGCCAAGCAGGGACATTCCCCTCAGGACCTGTGGTCTCCAGGGGCTGTGTTCAGTGCTGTCCTCTTTGGACCTTCCAGCAGCAACTCCAACATCTTTCTGTCCCTTCACAACTGATGAAGCCACCGCTGGGTCAGCCGGGTGTTGTCAGGGATCCAGCACCCACCCAGACAGCTCCTGTCACACTCAAGAGGGACAGTCTCAAGTTTCCCCACAAAAAATAAAACAGAAAACGTTGCCATAGGTCCTCTAAATCAGTTATAAATGTAAATATGGAGCTCTGAACACCATGCATCACTCCAAAGATGACTGAAGCCTGTGCCTCCATGCCTTACCTCCTCCAGGGTGACAGCCACTGAAGAGCTCCTGACATGGCGGCAGGAGCCAGCTCCACTAGCCCTGCTGATGGCCGCCCTCCCTTCACCACCACCGCCCAGTGCCACGAGGGCTCCACACCAAGTCCTGAGGGAAAGCGGATGCCGGGCAGGCTGAGGGAAGCTCACCCAGCTCACAGTTTTCAGTGGAAAAAGCATTATGGCACATACAGCCCGCCAGGCTGGGCCCCGCCTCAGGGCAGAGGCCCTGTCCATCCAGCAGCTCCTCAGCAGGGCCAGGCAGCTCTGCCAGCTCAGGGACACCCTCCTGCGGGGCATCTCCAGTGAATTTTGACCATCCTTTTTTGTCAATCAGCACAGACAACAGTATCGCTACATTCTTCCCTTCGAAATTTAGCCACGTTTTGGCTGAAATGGCCGCAGCCGTCACCCAGGTAAAAGTGAGTGGGGCTGGGCCCTGCATAAGTCATCCCTCAGGCAGAAAAGGTACATGGCTTTTGGTCTCTGAGGCCTTGGTTTGGTCTCAAATGGCGGCACAGCACGTTTTCACCAAAGGTTTTCATGATGCAGAAATATAAAAATAGATTTATTTTACTCAGGGAAGAGACCCAGAGAGAGGAGACGATTTTCACAAGTGAATCCAGATCTTCTCAGTCATGCACTAAAGCCATAGCTACAAGCTCATCCTTTTTCTTTGGTGGCAGTTATCTAACTAAATGTGTTTTCTCTAGTCTAATCCAGTACATTGTGCTCTGTGCCGAGGTTGTCAGCTCATTGTAACTGCTCCAGAGTAAGGTTTTTTTCTGTTTTTAAATAACAGTGAAACAAATTCATACGTGAGCTATGGATTAATAGCCAGCATGTATTTGGGCCAATGTACTTGAATACATTCATGAAATTTCACTTTATCCTTGGTGTCTTATCTTCAAGAATATTTCAAATTTACAATTCTTTCTTTTATCTTTGTTGTGTTTCACTTCCTTGTAAATACGCATAATACATCCTGATTTTGTTTGCATGTTGATTTGTCTTTCTCAGAAAAATAGATAAATAATTAATTGGTGAATAAGAGACAGTCTGGTGTTGGAATTATGCCAGATCTAACCTTGGGTCTTTTCTATTTCTTTATCATCTTTAAGGGAAAGAGAAATGAAACAAAGAAACAATAACACTTAAAGCATGTGATATATTCTTCCCTGTAATGAAGAGCGTTCAGGAAAACCCTTTCCTTTCCAAGAGCATCTTTGGTTTGTTTGATACAGTATTGTTGTCAGGTGCATTGGGGTCGTTTTGAAAGGAGAATGATGAACCAATGTTGTTTGTATGATAATTAAATGTATCTGTCTACAACTGCCAGTCAGGATCAAGTTTGAAAATCTCAGCAGCAGAAGCACAAATTCCTACCACCTAAACTGAAGGACGAACTATTTTACCTAGAAATGAGTAACAGGCTATTACAGTCTCTGCAGCCAGTCATAAAAGGGAAACGTTCAGTACACTGCAATTATGCCATGCATCATAACCTCTACAGTTATGTGCAGAGTAAATGTAGATTGATCATTATTAACTTCTAATTTTTCTGAAGAGTCAGCCTAAGTACTTCGCATAATAGAAAATAAACTCATTACAAGACCATGACATCTCAAAATTGGAAATCTAGGTTTCTTTTTTTCCCTTAACTAGGCCTCTCTTCTGTTATTTCCTCTATTGTCTCATTGAGGATTCTTGGTTAGAGCTGCTTGGAAAATGGGCAGTTAAGACGACTTTCTTTAGATAGAATAGTCTGAAATGGCTGTGAAAAAGAAAAATATTTTGCTTCCTAAACATAGCTGTGCTGCCTTCTGGGAACTGTAGTCCAGGTGTTGCAAAATGGTATTCTTCATTGTAGGTTGGGTTCCCTGTCATAAATAAGTGGATCAATGTGCCTTCCTCTTTCACTTTGTTTGTACAGGGAAATGGTGCATCACAGCAGTCACACGGCCACAACACACCAAGGGGGATAATACAGCCTCAAAAGAAGAGTATAAGACAATCAAAGTAAGTATATGAAAGACTTCAAGAATGTTACAAAAATGTAATAGCTAGTGTTGTGATCACTGCTTCAGCTGCAATTTTCTGCAGAAAACAAGTACCATTGACCAGAACTATTTCTAATTAAAATAGTTCTGTCAAAAGCTCAGCTCTCCACCAAAATCAGACTAGAACTGTACTTTTTTTGTCAGATTTGCTGTTGATAAATTGAGCAGACACTGTTTCTGCCTGCTTCTTTCTCAGCCACCTGTGGATCAGATTAAATGTCAGGGGCTGCTCCCTCTAATTCTCATACACGAATTGCAGTGCTGAGATGCATTTATGATCACGATCATGCCTTCTAGCAGAGATTGCTTCCCCAAAAGCTTAATGAAAAGTACCCTCTTAGAGAGAAAGGAAACAATTTTTTTTTTTTTTCAGAAAAAAGTCTAGAGGAGAAAACAATCTTCTCTAGATTCTGGCACAGTAGGTTAAGTATCATTTAGCAAGCATACAGAAAAAGGCATGCCTGACTGCTTTCCTGACATAGAAATCCATACTGAAATAGGCACTCTGAAGGGACTGGGGTTTTGTGGGAAGCTGTTGCTTCTGGAGAATTCAGAGGAACCCAGTATGTTGTGTTGTCTGCCCAGGAAACTGGCATAATACTGAAAAGGAAGCAATGATAATGAATCAAATCTGCTGGAAACAGCAATGTGGTAGGAGAAAGAAAGGTAACCCAGTAATCAGAATGCTAGCTTGTAGTTTTACAGTCTTCAGTATCCTAATATGCCACAGACTTCCTGTATCAGTCTCTTAAACCTAGATCTTCTAAGTGAACTAACACCTACTTATGCTGGTTTTATTAATAACAGAAACACTTTCAAATAGTTCTGGGTCCAAAAATAGAATGTATAATAGTCTTTTCATAAATTTAGATTAGCGTAATGCTTCTAGATTGTAAGCTCCCTGCATCACTGCTATATTAAATTTGATGGGATGAGTGAATCAAGTGTGTTCATGACCAGTCCTAAAAAGTTAAATAGGGTTCAGGATTTTGAATGCAGGGATCTCAGCCTGTTTAATGTCATAGCAACAAAGCCTGTGATCTTGGCCAACTAAGTAAAACCCTTGCTAACAAAAGGCTAAAAAGAGAGAGATACAGAAGAAATAGATGGGAACGAAAAAAGATCTAGAAGAAAGAGCAACAACAGGAACTTGGTGCTTGTTCAGGTTTTAGCCAAAGCTGGCGAGTAGTAATGAGTCATCTAGGTCTTCCTCTACAGCCTGGTCTGCTCTGACTTTGATGCTCCAGTAGTGCACTGGTGTATTTCAGCATGCAGAAGGTGATGTAAGAAGCAGCCATTAAAAAATGCCTCACTCCCTTTAGCATATTTCCTTTCACGACCATCTTGGTTCCTCTTCAGTCTTTTTTTTTTTTTAATGGCACTTCTGAAGAGTTGAACAGCTGATCTCTCTATTATTTTAACAGTAAACAGATGTGAGGTTAATCTAGCACATTCTTTTCTAGATTTGTTTCCTTCTTTCTTACCACAAATGATTTTAGTAGTACAATTAGGCTTTTTTGTTTGGATTAATCCAGGCCCTTTTGCTGCTTTTTATAAACAAATTGTTGTTACCTTGGGCAACTTAGCATATTGGCCATAAGGAATACTAACAATTGTCTTTTTCATCTATGTTTGTATAGCAGCTAACATAATAGAGCCATACTCCATGATGGTGTCTCTGCAGAGCTATCACAATGTAAATAATTAATAATAACAGTTGTTTAACACTTGAATGGGATTCTGTTGTTTGTAAACAAAGAATATTTATTTTCTCTGCATTGCTTATTACACAAAACATAAAATTACTCCAAAGGAAGGAAGCTGGTTTACTCATACACTTGGTGAAGTGTATGAGGAAACTCAGAACTCAGCAACACATCAAAAGTGAAAGGTCAAATGGATTTTTAAATTATTTTAAATATATTACTAGCACTGTGGGCAAATAAATCTGATATTTATGTTAACAAATTCATCTGCCAAAGTGGAATTATAAATCAAATAGCCCTTGTGGTAGCATTGTCCCCATGACAAAAGAAAAACAATAAACAGCTTTAAAAAGAAAAATTTAAAAGGACATTTTACTACAGTATGTAAATGCAGTTACACTAGCAAAACTGTATCAGAAGTCAGCTGTGCTTTTTCCACACAACATGCTTTAACCAAGGAATATGATCAACATTGCAGAAAAATTAACTTATTTTGCTGAGTCTCATTATGTAATCTTGCTTGCATGTATTTTAGTATTTAAGTATTAACACAGCATATAACCAACAGATTTTGGTTAAAGTTGTGGGTTTGTAATTCCAGCAGATTTGAGAGTCATGATTTTCCTTTGTATAAGTCGTATCATCCCCCTTGTGGTACAGACAGCTGAGTGTTTTGATTTATGTAACCCAAATAGATCCATATTCCTTATGAAGAAATTATGTCTATATGCCAATTAGAAGAAAGGTCCTCGCCCTTAAACTTTTCCTGTAAGTAGACAATATTAAAACAAATCCATTCCCATGTAAAAATTTGGCATTTATGAATACACAACCAATCAGCTATTAATGTGACAGGGAAAAACACAAAGGAAGAATTCATAGATTACACATAGTTGAACATTTCCATTTCTGCCTTTTCTGACCATTTCAAGACTGAATCAAGAAGAAATGCAAAATACATATTATTATAACAACATTGCAATACGCTAGCATGAAGGGCTTCTAATCAGATCAGAACATCATGGTGCTAGTTGCTATCTAATGAAAAGGGGATTCCTCTTCCAAAGAGAAGACAACAGAATAAAAGAGCTTATAGCTTAGACCATTTGTCTTGGAAAGTTTACCGGAAGAACTTCTGGTATCTGGGAATTCTTCATTTAGACAAATTCACTGAATCCAGGATTGCTCATGTTCACCTCAGAGTAGGTATTAAGCATAAGCAACTCAAGAAAAAAATCTGTGGTCCTTTTACTTCTGGAGGCCCTGCACACCTGGTCTATCAAATCCTCAACTGCACAGAGGAGCTGCAGCCCAGCTGCCATAACAGTAACTCCCTGTTACTGACAGCACCAATGTATATGTAGTCTTCTTCCACAGCATGGCAGGGGGCTCAGATAAACTGTGTGCAAAGTGAGATAAAATCTTATACGTGACAACTCGCAGTGGAGCAGATCTCGTGCCTGTGAGGGGGCAGAAGCTTTTGGCTTCTTGGCCTATTAAGGAGTATTTTGACAGTGCTGGAAACAGTGTGTCCAGCTGAAGAATGTCTTGGTTCCAGCAAGGATAAGGTTAATTTTCACAAGCAGCTGGGACAGGACACTAAACAATGACAAAGACTGGATAGATATATCTTAAAAATGAGGAATCTGGTTATCTTTTTTTCACTATAGTGGCAAGACCCCATTTCTAAATTATGCTTAGGACCTTGCACTTTTTGTCTTTCCATAGTAGCATCTCAGACATGTGCCCTGTCATTGTTTCTCACACTAGCTGCCCAGATGTAGTGCCTTCATAAATTCAGAGAGCTATGGTGCACTTCAAATCTACAGCATTTTTCACTGTCAGTCTGTATTTCTTAGGTCACATTTGCTGCATTGGCTTGCACTTTTAATGCTACCATTTGCTGCTTGTCATTGACAAGCGCCTTCAGCAGGTGCTCAGTTTTTCTGCTGTATAACTGACAGAAGGGGAAAAAAAGTGGCTGTTTTGGCTATGTTCCTTCTGTGGCACACGTGGAGAAATGAGCTTGGGATGACCCCGTCAGCCTCAGCTAAACCTCATTCTATTGCTTTTTACTAGTTCAGATGGACAATGCCTTATTAGTGTCTCAGTGTTGTCCACCTCTTATATTTCACAGACTTCACTGACTGCACAGATCTAATTTCAGTAGCTGTTTTATTACCACGCTATCCTTCCTCTTATTTTTTTATATATATTGTTTTTTTCTGGGTTGCTGCCAAGACACAACTTGTTTAAAAAATAAACCAAACCCAGACCCTGGCTTGCGTCACCCTAATAACCTCAACTCCATGGTTTTGTCTCTAGGGTCTACAGCTAAGGACATCAAGTTCCTTCGTAAAATGAAACTGGATTTGATGGCTCATAGATTTTGCTCCAAAACCCCTGAAATTAACTAACTTCCCACTGACTGAAATTGTCTTCAGATCCATCCTTTGAGCTATCCTGGAGTCAGTCAGTAAGATCTTATAGTTCCTGTGAAAAGAAAAATGCATTAAGTCTTGTAGCAGATTTCACCAGCAGTTCTCAAAGCACTTCACTAGCAAGAAAAAGTGCCATTATCTCCATTTTATAGGTCCTTAACACATTTTTACATAGGCTTGACAGAATGTTCTTGAACACATTCTTGTCTTGTCACTGCTTGTTTCCTCCAAAACTGTTTTCTTAGATAAAAAGGCATCTGCTAATATTTGGCTGTTGTCTTTTTTTTTTTTTTTTCCACAATCCCCTTCCTCTTTCAGCGCACAGGATAGATGGTGCTCAGTATATGTGTAGTTCTTCATATTTTGATTTAACCCCTGTGATCCATATACGTCCTTTGCCTCCTCACTGTATGCTACTCATACTTTCCTTTGATGTGAGTTACATTCTTTATCACAGGGTCTTTTTTATGTTGTTTATCATTAAAGAGCCTGAGTGCTTCATGCCTGTTGATAAGTTTGTCTTTCCAATACATAGTAGGACAAAAGAGGACACCCTTCCACTTCATAGATAGGGAATATAAGGTTGAGTTTCCTATTCTGAGCATACAGTCTAACTGTCTAAGATCTCCTATTTCAAAATAGTCAGCTGTACAGAGTTTTAAGTACTCACTGCACTGCTTCTATTGAATTCAGTTTCTCTTTTGAGTGCTCAGCATTTTGGCAATTTGATCAGATACCAAGGTGGATACTCAGAAACAGATATGAACATTTAGAGATAACTTGGGAAAATTTCCATTTAAGCAGTTTGCCCAATGTTATAGAGGTTACATTGCATTAATGATAAGGCCATCTTTCTTTTCCATTTATCTCCTGCTTTTAACTATACATCTCCCAACTATTGCAACAAACAGGTTAGGCAATCTGTGGGAAAAAAATTATGTCATTAAAAACTCCATCTCACAAACCATATTCAAGGAGGCTAGTACAGTTTTTCAAGCATTCTTAATCTAGCGTCTCCTAACTTTTGAGTGAGTGATGTTGTTCCTCTGAACACAGTTCAGGTGTGTGTGATTTCCTAGTTTGTTTTAAAAACCAATCCAGACAAAAAAAGATGTCCATTTTGCAGGTTATATGATATCTTTGACATCAGTAAAAGTCAGCATTCCCATCCTGGTAGTTGAGACACCAGAGTCAACTCATAGATATAAAAAGTTGCCATCTGTAGATCAGAGTGTGTGAAGGCACATACTTACTGAGAGCAGAAATCCGGGAATCTAATGGCTCTAGGAGAGAGTGTGCCTAAAGCTTTTCTGTCCCTCTAGGTCCTGTCTTGTTACCTTGAGCTTTGTGCACCAATTTTGAATTTTCAGTTGAGTTTTCCTCATTCAACCCATCATTCAGTCCTAGACTCTGTCCCCAATGTCCTCATGCAATTGCAGATTCCTCTTCCACCCGTGAGTTTTGGCCACCATCCCTAGTTGTACCTCTACAGAGTATCTCTTAGATCTGCCCTTAGATCTGCCCCTGCATGTGCAGAGATCCTGGCTTGGGCCGCATCTGGCTTGAGTCTCAGGCTAGCTCTTCTGCTCAGCATTATCCCAAAGGCACAGGGAGGTGTGAGGGGAGGAGGGATGCTGTCTGGAGCTCCCGACCACTCTTCTGGATCCTAGGGAACTGTGTTGTCTGGGTGTCCTGGGGCAATACTGCAATTCCAGAGACTTAGGCTGAATCCCAGGAGGACAGAAATATTTTTCAGCTTCAGCAAACATCTGTCTGAAAAGGTTTTTTGGGAAGGCAGGCATGAGGATATCCTTGGTAATGAAGATATAGACAGGAACTCACCTGGCTGTCAGAGTTCTCTCCCAGTGTTGTTATAATGCTGCAAGGATTTCATTATTGTGTTACGGTACCTAGAGCCATGCAGAGGTGTTGCTAAGTATCTTAAAAATTTGCATATATTCTTAAAAGAAGACCTGAAACTTACTATGATGGTCTGTTTTCAACACATACCTTACCAGAGACTTTCACAGTGGAACCTGTTTGCAAATCTCACTGTTTCACAAGCAGCAGCTGAGTAACCACCTGTCACCAGGCTTATGCATATTTCAAGAGGAGAAAATGAAAAAAAATACTACTTTGTAGGGCTATTAATGCTTGCCAGAGCCTCATGACAGGGCTTTGAAACAGAATTTAGGTCTCCTAACTTCTGTTCTTGGCCCACAAAACAATTTTGTGCTTGTAAGACCCACCTTAAATGATCTATTTATTGCTGCGGTGGAAGCAAGAGGCAAGACTGCATATTTCTCTGACACTGAGCTCCTTCCATTCCCATTGACTTCTGTGGGAGCTCAACTCCATACTCAAGGTGAGATCCAGATGCACACCAGACTATTCCTTGTATAGGAAACCTAGACACATACAGCAGTTGGGAGCCATGGCATTCTGTAAAGAAGTGCTGGCCTGGCTGACCAGAGGAGCTGGGACATGGGGCATGCCATAGAGCAAATCAAAAGGTAAATGTAGTTGCAGCCTCAGTCATGGAGATGTTGAGGTTGTGGTATGTGGACAACCAGCTTAGAAACCAGAAGCAAATCAGCTTCCCATACATACCATTTCATGGATTGTTCACTGTTGTTTTTTTCTTGCCTTTCTCTATTTATGTCTTAGTGGTGTCCGCTACTGCTCTCCTCTGCCTCTCTTCCCTTGGCACTCTACCTTTTACCCTTTCTGATTTCTTTCTTTTATCTTCAGTATTTTTTCTTTCTGCCTCCTTTATTTCCCTGTTGTTTCTCAGCTGTTTTTCCTCCTTCCTTTACTGACTTTTCTCCCTGACAGCTGGGGATTGAGCCAAAGCCCGCTGAAGTCAATCCATTACCTTCAAAGAGTTTAGGATCAAGGTCTTTTTTCCCGCTTGCTTCCCTGCTTCTTCTACAATCTCTTTTCCCATGCAGCATTTTCTGTGGTGTTTCCCTGCTAAAAGATGGGTTACTGCAATATGCAGGGAAGGAAGGAGGTTTAGAGAGAGAAAATCCTAAGGACCTAGTAAATTCCTTACTGAATTGTTAAATTGCTACTCTGACTGCACAACTGCAGAAAGCCGAGGGATTTGATCATAAGGTTGGGGTTTTTTTATGTTAGCTTCATCACAGCTCAGCTTTTTTCATATGGCTGAGAGTAGTGGTCCTTGCAAAGACAAGGTCTTTCAGGAAGAAAATCCCTCTCATTAAACTTTGCCGTATTGCATGTGGTAGTTAATGACTGCATAGTCATACATAATTGTGGCTGGTGATCTTAAGCTCAAACAGGCAGTACTTAATTGCACAAACTAATTCCAGGAAAACTGAAAAATGGAGAAAAAAACCCATATTGACTGGATATTTACTAGTATTATATAAAATCATATAAATCCACACAAAGCATCTGTTTAACATATGCCACGTATATGTGTGCACATTTGTGTGTATACACGTGTAAAAAAAGTAGATATAAAATTATCTATCTATAAATGGGGACGGAAAAGTACTGAATATGTATATATTAGATATATTCTCATAGGATAGAAGTACAAAAAATATTTTAGTAGAACATTGTCTGCAGCAAATATATGTTGATGACTGAATGCTAATACATTTTTGGATATAATACAGAGACAGATGCTCAGCTACTATGGATGGATACAGCTCCACTGAAGACTGAGGCCAGCAGTGCAAACACTGTTTTACACCAAACAGTATTTTGATCATATGTTTATAGTCCTATCTTTATATTCAGTCCTTTGTATGGATGAATATGTTGTGTACCCAGACCAGAGGCATAATAACTCTACTCGCAGGAGAAGCCCCATCTACTTCTCTGTTGCCAGCTGTTAGTGCGAGGCTACTCCTGAACAGCATAGCAAAATCAGTCTTGATATGTGAACTTGTGTATTGAAGTCAAATATTTTGGCAAAAAATCGAGACCTATATTGTTCTAAAGTAAGCAGCTGAGCCCCTGTCACTAGGGTATGTAAGCACCATCACAGCCCAATGGGTATTAGCTAAACTCCACTAATGCATGTATTTCTGATTTACAGGGGGACACATCAGCCCCCGCTAGATCGTGTGACATATAAGTCCTTGTGCAGGAAACCTGTGGTTGGGCTGTGCATTGAATTCAGATTCAGACCTCAGCCCTCTTCACAAGCTCATTGTCCGACACTTTTCTGATGATGCAGTAAAGGTAAAACAGCCTGCAAATATTTTATAAAGCTTCTGCAAATCACTGGAAAACTGTCTTGACTGCAGTACTTTGGAAACATGCAGTAATGCTTCAGCCAGTGCACAACAGCTAGACTCCAATGGTTGTTTTAATCTTGTTTAAACTGTTCTCTCAGCAGGTAACTGAGAGACATAAATTATCTACTACCTGCCAGCAAGGTGCCTGTACTGTAGAAGGTTTTTATGTTACTCAGGAACACATTATATCCAGCTTTGGAGATTCAGTGAAAGAAACGACAGTGTTCTTAACAGTAGGGCCACTTAAATGTAAAGGGGCATGCAGACCTCAGACTTAAAGAAAGCAATAAAAACTGTGATGGAAAATTTCTAGGAAAAAAATATTTGGAAAATATCTATACTCAACTTTTAACTGACTCCTGCAGCACCTACTGTTTTTTTCCTCTCATATATAAAGAGCATCTGTCTACCTGTGGTCCAAAAGTACTTTTATTGTAGAATGAAGGAAACAACAACAATAAAGTACAAAAGTAAAATTCCCATGAAAGCCCACAGCGTGTGTGTATTTCTTCTTTGTGCTGTGCAAGGTCTGTACAAAAAGTCCACAATCCTTATAGACCTCAGAAATGTAAAGGGGTATGATGCAGAAAATGAAGGTGCTGAGTTATATGACTGCATACAGCATCCTTGCAGAGCATTGAGGTAAAAGCATTCAGACTAAACTCCATCCTGACTTGCCTCCGTGCCATTCCCATTCACTGCAGTGAGTGAACCAGGCGAAAAGCGCAGATATGTCCCAGCTGAATAACAGAGAGCAGTCCCTTGAGACTCATGATGTGTTTCCATCATTAACAAAGTAGTGTAAAAAGAGTTCATGCAGAAGTATGAAACTGGAATGTTTGACCTAAGAAACAATCCTTTCTGTAACAGTTTCACCTTTGTATCCCTTATTTTGGTGTGCTAATGATCTTATGGAACTTGGTAGCTGATGTGTGTGCATATGCTGCATCTGCAGCCCTGCTGTCAGGTGTTGAGGAGGCAGCAGGAGTGGAAAGCCGCCTTCAGGCTCCCCTCTCTGATAACATGTCAGCTGGAGAAAAGCAATGTACAGCTGTGCCTCTTCTCTGAGGCCACTCCCATGTAAAGTCCTACAGGGGCTGGTCCTGTCTCTTTTCCTTTTCGTCATGTGCTGAAGAGCTGTAGGAAAGGTCACGAGGAGCCACGGGCTACAATAGCATCAATCTGTTGATGGCAACCAGCTCGTTTGTCTCTTTTCAGTTGATGCAATCAGTGCCATGACACAGATGTCACAAAACTTATAAGAGATAGGCCCGCAGATCCAAATCAGTTGGCTGAAGCTGAACTAAAGAAGGAAGAGATGTTGCTGGAAGGAAGGAGGAGAACTTCATGTAGTTAAGGCAGTGAGCAAATCCTGCTTTCATTTTGGGCAAATGCCATGTAGTTTGGGGTCCCAGTGTAGCCCATGATGCCCCTGGATTCAAGATGGCTTGCAAAGTGCTTATATCTTTTTCTGTCTGCTCTGCTGTCATTTTTTGTGGTAAAGGTGACTCATTTTACCTTTTGTGAGAGACCGCCAGAGACTCGTTCAGGTTAAAAAGAGAACAAAGACTAAAGCTTGTCAAATAAAGCAGCAACATATAGGAAATGTGGAAGGTGTAATTCCTTACAGACATACTTACTGTCAGTCCAGTTTTGTATTTTATTCTTGGTAAAAGAGGTGTTTGAATATAGATTGACAAGTAAGGATTAGCAGACCCAGTGCAGACTTTGGAAATGAACATGATCTGAAACTGTCTGGTTTTATAGCCTTGGGCAAATCATATAATCTCTCTGCTACTGTTTTCTGATCTATAATCCAAGGGCAGTGATTCTTTCTTGCTTCTCAGTGGTGAATTAATGAATGCTTTCGCAGTGTTTTGTGGTGCCATATACAAATATTACAATTACAGAAAAGCAAGCAGCATAAGATATTAATGCCAAAAAGATACAGGGTAAACCTTAGGATGCTGGATTGCAGTGCATTCAGATACAACTGTAATGAGTTCATTAGTAATGCACGACTGGATTGATTAAGTAGTTGCCACTGTGTAAAGCCTTGTCTAGAGCTGATACTTGATATATTATTTTGACCCGAGACAGATGCTCAACGATCTTGTCTCTTAAGTTTTAGCAATGCCTGTCATGTCAATACAAATTATCGAGCCAAACTGAAAGGAAGAAGCTGTAGTTGCCACATGGATACCCTTTTTATATTCTTCTGTGTATAAGAATTGCAGCTTCCCAAACTGGATTTTTTATATAACCTTTCAGAAGCACAGTTTGAAATAGCTTGTCCTCTTTTTTTTTTTCCCTTCTTTTCTTCCTTCCTGAGAATGTTTCCTCTTGCCATCATGATAAAAATGTACAAACCAACCATGTCCCAGGATTTTATCCTTTCCTACCACAATGGCAGCACATCCTGCATGGTGATGGCATAGCATAGAAATTCCACCACATTGAGGTTACTTTTGCATTGCCTGATACTGGTAACTGTGATCTGAAGCGTCAGAAGATATAACAGTTTTCCACACAAAAGAGTCACAGGAGGATTCAAACGGTCTTTGAGGACCTGGATATCCAACTGAGATTAGAGGTCTGGATGAGTCAGGGTAGTTGCATGCAGAAGCCTTTCAGCTCTAGGCTGGGGATCTGAATGTGAACAGCATCTGGAAGAGGTTACCTATTCCTGGAGGTTTTGATAGCTTATTTGAAATGGGCTTCAACTGGGGATCCGGAACCTTTTGCTAGCAGGCTGATTGTTAGAGGTTGAGAAGCTGGCCCCAGCGGTGGTGGTGGCTAGTACACCCCACCCCTCCCTCTCTCCATCCCTCCATCCCAGTACAGTCAGTAAGGACTGCAGGTGAGAAGCGGCAGTGCAGATAGCATATACAGTAGGAGTAGATATCTGACACAAAGGATGTTTTCTTTGGGATCTTTCCACTGTAGAATGAAAATATTCCTACCTTTTCCTTCCCTTCCCTAAGTCTCTCTCCAGCCATGTGTACTTCCCCATCCCAAACTCCTTTTGATGGCTCTTGCGCTTGGGCTATGCCTCATGTGCACGCTCACTGGCATTTCAGAGTGAGCTAGGGATTGCTAACCCCATTTTAAGGCAGGCTAACTGAGGCTGCCTGCAAATGGGAAGCGAGGCATAGCACTGTGAAATGATTTGCTAAAGGTTATCCAGCTGTGACTGAGAAAAGTGTGCTCTGGTTCTGCCGCAAAAGATGCCACAAAAGTGTAAATGTTAATAGTAATAATTTTACGTGTGTTTCTGCTTTGCAAAATTACATCTCCATCAGGGGACTTGTTAATGTCAACGGCATTCAGTTTTGATGATCACTGCTTGAAGTGATCAGTCAGCTGTATGGATCTACAAATTGCTCCCTTGCAGCCAGCCTCTTAGTCTAACGCTCAGGCGACAGTCAGCTGTAAGGATCAGACTTAAAAAGATGCCTTTGATTTTCCTTTGATGTTTCTGAGCCAAGGAAGAATTTCACACGGCCACTGGGCGGTAGGTGAAGATCTCTTCTGTTTGTGGGAAGCCAATTATAAAACGGCTGACCTGCTTTGACCTTAAGATTACTGGCAGGACATCTGGGATGTCCTTGCGAGGCAGAGCTGGCTCACTGAATGTGCCTATCTAGGGGCACAGACCGATTCGTTCATCTGTGTACAGCAATCATTCAAATACCGTGATTATAATGGAGGCAGCACAAATTGATCCTGGTCAGGCTCAGCGTATTTATTTGCTTGCACATTGGCATCGTTGCCAACATCTGAGGATAAACCAGGGCTCTCCTTTAGGATATAATGATAACAAGTGCGAATAACTTAGAAGGAGAGCAGGTCCTAGTTTCTAAGCCTCTCTTCCAGTTAAGTCTGTCTCCCCTTTCCTTACTTTTTTGTTCTCTTATTCACCTCTTACCCCAGATCTAAGACCAGCAGAAGCTTTAAAAGATCCTGAAAAAAGCATCCCGAAGGAGGTTATTTGCCAGCAGGCTCTCTGGAGTGAGGTACGCACTGGGAGAGAAGTGCAGGCACAAAATACTGATGCTAGAGAGGAGGCCAGTGGGACAGCAGAGAAGAAGAGCTGCAACCTTTCTCTTTTTAATCTCTTTTGAGACAAACTGGACGGAGATGGCTTTTTTAATTGTGATTGCTGGCGGTAGTTTTGGGTGGGTTTTGTTTTGTTTTTCTTGTTATGCGCTGGATCGCTGTGGGAGCCGCACACACCCTCGGTGGGGGGGAGTGGATGAGCATCCCCCTGAGCCGACCCGCGCCCGGAGCGGACTACAAGCCCCGTCATG
>NW_009648925.1:3514258-3607978 GCF_000708025.1 Charadrius vociferus | reverse complement strand
GGGTGTCCCTCGGCGGTGGCTCTGCCGCGGCGGAGCTGCCTCGCTCGGCTTTGCGCACCTGTGCGCGGGCACGGGCGGCCGTGGGCAGCCGTGGGCAGCCCTGCCGCCCTCAAATCTGGCGCTCTCCATCTTCGTGCGCTCCGGAGGACCGGGGTACGTTTCATTGAAATGACGCTAAATAGAACACTCCTTACCTCAGGGAGGCTACTACTTCCAGAAATATTTTAAAGTCTGATTTTTCTGGTTTTATCCACAGAATTTAGCATAAATCGCTCAAAAGATTGGTGAAAGCGTGCTTTAAAGCACTCCTTTATTTACTTCATTGGCACGAACCACAGTTCTTCCTTCTGCCTGGACAAACACAGTTAATAATTAATGAAAAATTGCGTTAATTTTTTTTTTACGCATGCATGGTCTGAAATGTGTTTGGAAATGTATGACCTAGGAGCGCTCATCTCATTCATTCAGATCAAGTGTGGAATTGCGAATTGCCCTATGCTTATTCTGTACTGATATTAGAGTTGTCATTGTGGGACAGAAAGCATCGGCCCTGTCTGATGTAGCCTTTTGCCCCTGGCAGGGGCCTAGCTGTCAGCTCATTCAGGAGGGAAAAGGAATGCTGTGCTTCCTGCACAATTTTTGTTTTGTTCTAAGCTTGGTCTGTAAGCACAGACCTCTGCTATTTGCAATTTATTTGTTGATTTCAAGTGAAACTGAAGTCAGGCTGAACTCTTCTTGAAATGTCAGAGAGGTCTTAGTGTGGCTTTTTTTCCCCTGTGCCTCATCTTTAAGATATACAGGACTTTTCTCAATGATACTTGTGGCATTGTATTCCTCGGATTAAGTATATACTGTGGACCAGGTGGAGGTACAAGTGGACTGAATTTTCTCTTCATTTAAAATAACTAAACACGTGGAGTTATTTGTGGTATTTCCTTCTACATCCACTGTGACTGTCCGACCTTATCTTACTGTAACATTCATTTTGTGTTAATGTAAGTATTGTGCTGTGATTTCTTTTTGTAGATTAAAATATTTTTTTTTCCAGCTTTCTTCATGTGAATCTCTTGTTCCTGACTATTCTAGTTGTCCTTTGGACCTTTTATATTGCAGAGCTGGTGTCTTTGAGATGAGCAGAGTGGGCCTGCCGTTGTCAGTGAAATTATATGAAGTCATTATAATTTATCCACATTATTCTCTCTTCCCCTTCGTAATTTGCCCCAGCATTTTATTTGCTCTGTGATGCTGCATGCTGAGCAGATGTCTTCATTGAGCTGTTGATTCAGCTAATTCTTTCCCCTGTGCTGTGTACAAGTAGTTTAAATTATTTCTTCCAATTTGCATTATCTTGCACTTGAAGGTGTGATTTTTCATCCTGAAATATGTAACTCGCTGTACACCAGGATTAAAAAACTAGCCTACAGCTGTGACATTGCAAAATCTGCTTTTAAATTTTTCTCGAGTCAGTGTTTGCCAAAGTCAGTGAGGCTGTTAAATCGGGACGTTCTCAGTGTGTAAAGTTAAAGCAAAGGTAATGCCAGCTGCTTTGTGGGACAGAGGTTAATGAGAACTTTGTCTTTTCTTCCAGCCCATCCTTTTTTATGTACTTAAACATGATTTATTTATTTTTTTTCCTGGAAGTGCTGAGTGCTTGCAATGCACCTGGGACAGCAGCTAGAGTCACGCATGTATAGTGCTCCTGAAAAATAGGGCTCATTTTAAAGTAGGATCCAGTATTGGAGGTGGCTTCCGAGAATTGAAATCCTTATCTCTGTAAGACTTCCTGCATTTGTAAAAGGAAAACTACAAAGCTGGATGAAGAAAACGCTTCAGTATCTTCTAATGGAAGATGTTAAGTTGTTATCATCTGTATCATGTGAATATGTGACACACACGTGATGAAGATACTGCAGTGATCTGCACCTTCTGTAAAGTTTTATTTCTTGAATGAGTCGTAGAGTCACAGGGAAGTTGTGGTTTAACTTTAGAGATAAGTCCCTATTCGGTATGTCAAGTGGTTGACTATTTCACGCTTGAAGGACCCAGTTTACTGTTAAAGGCATTGGGAAGGAGTTTCACACCGAGGTTGATTTGCATTTCCTCTGATATATTGGGCGCTGTCCTTTGCCTGGCAGAGGCCAGCTACTGCTTCCAACAGGATTGCGCATCTGAGATCTGTTTGCTTTGCAAACACCAAGGAATGTTATCTCAGGTAAATGTGGCAAAGATCAGTTTGTCTTCTGAGCGTTGGCTTAATGACAGAGAAACTGAGTCAAGAGAGCCTGACCCACTCACAGCCATTGAGAAGCAGGCTCCTTGACCTGGTGCCATTCAAACCCAGTGCCTTCAAAGAAATGTTTGAAAGGAACATTTCAGGCTTCCAGCTCCTCAGGTCCCAGTAACGTCACGGGAATGCACCGGTAAGCACTGACATGGGCTTGTGAATCCAGACCTGTGGGGAGGACTCAGACGTGGCTCACTCTTTGTATTGCAGGTAGCCCTGCAGCACGCAGCAGTGGCTTTGCCTCCGGTGAGTTTGCAGGCAGGATGCAAGTGCTGCTCCTCCTCAGCAGTGCTCAGATAGTGTTTCCCACGGTGGCATTTGGGCTTGAATTCAGGAGTGACTCTTCCCTTCCAGTTACTGTTTGTACTACAGGAGCTGCTTTGGGAAGTGTTTTGGTGCAGTCAGAGGGAGGGTATTGCAGAGGCAAATCCCTTACTTGCTGTCCCCCTGCCCCATTCCTACTTCGTATCTGTTCCCTCTTCAAAGTACGGATTTGTAAAATTTATGATGTGGGCTACATTCTGTCACCTCAGATGCCTTTTTCAAATCAAACCTTAGCTTTCAGGACTGGTTTTGTTACTCAATGCCGTACCTTATGGAGTGATGTTTTGAATCCATTGGCTTTGGTGCCAGAGCTCCTGTTCACTTCAGAGGGCCTGGGATGTTGCCACGAGTGTGGTGTGGTCATCAGAAGTGGTGTTCCTGCCCAGGGCTGTGTTTGCAACGTCGTGAGCAATTGGTGATGGAAGAGGTACTTGTTGTGTTGTTGACCATTTCTTTTGCTTTTTGGTGATGCAGTGCCTTGAGTTCCTTCATTTCTGTAAAATGGAGGTAATGAGACTCACCTTTCTTCAGAGTTGTGTTTGGAGGCCTGTGAATGGAAAAACTCAATGCAATTTGCAACTAGAATCACAAACTAACGTTACCTTCAATTTCTTGATGTGGACAGGGTCCCTTTGGAAGTACATTATGATTTACCTTGATCCTGCCACCATTTTGAGCTTGTGAATGGCAAAAAAATTGTGATAGCAAAGCAGGTCTTAAGTTTTGGCACTTTGCTAGCTGAGAGTAGCCGGTAGCATTGGTGGAGGGCGCTGTGATCTGTGTGCTTGTAGAACACAGATAACAAAGGTAATGTCACTTGTGGCTGCCTGGATGATGTCCTGTCTGTTATCTTTGGGTTTATAGTCATATAGCAAATTTGTTGGGTGACTGCAAATAGACTCTTTCTCTCCCCCTCCTCACCTTTCAGGAGATGGCACACCATGAGCGTGGGGTTGTGCTGCTCTAGGATCAGCTGTGTGCCGACTTGCTCTGATGCTGCCTCCCTTTTGCCTCTTGCAGACTGCTTCCTTTCTGTATGAATCTTACTCCAACTGTTTAAATTAAGCTTCGTCTCCTATCACCTGGCAGAAAAATGTGAGGATTAATTAGTTAATATTTGTGCAATGCTTTGAAGATAACAAGTGCTGCATAAAGTGCTAAGGATTTTCAGGTGGCATTTTTCACCCTCTCTTCTTTTTAAGTCCCATTAATAGTAGTTTTGTCTTCTTTTTATAGCATCTGCTATGTGCTTCTTGAGTAGGTGATACTTTAAACTTCTTCAAAACCCAGTTTTTAGTGGGGGATTATGTGGCATATGCTTTGCTCATGCCCTTAGCTTCTGAAGTCATCCAACTTTGCTCATTCAAAAGTGGTATCTGAAACATTATTTCATCAACAGCTTGTTTAATATATATTGCACCAATGCCCGGCTTGAAGAGAGAGTGAACTTCACATTCATAATAAGAAGAAAGTTCTTTGTCAGCATTAGTAATTGACCCTATTACAGTCAGCTGTTAATTAGTAAATAGTTGCACAGGTTTTCCTTCACTAAGCATTTGAAAACCAGTGATAAACCATACAATTAATTGGCTACACAGAGCCCTTAAGAACAACCTTTAGTATAGGCTATTATGCCTGTAGCTTATGTTCCTTAAAACCCAGTGTTTAAGAACAGTATGAACAGTAGAGTCTAGTCAAATCTTGACGTCTCCATGGTATTTTTTCCTATCTTCTATATTTGGAAAGTGAGCATAGCAAGCACCATGTTAAGTGGAATGCCTTATTTGTAGCATTCTTCAGCCTAAGTTAAAGAATACCGTGACATTCTCTCAGGATTTTAATTTGCCTTCCTTCATGAACAAAAGAAGATGTGACACTTGCCTCTTGCAGATATGACCCACCACAATAAAATGTCAGCAGAGCTTGGGGTTTTTTATTCCTTGAATGGCTTGAGGTGAGAGTTAATTGATCTGGCTTATATGCAGAGTAAGAATGCTTTCTTCCATGGAGCTCATGGGAAATGAACAAGAAGTGTCCAATGGGAGTGTCTGCAAACGTAAACCTGACGGGCAAAACCATGGTTTTCTAATGCTGTCAGTCTTCCAATGCAGAAGTTGTTGATATTCCGGCGTGTCTGCTGGAGCGCTCCTCACCTGGCCATCCCGTGCCGCTCTAGGTGCGGGAGTCACCATTCCCCGCTGGGCCCGCAGGTGGCTTTTCAGGTTGGTTGCAGGTAACGTGCTGCAGCCTCTGCGCTGGGGGCCCTCAGCAGGTTGCAGCTTGGGAACCACTGCAGATGTGGTTGGGAGAAGGTCGTGTTGCGGTCCCAGTGGGACTGCAGGGGCTGCTTCAGCTGTGACCCCTGAAGGTTGAGACCCAAGTGCTACCTTTTCTCTTTCCCCCTCGTTCAAGTAATGAAGTCTCAGAAGGCTTCCTTGAGATACCTTTGGGTAACAGAGATCACCCGTCTCCCCTCATCTGATTTGATTAAAACATTTCTACAGCTATTTTGGATATTAATCATGAATGAAAACAGGGGACTGTCCTACTTATCACTATCCATCTTCGAAGGCATTTGTTACAAATGGCTCAGTGATCAAAGCAGCACAACCCTGAATGTAAATAGCAGCAGAGGGAGGGCTTGTGATTGAAAAGCAAGCAATTATTGCACAAGGTCAAGAGTGGTTTGTATGATGAACAAGGAAGATAAAACATCTGCAGTCAAACTGTGATTCTTGTAAACAAGGGGGCTTTGGATTTGAACATCTTGTATTTTTAAGTGAGAGCAAATAGGGGGGAGGGGAGCAACAGATCTGTTTCTCTTTTGTGTCTTCCTGGAGATGACTTAAACCTGGTATATTCAGTACGTGCGCACTGCCTGCACCCCAGGACCTGGCCGTCGCACCGGCTGATCTAAAGGTTTATAAACCTCCATCACTGTAGTACAGAGATGTTCTTTCAAATCCACCTTCTGAAGTTAAGCGTGTGCTCCACCACAGGGTTCATTCTGGGAACTGAGTGGGAAAGGGAGGGTGAGATCCAGTCTAGTTCTTGGGATTTCTTGCCTGCCCCCCTCCCCCCATTTTAAAGTAGCAGAGGAGACCCTTGTTTAGAATGTGAACTAGTCCCTTCCTAAATAAATTAATTATGAAATGAAATTCAGTCATCTCCATTACTGCGTGGAATTTTGAAGCAGGTTTGCTCTTCAGTTAGATTCCCATAAAATGCCTTGTCAGACACAATCTATTTCATATGTACAGGGTCGCTCATTGATCATATTTACAATGGGTTGAATGCTGTTGTCCCAAACTGAGAATGACATCAGTGGGCGGTTAAGCTAAGACAGAAATCAAAGTCAATGTCTTGCTGAAAAATGGGCTTTTGGAATTGTGGTTGAGTGTAAGATTGCGTCCCTGCCAAGCAGCAGTTGTGCCGGAATCAGCGTTGTTAGTGTCAGCCCCAGCTATTCTTGATGAATAGCATGCAAATTGTCTGCCTAATTATACATGTAAGTGTTAGTGTGCGCATAAAAATTGTATGTTGACATATGGATTCAGGCACCTAAGCACTGTTTCAGCTGCATATCCATTTATATTTTTTAATGCATAATTTGTGTCCAGGGAAATATATTTTTTCATGCTCTTGAGCTGAAAATAGTTTTCATGTCCAGTGTACAATGCTACTCCTCTGGTAGTGCCTCCTTATTTAATTTTGATTTGTATTTTCTTGTTTTTAAAACCATGTGTTTTCATTGCCCTTGATTTAAAATAAATGAATAAAAAATTATTCTCAGACATTCTCCTTATCCTTAGCAAGAGACCATGCTGTCATGAAGCTTTTGTGGGGTGCAACTCATAAATTGAACTGGGTTCTGTGGGAACAGCAGTTAAGCATTTATCACATTTAATTTGAATAATAAATGTAAAATATGAAAATACATTTTTGTGGCTGCTTGAAAGATATTCCCTTTTTTTTCCATTCTAAAATGAGATTCAGAGAAGAGTAAAAACTTGCGAAATAAACTCGGCTTTCTCAGATCCTTGATGATTTTGAGAAAACATGGCGAGTAAAAACTTGAGAAGTAAATTCTGCTTTCTCAGATCCTTGATGATTTTGAGAAAACATGGCCTGAGGGATGACCACGTTTTTCAATAGTGTCAGTCCTGGAAGTATAATTAGCAAATAGTTATTTGCCTGTAAGTCTCTTTGCCTCTGGGTTTCTGAAAACTCAGCTGTTTCTTGTGTTCTTGATTCTAAGGGAGTGGGGTTGTGAAGTGCTTTGCTGCTCCGTAACACTTGTGTATCTTCGGCAGCTCTGCAAGGAATTGCTGGAGAGTGGGGAAAAATGGAAAATTAAACCTTTTTGACTGATCAGACTTCTTCCACCTAGCTTGCAAGATTATATATTTAAATACATACTTTGATTTGAAGAGCAGAGGCAGAGCTAAAGCACGTGTGTTTCTGTACCTTGTACTCAAATAGCAGCGTCTCTCAGCAGTTTTGAGTTGACTGTCTTGAGGGTTTGGGTTCACTTATGTTTTACTTCAGAATTCTTCGTGCATCTTAGATCAGACACTACAATCACGAGTGATGTGCAACCTGCGCCATAAAAAATTCTGTGAAAGTAAATTCAGGTAGAGATCTGGAGCTGGGGAAAATCTGCAGACTAGAAGCGCTACCAGATTTGCATTTCATAGTCTGCCGCGTGTAGCCTGTCTTTTTCTGAAGGTCTCCACCAAAGTCTCCTGCACCTGAGAACACCAGGTGACTGTTGTGCTGGTTCCAGCTCACTGAGCCAGCCGTGGATGAGGACCCGTTGTGCTAGGCACTGTGCAAACACAGCGTGAAATAAAATAGACCTTCCCTCAGTTTTATTGCAATTTCTTGTTAGAATAACTGTCCCAGGGCAGGGGTGGCACAGATGTTGCATGTGTTGGTCCTAATATGCCTTGTACTTTAACAGGTACCAAGGTAGGTAGCTTCTTGATAAAAGTGTTTGGAGTGTTTCTTAGCTTTTCAGCTAAGTGGTTGTGAATAGATTTTAAAGCTTTAGAATGCTTAAGTGACAAGAGAGTTTAGCTTGTTTCTTATTTATAGAGTTCCATATGTGTGAATGTAGCACTTCCTGACGCATATGAAAAGAGGCTTCCTGCCCAGGAGGGACTGTCACCTTTCTTGACCTCTTCTTTTTTTAATGTGAGCTCATCTCCTCTTGTGCCCTGGATTTAAACAAGATCGGGCAGTGCCTGGCTGATGAGCTCTCCTGCAAAGATTTCAGCACAATGTCTAGAGTAGATCTACCTGACTCATATCTCACAATTAAAGTCATATAGCACAGTACATGCAAATGAGCCTTGTCTTTGCTGCCGCTTTGCCTGTGGGCTGTGCAGGAATATGAGCCTGGTTTTCTGTGGAAGAGGAGTGTGTAACTGGTTCCATAGGATTCTCTTTTCCCATCCTCTTAATTTCATGCCATTGCCAAAACTAGCGGCTGTAGCCCTGCTGAGGCTGTAGTTGCTGGTACAGTCATCACAGCGTTGGCTCTGGAGCGGGGCAAAGCATCCCCGTGGCTGGGACTGGCATCAGGTGAAAAGAACTGCTCAGCGTTGCTTACCTTCAGCAGAACTGGTAGAGAAGGCAGAGGTTCTTCAGGACGTTTGACAGAAACCCAGCCTCTCATTTGTTCCTGGATAGGGTCTTTGTTAATTTCACCAGGAGAAAGCTGGACACCATGGAACTACTTAATTCTTACCAGTTTGCAAACAGGATTTAGTGAAAATGCTTATTGGGAGGTCGTGAACTGTTCAGCTCAGCCGATAACCTCCCAGTGTTGCTGCGGCTGCCTTAGATGTGCAGGCAGGGTGTTTCTCTCCAACTCCATGCCTTCAGCGTGGACCTTTTGCGTTTTATAAGCAGCAAAGGCTGCAACATTAATCTTAATTAAAGGGAGATGATGATTTATTCGGCAGGGCTGATTGGTGTGCTTGTATGCGCAATGCCTTTCCCAGTGGGTTTTGGTATAAACCATAAGATCAGAGAGAGCCGCGGTAATAAAACTGCAGGAAAATGAGTAACGTATTGATTTTATACCTGGGGAGGAATTGGGCAAAGTAGCAGTGGATATATGCAATGCGACGTGCTTCTCCCTCCAAGCGCCTGCTATTCCACCGGCACAGCAAGTTTTCTGTTAGTGGCAACATGGACAAGGCAGTAGTTAAAGCTGTCACTGTTTCCAGGATCCAATTTTTCAAGAGGTTTATAGCTCTGCCATTATAACGGAAAAAAAAAAAAAAAGTTACTGAAATTGGCTAAACAGCCTTTCCATCTGGAAAAGACATGAAATACATGTACTTCCGAGCTATTGGTAAAACTGTACAGATGCTTTAAACAAAGTTCATAATACCATTTGGTGTCACATTGAAAGTGGCCTTTGTGCCTTTTTTTTAGTTCAATTATTTCTTTTTGGCAGCAAGTTCATGCACTAGAATATCCTTAATTGCGTCCCGTTTTCTAAACCAAAGAAGCAACCTGTAGTTTTACTTTTTCACTCTGTGTTCAGTAAAGTTTAATTTTAGTCTTCTGTAACTCAAGGCATAAATAAAACCTTATGACACTTGGATAGTTACAAAAAATTGAGGTGAAGGGAAAAGTTTTTTAAAAAAAACACTTAGGATTAAAGAGATCTGCTCGTAAGTCAATGTTAGATTAATCCCTCCTGTATAGCCTCTGATTGCGATGAGTTTTGAGCAGGAATTTGCATGTCTGTGTCACCTCACTTAGCACAACTATATTTGTCTACTTTGATTGGCAACACCATGTATTTATCTGAGAAAATACACAAATGATTCACATACATCAGCCTGAAGTAGGAAGGCTGAGCTCTGGACATCTGGATTTAGAAGAATGCGAGTCTGTCGGTCGAATTAAAGCATCAAGGGCATTTATGCTGAAGGTAGGGGCTGACTTGCAAGTGTGCTTTTTCCCTTCTCATAGTTAAGACCATCTGGTGAGCAGTGCTCGGTGGTGGGAATCCTGCCTGCAGAACGGGCTAACTTACTTGCTTTAAGCATGTGCAGCCTGTCGTGCTTTTATCTTATAGGTATATATTGTGGTGACTTTAAATTCCCGAACATGTCCTGGGGTTGTTTTGAGGATGACTCCTGTTTCAGCTCAGCTTCTTCTCTCTACCTTTCATGCGTCCCAAAACTCCTCCTGCCCTTTCCACATGTCAAAATTTTTGGCACTTCTATGTTTCATAGGTGCAAGGTTTTGTTTCTGTGCCTCAGTGACGTGGTGTTTGCAAATAGCTAAATTTGTAGTGAAATGTAGTGCCTGGGGCTGCGTGTTCCGACTTTGATTGGCTTAGTGCCGTGTTTTGAATGCTGCAATCTGTAATACACGGGATGCAAGAAGAACAGCCTCTTACTTCTTCACATCTACCCTGGATACATTTTCCAGCCCAGTTGGAGTGAGATATGATCAAAATTAGTTCTGTAATTAAGAAAACGTTGAACCTCTTGTGTGTGTTAGGCAAATGAGCTAAAGCTTTTAGCCAAGCAATTAAGTGTTAAGGTTTTACTGTAAGGTGAATGTAAACTAGATAATTTCTCCAGCTAAGCTTCCCATAATCATTCCATTAGTATGAATTCAGTATAGTGCAGAAGGGAGGCAACATAGCCTGATGGATAAGATTACTATTATTATTAAAGATTATTGCAGTATAAATGAGCAGTAGAGGCCCCAACCAAGGTTATGGTCATATTTTGATAGGCGTTTTACTTTATAGTAGGATAAAAGACAAACTCTGCTCTGGAGCTGTCATGATTTAAATAAACCAAACGACGCAACAAAAATAATTTCTTTGCATAGATACAGAACTGAGATGCAGAGAGATTAAATGCTGTGCCTTCTACGTGGCCAGTGGAAGCCAAACTTGATCTTCTGGCAAAGGCACTGGTGTGTGCGTGGTATGCTGTGGCCAGTGGGAAACATAAGCCCTGTTCCGCTTTGGAAGGGTGAGTAGGAGAGGGTTGCGGTCAGTGCCGTAATGCAGATGCTGGAATACTTGCAAATTCAGTTTTCATTTCCTTCATCTGCTCTGTGTCAGCATGGGTTAGTTATTTTAACTTCATTGTTCTCACTGTCTTCTTTGGGATATCAAAGTACTCAATTGAGTTTGCAGCATATTCTGAGATCTAGGGACAGGAGTTCTCTCAAAGTGGTAATTTGCTGCTTCTCTTGTTACAGTATATTAAATTTACATAAGAATTTTTGTCTGATTATCGGACTAGGGAACAAACTTTTAAAGGGGTGGCTTCTTAACTAAACCCATATTTCTTGATGTGTTTATCTCATCTTTCCACTTAAGGATGCTTGCTGGGAGTGGTATTGGTCTAGTTTCAGTAAGTCATGTGTATGGTTGGGTTTTTTGTTTTTTCCTTTTTTTTTTTTGATTTTGCTGATCAAATCAATATGATAGTTTAAAGGCAGCGTGTCTCAAGATTATGGAAAAAAGTCAAGGCCATTTCAAAAGCAGTTTGTATTTTATTTCTCAGCATGGAAGCTGTTACTAATGTTTCTGGCTTTGTGTTTCTGTAGGCGTTCTTGCCGGCATTTGTGTACTCGTTGAAGGTGTCTCCACTCATAGAAAAAATAAGTGACCACAAGGATTTTAAGAAGCTTCTCAGGACACGGAATAACGTACTAGTGCTGTATTCCAAATCTGGTAAGTCCTCTTTTTTTTTTTTTTTTTTTTTTTTTTGATGTCATAGCTCTTTGTGCCCAGAAGGTGTGTGCATTTGAACATTTGTGTGTGTGTTCAGATGACTAAGCTCTTTGCCCTTACTTGCTCGCTCTTCAGTGTTGTGTTATGTGACTGTGAGGTGCTTCTACGTGACTACAAGGGCTTCTTCAGGACTGGTGTCCTTTGTTCTAACTCAGGGGCTCCTGATGTTTAGGATCTTCTTAATTTGGTCTTCTAATTGCTCTGTCACAGTGGCAAAAATGTGCTTTATTCTGGCTTTGTCTCCAAAACTGTCTGCTCGTAATAGCTATCAGCCAGAGCTTTCTGGTGTGTTTATCACAGTAGTTTGCAAGTTTCGATTTCCTGGTGACACTGAAAGGCTTAATGAATAGTTATAGTACTGAAATCAATCTATCTTTGCTTCTGACAGCTTTGAGTGTGCCATGGTTGTCTTTCGACTTTAATTAACAAAATATAAAAATAAAAAATGAACTGCTTGTGTAAGAGGGAGGAATGACTCATTTCACGTCAAGCCACCTGTCCCCTTGAATCTCTTTGCAGTCTTCTGTCATTCAGGCTCTCTTTTCTGGCTCTTCACTCTTACTCTTACCCTTACCTGTCTGCTCTTCCTTTTGCTCTGTTCTGCTCCTGCTGTACATTTTTCTCCTTCGTTGCCTTGTTTGTTTTGGTGTTTTGTTTTGTGTGATATTGTGTAAAATGAAGGAACAACCTTTAAGCTCCATATGCAAGTGCAGATTGCTGTTGTGGATGTGGAAGTCACTGGACAGCTACATGTAAAATGTGTCACTAAGATGATTTTCCTTAGTGCTATATTGTTTTTGTTGTTGCTTCTTTTTACTTCCTGCAGGCAAGCAATACAAGAGAAGGCTTTATTTGGGGGTTCGGTCCTCCCTGTCTGACCTGCTACAAAGGTCTTATCTCAATTAAATGCAGTGACGTATGTAGAGTTGCACTGGCTTTATAGTGTGGCACATTGAAGCAGTATGTAGTGCCCCAATATCCTCCTTCCACCCCCAGTATGAGAGAATTTTGCAGACAAAAATGTGCAGGTGCTGCGATAATTAACTTTGTTTGCTAAAGATATGCTTATTCTGAAACAGTTAAAATGACATGTGTGCCTTAATTTTTGTTAAAAATTTTGTGTTTTGCTATAGTGAGGAACTTTGAGCGCTCGAACTCGGCCAAATGGTTTTGTAGTAACAGGTTCAAAGTGAAAGTCATAAAAGAGTTTCCAACGCTTTTTGATTTTGAAAGGAACACTTTAGATAAAAAAGACATCTGTATTATTCAGCTTTTTAAAGGGAAAATTTTCTTTTTACGCTTAATATTTTAAGTGGTGGTTGCTTTCATTTTTAGAAGCACAACCAGAACACTTCAGCTCTGACACTCATCAAATAAATGTTGCCCTATGGGCATTGTTCAAAAGCTGTGTTGTGGAAATTTCTGTTTTTTTCTGGTTTTGTTATTTAATTGGTTGGTTTTAGCAGTCTAAAGCATTGCATGCAGAGCTGACTGTGGGATTAATGTTTCTTCCTAGTACAGCAATCCTTGCACAATTAGAAATGTCTTGCCTAACTGTCACCCAGAAAGAGGGGAGGGGAAAAAAGATACAGGAATTTGGAGGTGCAATTCTAATCTCAGATATACATCATTCAGCTGTGATGAGATGTTGGCCCGCATCTGATTGTACTGCTGGGACAAAGGCTTTGCTTCTCAGCTGAGCAAAACTAGATGAGTATTTCTGTCATGCAGAAAATTCGTGGGTTTCAGGAGATGTCCTCATTTACAGGAGATGTTTAGTTCACCCTATTAGCTGGGTATCCTGCCAGAGCTGCTCAACTAGTGAGTCTTCTGGGACAAGTCTGTCCTATCCTGAATGCTTATTTTTAAAGGGTGTTTGTCAAACTGTTTCACTCTAAGTACATGCAAAGATTCCCCCATGTGTCTACGTCCCTGTGTTGGAGGGAGGTGGCAGTTGCATGTTATCAGTGTTGGGGGTAGGAGAGTTTCTTGAGAGCTAGCGTGTGTGGGCTGGCGTCTCTGATGGCATCAGGCCCAAGCAAAGGCTGTCGAATACAAAGAAGCTGTTTCTGGCTCAGGAGATTGTTGAGATAAAAATTGTGAGGGCTATCACTACCCGCTAGCTCTACTTGTCTACTCTGACCTATATAGAATCATAGAATGGTTTAAGTTGGAAAGGACCTTGAAGATCATGGAGTTCCAACCCCCCTGCCATAGACAGGGACACCTCCCACTAGACCAGGTTGCCCAAGGCCACATCCAGCCTGGCCTTGAACACCTCCTGGGATGGGGCCTCAACAACCTCTCTGGGCAACCTGTTCCAGTGCCTTACAACCTTCAAACTAAAAAATTTCTTCCTAATAGCCTTCACTATCTCAAATGTTGGAGACAAGATATTGGTCTATAGAGGCATTTGGTCCGTCCCAATATAGCTGTTCTTATATTCAATTAGTTGAAGTAGTTGTGGAGCAGCAGCAGCTTAAATAGATCTGGAAGAGCTCTGGGTTTCTATTTTTTGTTTATCAAGGCAGGAAACAAGTTTCTATTAGATTCTTTGGGGAATTGATACTTGTTTGAACCTCTCTATTTTTCTCTCCCGAGCTCTTGTCCCATTTTTCTTCGGTGTTTATTTTTAATACCATTTATAAGACTGTTTTGGAATGGAAGTGTTTTGCAAAATATACACATGTGGCATGGCATTATAAAAAAATCTCAGTTGGGTATTTATAATACAGCCAGTTCTTGGAAGGACCTTTTCTTGGTGCTTTCTGCTAATAGTTTTGGGCTCCTCACGACTGTTGGTTTGGATATCTCCCAGGGTTATTACAAGAACAACAGTGTGTTATTTTCTATGTATGACGGGGATAGAATTGAGGCAGGCAGAGATGCTGAATGAGAATGACTTGCCCTTACAACTGATGAAGGTCCTAAATGAAGTTGCTCCAATTAGCAGGCAGTGGTACAAATTGGTTAATGCCCGGCAACAGGAAAAAGGCAGTGTTGGATGGAAGGTGGTTTACAGGAGGGGACATAGTATAGTTCCGTAAATGTAGGTCAGAGAGCGTGCCTGGAGATATGAATTTCAGTGTGGTGTTTAAGGGGGGTGGAGGGAATGAGCCACCCAACTTCAGCTGCAGCCAGCATTCCTTCTAGTTTACGGAAGACTTTACTGATCGCTGTCATACTGTTTTTTTCAAATTAGAAATGTTCTTTTGGTGCTTCAGAACAAAGGAATGCACCATTGTGTTTTTCTATGTGGAGTAATAATGCCGTTGTTGTTTTATTTTTATTATTCTTTTATTTTGTTTTCCAGCTGCTGCTGCGGAAAGCTCACTCAGGTTACTGTCCAGTGTGGCCCAGGAGGTGAAAGGACGAGGTACTATAAGCTGGATAGACTGTGGGTATGTGTCATGCTCTTTTTCTCCTTTTCTTCCCTCTCCCCTTTTGGTTTTTATTGCTGACTTAGCTTTTTTGATGGCTCTGAAACTTTTTGCCTGTAACTGAACCCACATCATTCTGTGCAGTTTCTTTTTAGCTGTAGGGAGCCTACATCTTACCATCCTCTCTTCCTTTGGATCAGTGGTGGGGAATCAGTTTCTCCTTATGGCTGTTGTCACTTCTTCTCTGACAGCATGTTTTTCAGCCTGAAGCTGGAGACCCCAGCTAGCATCGCCTTTTGGGGGGGGGGCGTGTAGCATGGAAACTCTGACTGCTTGGGCTTTCCCACAAGCTGGGGGAGGAGGAATCCCACATGTTGTGCTTCAGCTGGAGGGCAATGCAGTTCGGCTCCGACAGCAAATGTTGCACAAACAGTAGGGCTCTTTGCTTGATTTTGAAGCATCCACCCATTTGTGTTTCTCAATAAAATGTGCTTGCTTTTAAGGAACTTCCTCTGCGTTTGTATAAGTTCATGGCAATTTTTAATGTGAAGGAGGGAGACTTGGTTTTGTAAGTGGTTGCTTGTGTGAGGAGGAATGAACAGGTGTGTACTTTCTGGTTTGCAGATGTGAAAGCTTCCATTGTGGTTCTGCTCAATAACACGTTGCCTGTGGTTTTAGCTTGTGTATCATAGTGCCTTTCTGCCTCTGCTGCTTTGAGAGCTTTGCCTGCAGGTGGCAAATTCCCCTTCCTGCACTGCAGAGGAACAGCTTACTGCCTACCTGTGTGTTTGGGTGGATTGCCATGGTATGAACAAATTGTACACTGTGCACAAATCTAAGTCAGCTCTGAAAATCTTGTGGCTCCCTTAAAAATGTGCTTTTGAAACCAACCTCCATCCATCAAGCAGTGACCCGGAATAAGTCATTGGTAAATCAAAGTTAATGGGCTTTTGTTGTTGGTTAACCTGTCTTGCTCTCCCCCTGCCACCAGGCAGGCATCTCTCCCATGGAGTCCTCTGCTTCTGCCTTCTGTTTGCATTCTGCTGGGCTTGTCCAAACGCACAGATGCTTTCATCTCTGCCCAACTGACGGGAACAGTGTTCCATGTCACCCGCTGTCAGAGAGCAGGGCTGCTCCTCAGAGCTCAGTGAAACCTGTACCACTTCCTACCCGCTGAAAAGCCAGCAAGTAAATTGCATTGACCCTGATGAGGGGAAGGTTGTGTGGAGATCAGGCATACCTTTGAAATCCAGTTTCCTTTTCTAATGAAAGCACTGATAAATAATTTTTGATTGTCTGTAGTGATGGCTAGCAAATAGGATACTGGGCCAGCTTCTTGGCTTTAGTTTCTAATTGGCCTTGTTTGTGACTGTGGAGTGGTCACCACCTTTTTGCGTCTTCTGTTTCCCTCTTGTTTTAGGCTGCCTCTGTGTTGAGAGACTTACTGCTTACTCTGTGTGCGTACATGTGGCATGTGTGTACAACTGATGAGGCTGTGTATAAATGATGAGGCTGTTCATCTGGCCCTTTAAAATGCTGCTATAATACAACTAAGCAATAACCATCTCCAGGATTTATTTTAGTTCTGGGTTGGGCAAGAAAAGATTCAGTGTTTAGGACTGCAATTTGAAATCCAGGGAAGTTGGCACTTAGTTCAATGGAGAAGTCTCTGCTTCTGAGTTTGTAAGTGATGGTGATGGGGAGGGAAATGTGTTTGGGTTTTGCTGTAAAATAAACTTCAATTCATCAAACCCTAATATGCTTTCCCTTTCCAACTGTTGTAATCTAAACCAAACTTTGTTATGGAAGTTACTTGCAAGAAACGTATTTTAGTCTGCTCCAGGTAGTGCTTTAATACATTTCATAGGAAGCTTGGTACTTGCAGTGCCTTTCCTCTGACTGTGATGAGGAAATATTTAAGTTAAGCTTCTTGTTCATAGTGAAGGGTGAGTTATTCCCAGAGAGTGAAGCAGCCTGATGAAGGTCATGCTGTAAGAGGTTGGGAGATCTGGGAATAGATTTGTAGGTTCCCAAAATTTGCTTTGGTGCCAGTAATATCACAGTCAGATTGCCACTTGCTAAGTGGCAGGCAGTGGACAGGGTGCTGTAACGTGGCAATAGCTGTAATCCTCTTTGAGGGCTGAGCAGCGCTTCCTTTCAGATCACTTGTTTGGGAAGAACCTGGGAAAAATAGATGATCTGTCCAACTGTAGCTGGGTGTTTGTCAGAGATGTCTCTTCTATCCCTCCCTCCTGCAACATGATGTCATAACAGAGTTTGTGAACTTGCCTGATGGGGCAGGGCGAGCTGGAGGACTGGCTTGTGGCAAAGGAGGTCTTGATCCATGAAAAAAAAAAAAACAAAAACAACAAAAAAAAACCCAAACAAACCCAAAACCCAAACAAATAGTCTAAGCCTGAACCAAATTTTGTGGTTTAAAAAGACTTGTTTGTTAAACTTTTAAAGCATTCTGAAATCAGTCTTGTGCTGTTGAGGTAACTTTTAAAGAATTTGTTTTTTCCTTGCGAGATTTTTTCCATATTGCTTTTTTTTTTTTTTTTTGGTGTGTATACATGTGGCTGCAAACTGCTGCCCACCTCATTGCAGCGATAATATGAGAGAGGCTGCAGTAGTGCTGTCTGTCCCCGGTCACAAAGGGCCGGTTGTAGGGCCTGAACAGCTGAGTTCTACCAGAGCTGCTCAAGCTATTCTCCCGCTACAAGTACGCTCTGAAGCTTATTTGCAAGTCTTCATGTCGAAACAAACAGCGCACAGATGCAGGGATATTTACAGCACAGGCTCAATTTGTTTTACAAATATTGACAAGAAATGGCTTGTTTGGCAGCAATATTTAGCAGGGAATTTTGGCTTTGCTCTTCACATCCCACTGTAGCGGACTTCTTTGCCTTCAGATCCAAGCATTGGCAAGGCTGGCATACATGCAGAGTTGTGGTTTGTGTCTCTGCTTCCCTGTGGCGATGACAGCAGTCTTTTTTCTTCTCTTTTTCTTTATTGGCCGTGCTTTTTTTGTTTCTTGTTATTCCTTCTTCCCCTCGTTTTCACTGATGGAAATCATGGATTGCTAAGTCTCGGCAGTACGTTCTGTATTTTATACAGCGGAGGGGAGCGTGCAGGTTTGTGGCCTGAATTGCTGGCTGAGATGGAAACCGCGCTCCTTGGCCTTGGCTTTTGTTAGGTCTGTGGTACGAGACAGAGGTTAGACTTGAGCTTTCAGTTCCAGGTTGAACAGTCTCAGGGAGACCAGGGAGGTTAGTTTTTCAGCATAACGTGGGGAAATACTTGGTTTCTTGCTGAGGCTGTTAATGTGGAGTAGAAGAGGTTGCCGCTTAGTTTGTCACTTTGCAGCAGGATAGCAGAGGTCCCTCAGAGCGCCTGGACTTAGGAGACGTAAGGCTGGGAGGTGGTGGGTACCTGCCTTTCCTGCGCGGTTAGGCTCACTTGTGTGAGGTGCCACGCTGGAGCAGGGCCATGCTGAGCGCAACACCCCCGGGGACGCCTCTGCGTGCAGTGTTGCAGATAAGGTCCTCGCTCACAGGAGATTTCAATCAGTTTGTGCAGGCAGATAGACGCCTCGTGCTAGAGATGAAGGGGCAGCACGAGAATTGCTTGCAGCATTGAAGTGGTCACTGTTTGCTCCTGTGTGCTGAGATAGCGTATGTGGCTTGGTACACAATTAAACATGAAGCTATTTCAGTTGTGAATAAAGGACCCACAAATGATGTGACAAAAATATGTTTTATTCTAGCCTTTCTGTGCTTTAATTAGAAGTCCTTGCTGAGGCGTTTGATGTTGAATGAACAGTGGTGTGAAAGATGACAGAATATTGAATTAGTAATGCCTAGTAAAATGCGGTCTTCTGTGCCATGGCTACTCTTTGTTGCTGTTGGTTTGAACAGAGTACTTTCTGCTAACCTTTATATGTTTATTTCCTTCCTGTAATACCTGGTGCTTTGTTCCTGAGTTGAGGCTAACTGGTAGCGGGAGTAGAGCACAACGTTGCAGGTTGGTAAATCTTCAGAGTGTCCCAGAGATGGATCGGTTGTCTTATGAGCAAGTGTTTTGAGATTTGTATTTGAGGAGATGCCACGTTAATAGGAGCTGAGAGTTCCAACTTCTGTTCCTAGCTCTGCGAATGATTCGCTGCTTGTTACTTTGGCTGTTAAAAAAGGTGTATCTGTCTTCCAGGCAGCTGGGTAAATATTGCCTGATTCATTAGTCAATGTTTATAAAGAGTTTGGAGAACTTTGAAAGGAAAAATTCTACAGCAGCATGGATGAGTGTTCTTCATTTAGAACATTCAGATGCTATTAGGATGGGCACGTAAGCAAGCAGAAGGTTGGGTTATTTATTGAATTATTTTGAGTAGTAGGCTGATAGAAATTTTGAAAATGGAAGGACTTCATAGGGAGCTGAAAGCTTAAGGTACCTGCAGAAAAGAAAACGTCGTGTCCTTTTATGCGATCTCAGCCTGTCTGCTGCTAACTGTAACAGCAGGTTGGGGCGCAGTGGAGCTGGTGCGTGGTGCATAGGCAGATGGACGGTCGGCGTGCGTGCTGCAGAGCCTCTGCGTCCCCCCTCGTCTCCCTAAACCTCAGTCTTTGGAGGCATAATACAGCTGGAGCTAAGCATTGATGTGGTCAAGTAAAAGAGCAGTTTTGTGAATAATAGAAACACTTGGCAAATCCTCCTGGTGGCAAGTAAAAGGTACAAAGTGATGTGCCTGGGAACACAGTAAGATGGAATTGCTGCTTGAGTGAAAGATGAAATTTTTGTTTCTTGTCTTTAAAGCAGACAGAGCTCTAGTCCCAGTTTGTGATGCCCTGAGGTCTGGTTTGGAAGAATAATCATTATAAAGTTATCCACTAGCCTTCTTGAGTAGGTTTTGTGATAGATCATGGGGTGGCTAAGGACTGACCTTGCCTGGAAGAGTGTAATTAGTTTGGGTGAAGTGGATAGACAGGAAAGTAAGTAAAATGGCTTTGTAGAGGAGATTATGATATTTGGCAGGTTATAAAATCCATTGTGGTCAGGTGCAGCTTTGAGGAGGTAGCAGAAGAGGTTGAAGCTAGTTCTGTCCGTCCTGAAGGTGATTTAGAGAACACCCCTGGGTTTTTCTGTTACTGAAATTGTCTTGAGTTTTTTAGTGACTATAACTCCTGCCCAGTTTTGGACTGGTATTTTCAAAAAAGCACCCATTTCTTTGGCTCTGGGTAATTATTCTCTGCTCAAACTTGCATGGTTCCCTTTACTGTAGGTCCCAAACATAAACAAAGCTGTGTGATTTCCATCTGCTGTCATAGCGTGTGTGCTTGGCTTTAGCACATCAGACTGCTAGGAAGAGGAAATGCCATCTGGTTAAAATGTCTGACTAATTTTTGGTTGGTTTTAATCCCACTGGTTTTGTGTGTCATTCTTGTAGTCCCCATCCCCAACAATTGCCTGTTATTGTTGCAATCCCATGACACTTAGCATAAAGGTAAGACCATAATCTGGCTGATAAAGCAGCCCTTTCAAGGCTATGCATCTAAACATGTGCTGGTTCACCAGAGAGCCAAATCTGATGAGTAGTTGTCTTTTCTGGGATTTTCCCCAATTTCCCTTTTAGATGAAATCTTCCTTCCCAAATTTCTAGTTTCCTAATGCTTTGATACAGAAAGGCTTTACCCGTACACACAATAATAAATGAATTTGTTTAATGCCTTGAAATAGCAGGGACGAATTTCAGAAATAAGGCTACTGGTGCAGATGGCTTTAAGTGTCATTTTGCTCTTTAGTTTTTACCTTCACTCCTATAAAGCTGATCAGAAGTAGGATTTATTTAAGAGAATAAGTCTACTCATCTTCCTTCATTGCAGTTGAATTGTAAAGCTGATGAAAAGCTTTGCAATTGCAAATAAAAATGACCAGACCTAATGGAGAGAGAAAAAAGGAAAAAGAAAGGAGTGCTGCTCTTGCACTGATATGACCTCTTCCATCCAAGTAGATTTGCAGTGTCTGGGATTTCTGCCTTTTTCTACAGTTGCCTTAAATGTGCAGGACAGCAGCAGCTCAGGAGTGGATGGCACCTAGTGTTAGGTGCCAGCCTGGGGGAGGTAGCAGGGCTCCATCTGCAGCTGGTCCCGAGGAGGTAAACCAGGTGTCCATCAGGAACATTTTGCAAATGCAGTTATTCTGACAACGTGGTCCTCGTGTGGGTGCGATTTATATGGCTAAACTGTGCATTTGCAGCATAGATTTTCAATACCTTCCTCCTGTCTCTATGATAACCTGTATGTGTGGTTAATGCTAGTTCATATTAAAGCCCTTCTATTTTACTGTAAGAGTGACCATGCAGGAAGTGCTATGCCAGTCTGAAAAAAAATTCCTTTTTTAAGTAAACTCTCCGTTCCTACCATAAACCCATTTAGCCTGGTGTATCGCTTTAATTCAGAAACACAGAGCATTTAACTAAAATCCACTGTGGTGCTTGTGTGTATGAGCCTGGGCTCATGTCTCAGTTTCATCCTAACTGTGGGGTTTGCCTAGAATTGCTCATTAACTGTGAATCTTCAACGTTGCTGCTTTTCAGACTAAAATGAAGAGTGAGCTAAGATTTAATGTAAAGTTACCTCCATTTTCCTGCATTCAGTACTTCATTTAAAACACCCTCTAGCATCCTCCCCAGGTCCATAGTGCAGCTAAAGGTCAGATAACAGGCACCAAGGGAACGGTACCATGTGCTGCAGCATCTGTGTGCCTGTGGGTGTTACATTCAAAACCTGCCTTCATGGGGTTCTTAGATTAGTGTGAACTCAAAATAGAGTGGTAGTCGTTTTGTGTCCTGGTTTAGGACAGCGTGCCCCTGTTGTGTGGGTTACAAGAGATCTGGGGTGGGTCTGAGGAAAGCTGCTGCTTTGCAAAGAGAGTTTGAGTTTTTGGCATTTCCAGAAGTTCCTGCAAAGCCTTTGGTAGCTCGTGTGAATGTGTTCACCTTATTTCTATGCAGGTATGCGGACTGCCGAGTGCTTCTTGCTAATTTATATTTCTGTGGAAAGTACCATTCATAACAACTTCTTGGCTTTCTGCAGGGCTGGAGCTTACAGTTTTTTCCTTTAATTGTTTTTGCTCAACGATACCTGTTACCTTTTTGTCTTGGGCTTCTTCCTGATTTTTGGCTTGCTCTTGCTTGCAGTAAGAATTAATTTCATGGGTTTTAATTTTCAGAAAATACTTCTTTTTAATCTCATTCCTATAGATTCCTGGCCTCTCTAATTGACTAATAGGCACAGGGAGTCATTTCTATTGGGTGACGAGTGGTACTTCGTCCCCACAGCACATGGATTATTCTGTTTGCATTCCTGGCACGTTCCAGGGGAGCGTTTGGAGCAGAACGCTGCGATCATCTCATGGGTCACAGGAATGCTTTTTGCTGCGTTCCAAGGAAGAAAATCAGGCCCTAAATTCAGATGAGACTGTCCTGTCAGTCTGCTAATCCTAATCTTTAATTCTTTCCAGCACCACGTTTTCTGGTTTTGGTTTTCATGCTTCCCCATCCCTTAAAAGATTCAATTTTTTCATCTGACGCATTGTTTGAGCGGCTCATTTGTTCTGTGCTATGGAAACCTGTTGCTATTGTTACTTCTTTTAGATGATAATTTCCATCAGAAACCTAGAACGGTGGCAAAATGTTGCGTTGTTTTCAAAGACGAATCTTGTGTTTTAAGCTTCCTGTGCTGGTTACTTCTGCATCCCTCTCTCCTGGGTCCTGTTCCTATTTTGGTGTCTGCAGGTTCTTAAACCCCACTCAGGAGCATAGTATCAAAGTGCCTGTCTGCTTAGAGAGCTGCGGATGAGCTTTCTGTTCCAGTAGATGTAAGCCATTACTATCCAGTGGCTGCTTAGCACAGCTCTTTGGAGAAGTGCTCTTGCAAGCAAGGCTGATAGCTTGAAAAGTGATTTTCTTAATATTTTTTTTTTTTTTTTCTTCTCTGATTTCAGATCTGTCTCAAGAGAGTGATACAGAAAGGTCTGGGATCATTAGAGAATCTGAGGAGCCTTACAAATGTGACATACTGTCAGCAGCAGTAGTTGTGGCAGCTGCTGCCTGGGGCCTGGAGGGAGGAGTGAGGACGATGGGGAGGCAATGCCCGCAGTCTAAGAGGAGAGTTTTGCAGGGGTCAGTCTGTTTTTGTTTGGTCAGCAAAGGACACAAACTGCTGGAGTGTAAAAGGATCACACAGTCCTTGTTGGAGGGTGGGATTGGTGACTGCAAGGAATGTAGTCAAAATCCCATATTGTCGCCAACAACGGCTAATGAATTGCATTTTTGATTTCGAAACCTTGTAGGAGCACATCTAACTACAACTGACTGTTAATGACTTCCTCTTTCAGATTAGGTTTGCAAGTGCAAATGTGGTTTTTATTTTTAGGTGGCTTGAGGAAATTTCTGGCATTGACACCCCTTTTGCTGCTTTTTGGGTCACAAGCTCAATTAGTTGTTTGGCAGGATCTCAACTCCTTGCTTTTGTCAGAATGTTCATCAGTCTGTTGTCTGGAGAGGGTATTCTATGGAAGGTAGCCAGAGGGCATTGCAGAGGCTGCGCATTGGGCTGGGAAACCCTCTTTGATAATTCACTGCCGAGGGCTTGTCCGCAATTGCAGTTGCACTTCCCTGAAGTTATAACTGGAGTTGTTCCCTGTATGGTGGTTTTTACCATAACATAAAAGAATGAAAGCAGGTAAACAACAGAGACAATGATGAGGTGCTTTGACAGGCACCTTCCAAAGCTTTTTCCAGTGTTGGGAAGTTTGCTTTGTCAGCAGCCCTGTTTCTGCTCTGCCATGTCGCCCTGCTCTCGGAGGCTGTTCCTCCTCCTTACCTGCTCAGTCTTGTCTCTTCCAACTGTTGGGACAGTGATGGTGTTTGTCTGTACAATAGAGCTTGCATTGCGCTGAGGTCTGCAGGTGCAACTGTGATATAAAGGAGTGATGAAGCATAATTTATGTGGATTGTTGAGCCCTGTTTCAGACAGAGATGTACAGATAGACGAGAGAAAATCTGTGTACAGGTTGTGAGGTCTGTGGTTCACATGTGGTTACATGATATGCTGATAGAGGAATGAGTTTTTGTGCAGGCAGATTTACTGACCTGGTTACTTAAATTGGTGGTGTCAGTGTTTTTATGAATTACTTCTCTTGTGCCTGGAAACACTGTAGGTACGGATGAAAAAGAAGGCTGGGTCCAGTCTGCGTTGCAAAGCACTAGTAGGTGCCAGCACTGTCATTGAAGTGGTATGGCCACACAGCACATGCACGTGCTGCTATTACATTGGCAACTGGAGTCATCAACTTTTTTTGAATGGCATTTTTGTCATTTCCTAAGAGGGGATTTGACAGTCGTTCCAGAGCCTTTGTCCTCAGAGGCTGATGTGGTTATAGGGCTGTTTTCCTTTCTTGATGAGAAGCCAATGGACAGCATTATGTGATAAGGGAAATAATTAGGGAGCTGCAGAAGATCTTATTTGTGCTTGTGAGAGAAGATGGTGCTGAGGATGTTCGATCTTAGTCTGCTGTATTCAGGACCTGCCAGGATAATATTTGTATTCCCCCCCAGGAGGGTGTTTTGCACTACCACCTCGGTATACTGTTTCTTACTCAGGGTCCATCCAACTCAGACTTGTTTTGTTTTTTAGAAACCAATGTGGACTTGCTGCAGCCAAACTCCCGGATCTTCCTGTCTGGCTTTGTCCTCTGTTCTTTCTGTCTTCAAATTACCGTGAGACATTGCTGCAAAAGCCTTTCTCTGGGTTGCACTGGGGACTGCCATCGGTATCTCTCACTGCTTCTCCATCGTTTTCATCATCAGCTGCCAGGCCTGTGGGCAGCCCTGCCCAGGCAGAGCATCCTGCACCACCCTTGAGGAACACCTGTTGCACATCTCCTTCAGGTGCTGGCTTCACTGGTGGTGAGCCAAAGGAGGTCAGAGCTCCTTCACAAGACCCTCACCCTCCTCCTGCCCCAGTAACAGCTGGCTGCCTGTGCAAAGTGATTATTCATGCGTGCTAATGCTGACAAGGGATCCCAGAGGATTATAGGGAGCGCTCCAGTCAGGCTTCCTGCCAGCTCCGTCGTAACCCCTAATGACAGAAGCGTCTCCCAGTAGAGGACATGGGGATGTGAATGGAAAGGGGTGAAGTATTCCTGTGATGCATGCTGTCTTTGTTGTTATTTTAGACTTCTTGCTTAGTTAGGTCAACTTGGATCTTTGATTTTATCGTTCATTTTCCAAGCTGCCATATGCCTTTGCTTCTCCAGCAAAGGAGTGTTTTGGATCCCGGTCTGGTTTCATGGGAAGGGGGAGCGTGAGGAACGTGCCTGTGGGACTGGAAGGAAGCTGTGCCATTGTGCCACTTAAGGTTTGACCTTACTACTACATAGACAGCTGCTGTTTAGGTCCTTTGTGGTATTGCAAACAGGTGGGTATTTTGGATGATTTTCCATGGAGATAGAGCTGGATGCTTTGTAGGACTGCCTGCAGGCAAAGCAGAGGTCCCTTCAGCAGTACCACAGGGACCTGTGAGGGTTTGAATTTCTCTGGACAGAAATGGCATAAGGCAGACGAGGGTGGCTGCTGGGGGGACATAGCTGACCTCATCCTCAAACTGGGATTTCCTGAGCCTGATACCTTGTCTGGAGTATCTTGGAGTGTCTGGAGTGCTGATGTTGGGGATGGTTTCTGGCTTTTTGGATTTTGTGATTTTGTTGTGGTTTTTTCTTCCCTTCTAGTCTTTGTAACAAACTCTTACACTGCCTCTTCAAGTGGTATAATAAAATTGCAAAAACCGGAGTCCTAATTACCATCTCCCCTGTGAGAGTTGAGGAGCTCATCTTCAGAGAGAGGCTGTTGGCTGAGATCCAAAAGAGAAAAATCTCTCAGAGCAGACTGCATCTGTGTTGATATTTACTCTTATTAAGGATAATGGTCATTACTAAGTGATATCAGAGCAGGTTGCTCTTTGCAGGTTATTTTTGTCTGGCTGTAAGTGAAAGCAGAAGGAAAAGCAGAACAGGTCCATCTCTGCCATTTCTGTATGTCTCCTTTTCTGCTTTTTACAAAGAATCATTAGTATAGCATCTGAGTTGGTGGGTCTGGCGTGTGTAAAAATCTGCACTGATGCATGAAAAAATTACTGATACATATTTAGGCACTTCCTATTCTGGGAATTTGCTCCTCTTCCATCCCTTACATCAGTGCGGATAGCTTGCATAAACAGACTAAACTCCCAATGCAGTGGTGCAAAGAATCTGCCCACTAAATAGTAAGAGAACATACTGGAGCAAACTGCTGCTTTCTTTCCTGTGATAGTGGATGTGCATTCAAGCAGCTATGTGAATCTCTACAAATGGAGCAATCCTGAAAGCAGGGCAGGCTTAGATCGTGTTTCCTTCCAATGAAACAGCTGTTCTTATCTTTCTTTTTTTAAATAGCAACTCATGTGAACAGAATATGAATTTGTAGGAGTTGGAGTGGTAGGAGTTGCTAGCTGCTTGCTTACAGGTACATCTCAGTAGTAATGTTTCGTAGCGTTTTTCAACTATAATCCTTGCAGAACTCTTCTAAGATGAGCATCTGGATGTCTAAATGACACATAAGGAACAATTACACTTTTTTCCCCCCACATGGTTTAAAGATGTACCAAATCGGTGGTAGAACTGGCAACAGAATTGTCTTGACACCTGTTTTGGTCCACTGCTGATGCCAGAACAATTGTCTGCACGTGTCAGGGTTTGACAGACCCTGTAGCTGGAGGTAGGTTTCAGCATTACACTTGTTCACATCAACCGCCTAACATTTGTCTTGGCAAGGCTGAGATGGCCGCAAATATACATGTATCCTGGAAACATTTGGGAGTGTCTAGAAGAGCATTTACAAATGTTGACTGTGGTGTGGGCTGACTTTAGTTAGCTGTCTGGCAGTCAGCTCTAGCAGGGCCACAAGGGCTTCTCTGTGCCTGTAGCTATCTCTGGGGTAAGACGGGAAGATGATTGGAAACTGGTGCCTCCTCCTGAGTTTGCCTGACCTTTGAGTCGCTTAGGTTTAGCCCATGGGACAGTTGGAGTACTGCAGGTGAGAGAAGACAGGATGTTTCTGGGCCCTGGGTTTGATGTTGCTGCAGACTTTCTGTACAAACTCCACGGGGCAAACCACCTTCTCGGCAAAAATCCAAATCCAGGCTATTTGTCTCATAATCTAGTTTTGTTACAAGGAGAGATGTTCATGTTAGTCAATATTTGATTTAGCTCCACCTTCCGCTGCAGTCTGGGGAAAACAAAGATGCAGCAGGCAGCGTGAAAATAACTGTCTTACCAGACTTGGATCTCCAGCCTCTTGGAGCAGCAAAGAAGGAGTTTATGGGTTACAATGACTAGTTTTGACTATGATCCGAAAATGCAGAACTGACATGAATTCAGTAAGACTCTTCAGATGAACATGCTTCTATACAATTGGGATTACAGGTGCTCCTTCCTGGTAAGGTAGCTGCATGCTTTGTTAGTTCCTTAAAATGCTCATTTCCATCTTCAGCATAATATTCTGATTTTGAGGCATGTGTCCATAGCGCCCTCTCCTCATTTCCATCTACAATAAGCATTTGGGAAATTTCCACAAAGGCACGCTCTTATTTGCAGCACACTATGAATTTACTGGTTGTTGTTCCTCGCATTTGCAGAAAGGCAGCTGGAGAACATTGGGAGAATTAGCACCAGTGCTGGCAGCAGCACTTAATTTGGTGGGGCTCTTGCAACCCTTGCATCTTGGTGTCTCTAATTTGTCTCTAATCAGTTTAAACTTGATGGGTTTTCAGTGTTTTCATTTTCTAAATTGATTTATCTGCGTAAAAGGTACAAGTTGTCCTCTGCTGGGAACAAGTTTCCAAGCTTTTTAATCTTGCAGTTTGTCAATGCAAAGAATACTCTTGTCAGTGTGAATCATCCTCTTTTCTTTGTAGTTGCACTGTTTCACTCATCTCCTCATGTCTTTGACTTCAGATTCACTTCAGCTTGAAGTATCCTTATAACTTCACTTCCACATTGTTTAGGACAGCAGTTAGGCAATAAAGACCCTTTACCTGCCCACCTAAGCAAGTGTATATGCAGTTTGCTCCCATGACCCTTCTCTCTTCTTCAGCTCAGCTTAATCTGGTGCTGGAAGCTATTCACTCGTGTTCAGTTTGAAAACCACCTCCAGCAGGGCTGTCTGCTCTCACGTGCCGCCTTCTTCATTCAGGAGCTGTGGCAGATGGTAGTTACCTCCACTTGCCAGGTGTGGCTCCAGGACACATCCCTAATACCTAGAGTAAATGGAGTTGCTGGGCTTGGGGCTCCAAAATTTGAATTGGGTTTTGTTTTCTGCAGAAAAGGGCTAGCCAGTTGTAATCTGGGCTTGAAGATACCATGAAGATGTTTCTCTCTGGTTTTGAGTTATCCTCTGCCAGATATAAAAGCTGACCTGCTCTTTCTCTTTGAACCTTTTAGCGAACAGTGCTCTTTGACCACCACCCTAACAGTAGCACGGTCTTCTTGAAAACTCAACTTCCTAAATTTTGTGTTAATCCTGTGGACAGAAGGTCTGCTGAGGTACTCGGACATGCTAGAATGGGCTGTTTTTCTACTGGTTAGAGCCTGGCTTTGGAATGTTGTTTTACCACAGTTCACTGTGTCCTGATCAAGCAAATGGAGAAATTAAATTGGCTAATGCAGCTTTCTACAATGCTTGTCCCACAAACTTGGCTGAACAGCTTCCAAATGACTGTTAGTTGCAGCTAATTGCTGATGAGGAAGCACAGCAATGAGTTTTCAGAAGTGAATGCATTTGAATTTCCTTTCTTGTAACCATTTTTCTTCCAATATGTGTTTTTTGCAGTGATACTGAAAGCCGAAAATTATGCAAGAAGATGAAAGTAGATCCTAATTCAAAGGAGAAAGGAGTGGAATTACTCCATTATAAGTGAGTGCTGGGCTGGGATTTGTAGTTCCTAATTGTTAATGCCCCTGTTAGGACTATTCCTTCTCCTTGCAGCTCCATACTGCTGCAGCATGTTTTTTTTTTTTTTTTTTAATCCTTTGACATATGAAATTGATTACTGTTTCTTCACTTTTCAAGCATGTGTTGTGACAGCAGTTGAGATAAATTTATTCTGCTGTTGAATAGAGGATGAGTGGGGCCTGGAAGAGATGCCCAAAGGACTAAAACCACCCAATGCACAGGGCTGATGCCTGAGATTTAAGCTCTCTTACTTTCTCTGTCACGAGCCCGCTGGCATGTGCCTTGGGCAAGTCGCTTCACCTCTCTGTGCTTGCTTTTCTGACTTGAGATAGTACTTGGTAAAGTAAGTGGAGAAAGGCAAGTGTAGTGAGACAGCAGGAGATTTTCTTCCTGGAAATAATAGGAGTGGGAGTACTGTTAAGTGTAAGAGACACCAAGCAGCGGCATCTCCATCTCCAAAGATCACGCCTTAGTAAATACTCTTGTTAAAGTGTCAGGGAGGAAATTATTTATTAGAAACCTGTTTGCTTTACACTCTGTTTTGCAGTCTTTGTTTTTCCTTACTCTTTTTTCCCTCTTAAATTACTGTACTGTAAATTCTATTTAGTTCTGTGGCTTCAGCAGGTTAATGCTATTCTGGTTAGTGAGAAGTGAGGAAAAGCAGCTGTATGATTTCCAGCAACGTTACTGTAAGTTAACACTGTTCCCCACTCCTTGTTCAACAGGGATGGTGCATTTCATACTGAATATAACAGAGCGGTCACATTGAAGGTAAATTTAAATATTTGATTATTATTCTTTTGGTTTTGCTAGGTACAGGGGAGACATTTGTGGATTAAAAACAGGTGTTGGTACTTTTTCATGCTGAAGGCATGAAAGGGAGGGGGTTAGTCTTCATAAACAGCTGTCAGAATGACCTAAAGGTTTTTGTGTGTGTTTGTGTCTGCCAACCACAGATCCAGGAAAATTGTATATTATTAAAAAGATTGAACCCACGTGGAATTGTAATGTAAATTGTGAGTTAACTTGCAGGCTGGTAACAAATACGGATTTTTTTTTGTTTTGATTACTAGGTGCTATTAATGGCAGTATAACTAAAAGTATTAGCTGATACTGCATTTTGATAAGGCGTTCTCTGAGGTTTTTAGGTTGTGTGTTTATAAACTGTAAAGAGAGCTGAGTGGCCTTATTTTTTTATTGGATTATGGAACTACAGTTCCTATGGACGTGCCCTGAGTGCAGCAGGGATAAAACGACCTTCCTTCTTCTGCAAACCTTGACACAAAGCAATAATAGGCAATGGAAGGAGGACAACACGAAGCGCAAAACAAATGTGTAGATCTTGATGATTGTGGAAATGGTGGACTAAAAGCACAGTAAGTAGGCTGAAAGTGTGCAGCCTTCCTCTGCAAAGCCGTGCTGAAGTACTGGGAGTATCCTCATGTAAGGCTGCAGCCCTGCGATGACTTGGCTTCCAGAAATTACTTCTGTCCAGCTCTGATGCCCGGTTCCCATTTCTCTTCCTCCTCCAGTGAACCCGGCCTCCGTACCATCTTTGGTCTTATGGAGGCTTAATGACACCAGCCCAGGCTGATGTCATTACAATTGCTTCCCCTTTCTGGTTTGTTCAGGGGTTTGGCCTGGGATAGAGGAAGGTCTTTGTGAGATGCTACATGAACCTGAATCTGTTAGAGTGGACGTTCCTAAGCGCAGTGGCTCTGGACCTTCCTTTTACAGCCAGAGTTGTTGTGGGGTAGCTGATGGGGGGCTGACTTGGAAATGCTCCCTGGCTTGAATCATCCATTCAGCCTGCACTTGGGGTCGCCATGCAGGATTCGCCCGAGGTGGGGAGAGTAGGACTGTGTATCTTCCCATCTCCTGCAGTAGAAATCTTGTCTGGCATTAGGAAGGGCAATGTTAGATACCGCGCTTAGTCAGCGAGTGCCTGAAGCTTCTTCTGTTCTTAGTAAGGAAATGCACCTGGTGAACTCTTGGTGGGTGGCAGGGTGAGGGAGACTTGTTGCCTAAATTTGAGCGGTTCGAACAATGCATGACATGTCTTTCCTGCCCTCCATAAAGTGCAAATTAGTGCTGTGACTCTTCCTTACAGATTGGATCAACTGGAAAGCACCTGCTGCAGAGCCCCAGGGAGTGTTGGGCTGAGAGGCAATCACAGCACAACAGGAACCATACCATTTATTCCTACAGTTTCTATTTTGTGATGAGCATTCCCCCCTTCACTTTTGCCCTGCCTGCTGAGGAGAGGGAAGCAGCATCCTGTGGACAGGGATGCGGGATTCCGTTGTGGGTGGAAGGGGGGTTTTGAAGCTCCCTCGTTGCAGGACCTCTAGCCTTTCTTAACTTAACTGGCCCTGTGAAACCGGCTGCTAATGGTTTACAGGTTGGACAGTGTATCAGAGCTGGGCAGTGGTCAAATAACTCAGCTGAGTGTTTGCTTGTTCTCCTGCTCACAGCTGCCTGAATATTTTCTGTATTTCTCCCTCTATACCACTTCTCCCTGCATTCTTCTGTTGAGGCAGTGACCTTTCTTTCTTTCTCTCAGCTGTGTTTGTCGGGAATCTCCCAGTACATTACAAACAGTGAGTAGCAGAGCAACACAATTATGTAGGGTGTCATACTCATTTTACGGACAGGTGGACACACTGAAGAACAGGAAGATTAAAGGATTTGTTTCACATCATTCAGCAAGCTTGTGGCAATAAAACTCGGATCTTCTTTCTAGGCATCCAGTCGACATATTAATATATGTATGACATTTTGGAGAATGATGGACTCAGCTCTGAAGAACTGTAAAAGGATTCTTCTGAAGTAATCGGCAATTTCATAGTTGTGGCTGATCCAGCTGATAGTGTACTCAGGTTTTTAAGAAAATCGTTGCATTTCTTAAAGTAACTAATTCCTTACGTAATTAGCAGAGATGTCCTTGGGGGTTTACTGTTATAAAAATGAGGAATAAAGGATAGCTGTGTTCATAGTGGGGGGGAAGTTAGTTAGCAGTCAGAACGTCCTGCTGCTGTGACCTGTGTTAGGATCGGAGCTGTTTGGGGTATCTGGTCAAGGGAGGTGGACTGCAAGATAACAAAGTTTGGTGATGCAAAATTATTAGGAATAGTTTTAAAAAAATATTTCTAACTCTTTGCAGAAGGGTTTAGGTTCTCACAATACCAAGTGGTTTGTCAGTATGAAAGTAGGAACTTGAAGGGTAATGAATATGAGAGGGAAGGAGAGGACCTAGCTCCAACTATGCTGGTATAATACAGGTTAGTGTAATAGGTTTTGAAATACCAGTCAGGACAGCGGTTGGCTTGAAAATATTGTCCTATACTTAATAGTATTTAAAATTCAAATGAGTAGGAAAGGAACAGAGAATGGAAGAGGAAATACTATTCTACCATCTGAGTCCCTTGGGTCCATCTTATGTCTTGTATGGGATTCTGGTTGCCCCATGGAGTGAAAGATGTAGAAATACTGCAGAAAGGCAGTGAAGAGGATGATTAGAGGCACAGGTGGCTTGGATATTTATGTGAAGATTCTTGGGCTTGGAAAAAATGATAACTGGAGGAGACCACGATAGATACTTGTATAACTGAGTAGCTTGAAAAAGGGGATGATTACCTATTTTTTTCTCCAAACTTGGGTGCAAAGAGTGGCATATTGGGAGGGTTGATTTGAAACAACTGCAATGTGTAAAAAAAACCCCAGTTGTGGAACTCCTAGCTACATGTCGTGAAAGCCAAGAATTCAGTAGTCTTAAAAACAGTTTTAGATAGTCATAAAGGATAGGTCCATTGATAGTTAGCAAGCACAGAGGTCCAAATACAACAGCTGGTGCACAGTCCATAAACTTGATTACTTTTTGCCAGAAATTAAAAACATATACCAGTGTATGGTATATAAGAATGGTACTAGTGTAGTTTTTCCCCAAGTGTCTGTAGTCAGCTGCTGTTGGAGACCTAAGTTTAGATCAGTCTTTGATCTTAACTGGTGTATCTCTTTGTACATTGCTTTAGCCACACCATGTCCTAATCCTCAATAGTGCCACAAGGCCAGTATCCAGGCTGTGTTTATTATGTGATGAAGCCTTTTCTGGAGGATACAGTACAGGGAGAGTTCTACTCTCCTTCTAAAATGAAGAAAACTCATTAAAGTACAAATCTGCTCAGTACTAGCAAAGGGAATAGACTAACCCAATAAATCGGTCCTGCTCTAAAATCTGAATCCTTTTCAAGTTTGCTGTTGTAAAGAGTGCGTGTATGAAATCAAGGGAAGTCTTTTTATTAGCATCCCTATTGCATTATACTTCAAAGGAGTGAAAAGTACGGGGATATGTTTCTGTGTATATATTTTATATTTTTTTTCAGGGTAAAACCTAGATCCGTATATGATTGCCAGCTATTGTGCTGTTGAAACTTGCTAGCTGTTAGCAGCATAGGCTGGATGAAGCCATGTCCTGTATTCTGCTGAATCTGTTTAAGGTTCAAAGCTTTTGCAGGGGTTCAGGCAGCGAGTTGCAGTCCAGCGTGGCTGTGTCGGTGCTGCAGGGTCAAAGTGGGTCCTGACCTCGTCGCGGCAGGACAGGAGCATAGCTGATTCTTCAATGTGGGCGTTCCTGTGGCCCGGACCTTGGTCTGGTCTCTAACGCAGCAGCCTGGGGACCACTGCTTTTCTGTGATTACAAAGTGCTGGTTTGTTGGGGGTGTTCTTTCCTATTTAAAGGCACACAGGAAGTTCTCTTCACTGCATGGAGTAATGAGTGCAAGGCAACGTACTGCCTGCTCCTGCCAGAAGACATTACACATCTAATTTTTTCTCTCTTGGCTGAGAGGGAGAGGTTGGATGAATTAAATCTCCTTAATCCCCCATCCTCTAACCACATCTGTTTCTACATGACTGAACTTGGCACGCAGGCATTCTTGAAACTAGCGGAGTCAATTGCACTCATTAGCCATTTAAAATGTTGACCACTCTCTCCTTTTCTCCAGTGTATAGTTGAGGACTGTGCAGACTGAGAGTGAGCAGAACATGATGTAGCTTTCCTAAATGTAGAACATCTCCCCAAGTTTGTCCTCTTTTCTCCTTTTCCTGTATATTATTAAGTCTTCTTAGGGCATCATTTGGGATGTTAATGTCTTTAGTTTTAGAGGTTTTTACAACTATAACTCCATTATAAATTACTTGATTTTATTTTTTTTTCCTAGCTATCTCCTTTCTCTGCTAATGCCATATTCTTCTTCACAAATTTCTTCTCCTTGAAGTGTTTGTTGTCCAAACACTACTACCTCACCCCTTAGGTCTTCTTACTGTGTACATTAAGTGCCTTTCTTGCTGTCTAGTGACTAATATATGCTGTCTCTTGTGATAAGACAAATCTCTTCAATATTAGCTGTGCAAGTAGACAGAAACATAAATGCAATAAACGGATCCTGCCATAAGCTCTGAATCCCCCCAAGCCTTGCAGTGCCAACTGAGATGCAGGAAAATGGGCTGACCTCCATTGTCTGTTGATAAGCTGTTGGGATGTTGTACCAGAGCAGCCTTACCAAAGGCAGAGAAGTGGCAAAAGTGTCTCAGGCTGTTTCCGTGGCATGTGTCACCAGGTGTGCTGCTAACCTGCTGTTGAGAAGGTGGAGTGCAAATCTAGGCTTTTAGATGGATGCTTTTGGCATGTGTTAGTATATATTCAGCTCTGCTCTTCAGTCATGAGCTGCTTTGGCAGAATTTCCCATGGGCTGAAAAAGGCTTTAATGAACTTTTCATTGCTCCGACTGCAAGGAAGTTCACCTAGTGCTGTGGCAGCATCATCCACTCACTGTTACATTGAACGAAGCTCCGCAGGGACCTCACTACGTTACTGATGTGGCAGAAATCTTATCTGGGAGTGGACATGTACCTACAATGAATGCCACGGAGAAAGAAATGGGGTCAATCTGAGTGGTGAATGAACACAGAAAACCAAGTATTATGTTTCCTAGAGCACAGATATCCAAGGCTAACAGCGATCGAGCCTGTGCTTCCATGTACAGCTGGAAATGGGGGGCAGTGTGATTCTGTTGGAATCTGTGAAGAGCATCTCATTGACTTCGGAGGGCTGGAGTTTCCCTCAGGCTGAAATTGGAGCCATCGGAGAGTATTTGCTTATGATTAGAGAATATCTGTGGTCTGCTGAAACAGATTGTTGGTTGTGTGTCAGTCAGGTAAAGCAGTTATAAAGTATGCATGTGTGTATACTCAGCCTGTTGAATATGGGAGCTACAGAATCATAGGGTCTCGTATTTCCCGCTTCTCTTGTCGGGTTTGCTTCTTCTGAGTGCAGTTTCTAGGTAGATGGGTCATAGAGGAAACTATTGGTGGATTATTCTTCCTTTGACCAAATAAGCAGTTTGATCTTTAAATGTGGAGCTCATTGCTTTTGCTCACAGCGAGTGTCAGTGTGCCCTCCATCTAGTCCTGTTGGATTCAAAGGTTACTCCGATACGGTGGAGGGCATGGGAACCTGACCTCTACATAAAAAGAAATCTTTCCTGCTAAGCCAGGGAGTAACTGTGGAAGTATTGCAGATCCAGTACCATTGAAAGAACTCTCTGAAGGATCCTTGAAGCCTGCTGCCTGTGTGCTGGTCTACTTCCACACTGTTTTCCCCAGTTTTATAGTGGAAATGTGAACTGGTAAGTCGAGTTACAAGTTATGCGGAAGGTGTACACCCCTATATCACTTGGCTCTGCGATAGGAGATTTGTGTTCATCTGTGTTACAGCAGACGAGTATGAACAGAAAGCAAAGGCCGTGCACTAATTAAATGAAGTTTGCATGACAGCATAGATTTGAGATTGGATGTCGCATGGTTTCCATTCATTTTGCTTTAAAAGCTTTTTTCCTGTGTTTATTACAGTCTATTGTGGCCTTTCTCAAGGATCCAGAAGGTGCTCCACTCTGGGAGGAGGATCCTGAAGCCAAAGATGTTGTGCATGTTGACAGTGAAAAGGTACATTAGTGGATAGATGTTGTATATGTTTTATAAATATATGGGATGAAGGGTGTGTGTATGTTTTTGTTAACTCTTTAATGAAGAAGCACCATTATTTCCTTTCTTTGGAAGGGAAGTTTAAAGCATCCAAACTGTTTTAAGTGACTTGACAAAGTTTGTGGATTGTGATAACTATAGAGTAAAATCTCCTGCTTCCCACCATCCTCTCCTGTACATGTGGTCAGGATATTAGTCATCTGGCTACATGGCAAGTATGAAAGCATTGTGGATGGAGTGGCTGAAGAGACCTGTTTGTCTTAGGAAAGTGTAGCAGCTTGCAAGATGCAATCACTGCAGGGTGCAAGTAGGAGGTAAAACGCTGCTTTTACAACTGCAGGTTTTCATTAAAACTTGGGTTCCCTCATGTGCCTGAGGTTGTCTCAGGAAGTCTGGAGCAGGAAGGAACAGGATCTGAATCTTGAGTGATTTAATCTTGTACGGTAACTGTCTTCTCAGTGTTAAGTGGGAAAGCAGCAAATACAATGAAACTACCTTAAGAAGCCAGTGCCACCACAGAGCTACCCATTATTTTCTCTCCAATATAATCAGCTTGGTCTTTTGTATTAGTTTTCTAGTCTATAGATTTTTTTAAAACTTTAATTGATTGGACTCTAGCTGGTATTTCGTAGAGGGCCTTTTTAATTTTCTGGCTTTCATTTTTAATATTAGAAACAGTTATTTTGACATTCAGTTTTTGTAGGAAGATTAATATTTAATGTTCGCCCTCTGTACTCTATTAGAAGCCTTGCAAGGGTTGCATTCAATTTCAAAACTTCATCTGGTTTCTCTATCACGCCGGTACTGAAAAATCTATTCTCGTGGCTTCTCATAGCTCTGACAAGATTTCATAGTGTGTTAACTGAACTTGGTTTGTTTATTATTTAGCCTGACTTTTTGAATTAGAGTATGGCTCTTTGGATAGGTCAGGGAAGAAAAAGTTTCCCGTCAGAGATTCTGCAGTGAAAATAAACCAAGCCATGCAACTTCCACATCTCAACAGTGAAGATACTGGTCTAGGATATTTAGCAGACATTCTAATCTATAATAAGTTTTGCCATCTTCTTTCAAGTTAAAATTGAGCAAGGAGAAGAAACTCAAGTCTTGTCTGTTAGGAAAGATGACCCCTCTTCCCTCAGATAAACGAGCCTGTATCAATATACATATTAATTTTTTTAAGTTGTAACACAAATAATAAGAGGTATCCTTGGGTATAGGTCTGTTTTTATTTTCTTTGGTTCATTTGTTAGGAATTGAGAAGGCTTCTGAAGAAGGAAGACAAACCCCTTCTGATGATGTTCTATGCCCCATGTAAGTAACCCAGCACATCCTATCACCTCTTTCTCCCTTCTCCCCTGAGAGATGTCCAAGTCTGAGTAGAAGCCTCACCTATGCTTCAGTAATACCTTCTTGTTGCATCTTTATCATTCAACTCCTTGTGTTGTTCTGCCTGTTTGTCCTCAGTTTTCCCCTAGTTGTCCATCGCTTCTATCTTGGTCTTGCCTCTTTTTTTGTGATGATGACTCTTGCTCATTGTTCTTTTAAGCAGCTGCTTTCTGTAATTTCTTTACCTGTTGTCCTTTCTAGATTTGTGTGTACAAGACAGAAACACTGTATGCTGAGTGCATAAGTGTTAATACATCTGTCTGAAAGTGCCTAGCGCTCTGGCCTGTGTGAAGTTCTAAGTGCAAATGGGTGTTGCACACACTTTTTACTTTTGCAGTTTGGGCCATAGTATAAGACAAGCTGGTTCAACACAAGCAAAAGCTCTCTAGAGGAGATGGTAAAGTTGAAAATAGCCAGCATATTTGTTCTTCCTGAGTGCAGGCAGAGGGAAGAGTTCAGTGGTCAGGAGCAGGAATACCTTTCCTACTCCATCCAGGAGGCACCCTGCGTGTTCCTACGCATATGGGCAGGACTAACCTGAATACAAGTAGGACTTCAGGGTGCCAGGGCAGGAAGGAAAGAGAAGCAGCACATTGCAGTCATTGCATTTCTTTTGTGGCTGTGACCTTGTATTGCTGCTGTCCTGTCATTGCATTGTCCGCTTGTTCCTTAATTTTGCAGATTTACAACTGCATTTTGTGTTTCCTGGTGACTGGTATGGGAGAGGCTTTCCAGCTCTTCAAAACAAGCTAGTGTTGCACTGGGGTTGTTGCTTGGCTGGAAAGCAAGGGAAGCCATGAGAAAGAAATGAACATGTGACCTAAGCTAGAAAAGCTTCCCAGCGCTGCCCTGATGGGGAAATTGATGTTAGACACTACTAGCAATTTGCTGGCTGATTCTCTTCAAAACTGTGTCCTTTGGCAGCATTATCTGATGTTCCTCGGTGTATTTTCTCTTGTAATTACTGCCTGAAACACCATTCTGCCTTCTTAGTCTCATCTGAGTACTGCCACGATGGCCAGAATTGCCCAAAACTTAGTTTGATTCATCACTAAGAGAATGTTTTTTTCCTTTCATTAAATCAGTTGCAGCTCTGTGCCTTCGGGCTCTGCAGCAGGATGGTCCTGTGTGGCCTGGCATGGTGCGTGGTTGCTCCCAGTTGCTGCTGCCACCTTAGCATCAGCAGGAGACGATATGCCTGCTTTGCCTGTAAATCACCCCTTCAGGGAGAGTTCAGCTGCTTTCAGAGTTTACCTGTATCACGAATTATTGTTTTCCACAACTGAGTCTCTTCTTGAAATGTGCCTTATCTAACCCTTCGTTCTCTTTGAACCATTCCCCCAGAAACCCTCCTTCTTCCAGTTTCTCTTCTTTTGAAGTGGCAAAACACCTGCTAGTCTTCAGTGCTGTAATACTTTTGCTGCTTTCTAAACTGCTGTGAAGGAAGCCTACTTGTAAGTTTGTTTTTTTTCCTCCCCTCTGATTTCACAGTTCTTAACTTCCTCATCTTTTATTTAACACATGAGACCTTCTGACTTGGTTCTTGTCCAATTTTTCTTTTCTTACTCCTGTTACTGGAGACAGAATACATCCAGCAGTTGCATTAAAATACTGGCTTCGGGCAGCTGAAGTTACTGGTTACATACAGGTGCTACCTTTCATAACTGGGAGCAGCAAATCAAGGCTGGTCACTACAAGAAATTTTGCTTTTCTTTACTTGTAAGGGATGAGTCAGGGGGTCTTTGGCACGAGAGGACATCAGAGGCTTTGTTTGGGAAGCTACAGGGAAGACAGCTGCATTATTTCTCTGCTTTGTTGGAAGCAGGGGCTTTAGATTCATTGCGGCGGATTCATAGGAAATGGGCTCTTTCATTACGTACCAGTGCAGAAGGAGATGAAAGCTGCTGCAAACGTAAATGTAGTTTCTTCAATATTTCAGAAATGCTTGGTCTGGGTAAAATGACTCAGAGCAAAGGCGTGCTTTCCTTAGAAGGTATTACCTGTCATTTTGGAGACCATTCACTGTACTTTCGGACCTATATTATAAAGTCAGGCAGCACTAAACATGAAAAATTAGGTATACTTATAGGCATTTAGATTTATTTGTAGTTAACTGTCAAAGAAGACTCCTGCAGGATACAGCCTGGATTTGGCAACAAAAAGGAGCTGGTTTTAATGTCATTGAAAACAGGGCTTTAAAAATAGTGATTACTAGTAGAAAAGCTAATACGTATTTGATTAAGCCCCTCCTTTTGAGTCAAAGTGCAAGAAAAAAGAAGAGAAGAAAATGAGTTTTTCGAGGTTACCCTTGTATGCCTGTATAAGGATACAGGTGGCTTGACAGCATCCTGAACAGTATAACCCAGAAATGCGTGGGCAGGAGAGATTATATTGGAGTGGGTTCGGGAGCAGCAAGTTTGAGGCAGCAGCAGAGCTGGGAACGGCAGGACTACAGGGGTGATGGCTGGGTGGAGGAGGCTGGTTTGTGCCTGTGCTCCAGAAGGGAATCCAGGGAGCGGTAAGAGGTTGAAGAGGGGAAGAGAGAGATCGATCGATCGATAGCTGGGTGAGTTCGAGGCCTGAGGCTGCTGAAGAGAGAAGAAACAGAGGATCCAGAAGATGGTGTTAATAACTCATATCTTTTGATGTCTGTCCAGTGGTTTGGAGGAAGCTGCAGGACCTCAGTGGGCCTCAAATGAGTGGTCTGCACCCACCAAGAAATCGTCATTTTGACCAGCACTAATTTAACAACCTCACTGGCAATTTGAGCATAGAGATCAAGGTGGAAAGACCACAGAAACAAGAGCTCTCTTTTCTCTGACTAAAGGATGTTCCTCCCAGGCATGCTGATGTGATCCTAAACCAGTGGCTGCAAAATCTGTTCCTCCTTTCTGGAGGATATTTTCAAAACCCTTATCTCTTCACCAGAATAAGAATGTTGACTACTGTCCCATGGTGGACCCAAGAGTTTCCACAAGAAGTGTCTGAAGTGCTTGAGTGCAGCTTCCTTTCTTTCATGCTCTCCACCCTCCTGCCCCTTCTCATGTGTAGGCACATATTTTACTTGGCAAGGATGAAACCTGCTGCTTACAAGGTGATTTAGTGCTAATCTACTTAGAACTCCAGAGCGTCATCAAACAGCTCTTAGCACGCACCAGCTATACATTGGTAGTCTTCTTTACTTGCTGTTTGTATTTTCCTCAGTGCATAAAGTTATTGTATCCTACAAGGGCTCTTGCTTCTTCTGAGTTATGTCTTCTCAATTAACAGAGCACTGTTTAACTTTTGATGTCTGTTTAATGTGTTTAGGAAATGTGTCTCAAATTAATTTCAAAGACGCTTGTTAAACTGGGATGAATCTGAAATACCTCCCCCCCTCCCTTTAAAGGCTAGAAAGGCACAGAGCTTTTTGTTTGAGTTCACAAGCATGACATCTTCCATTGACTTTTGAAATGTGAGTTTCATCTTAAGTTCCTCTCTGGTCTCAGCTCAGAGCCTGAGAAATATAAGATGGTGTTACTCTTGCCAAAACTGGGATGAGAAATGAGTATGAAAATGCATAGCATGAAAAACATGCAAAAATAGCTGCATGTAACAAGAAGTAACATCTATAGCAACTAATAATCTAATAATTGTTACACGAAATAGATAAGGAATTTTGTTTTAAAGATCCTTTTCTATTAAAAAAAAAATGTAGTTTCATATGCTTTGGAACATAGATCCTGTAGAACAATCTGAATAGAATTGTTGGCGTGTTACTTACACAATTTCTTTTTTATCAGGGTGTGGTGTTTGTAAGAGAATGATGCCATCTTACCAGCAGGCAGCCACAGAACTGAAGGGTAAATATGTAAGTGAGAAGATAAGATTTATATGAAATTTACCTTCTAACACTTTTTCTTTTTTTAGTATTCAAAACTACAAATAGTTATCAATGTGGGGAATTTTTAAGCAAGTTGAAACAAAACAGAAATGAATGATTCTGTTCCAGATCTCTTCAGGATTCTCTCTCTTGGATTTATTCTTTTTAAAACTTTGGAGAATGAGATCTTAACTCACTTATCCTTTAGATCCAGTGTAGTTCTTGCCATGGAAAAAAGGCTCGGACACTACATAGTTTTATGTTTAGTTTCTAATTTGTGAGTTAGTAGTCCTGTTGAACTCATGTTGGTAAAGATAAAGAAATGTTTGCCATAATGGGTTTGATAAGCTTTTTGGCCTGATGCTTCACTGAGGGATGATCAAAGGTGGATGCCCTAATAGTTATAATTAATCCACTTTTAGTGGAGAATCACAGTGTCATGGGAGGAGGATTTCCTGACATTAGCTACTGATCATCCTCCTAGCCACTAAGCTAAGCATTAATAAAATCTTATAGTTTTACTATAGCTTTGTCAACAAAGTTAGCATTCATACTAGATTGAAAGGAAAATAAGTTTTGACCATGATAAAATCTATCAACAGCAGTCACAATAATTTAGTTACCTATTTGTACTAATAAGGTGTATTGATCTCTCTAAGCAAGTCGAAGGCACTTCTCTACTCAAGGTTTTATAATGTGCTTAATGTATAAGATACCAATAATACATTGACAAAGAAATAGAGTTGTTGTTTCATGGGTTTAGCTGGGTTTGGTCTGATCCTGCCTGTTGCATCATTCACTGTCAAGTTTACAGGTTTCTTCAGGAGAGGTGGCATATGATGAGGAAAAGATCATAAAATTATTTAGGTTGGAAAAGACCTTTAAGATGATTGCGTCGAACTGTAAACCTAACGCTGCCAAGTTCACCACTAAAGAATGTCCCCAGGTGCCACATCTACAGGTCTTTTAAATACCTCCAAGGGTAGTGACTCAACCACTTCCCTGGGCAGTCTGTTCCAGTGCTTGATAACGCTTTCGGTGAAGAAATTTTTCCTAATCCAATCTAAACCTCCCCGGCACAACTTCAGGAGATGAAGCACTGTGGTTTGCCACTAGAGCAGCTCTGGCCAGTGCTGCTCACAGAGTGCTGTCGGACTCCTCCACGTTCTCCCAACAAGTTATTTTTCAGAAGTGATTTTTCTAAATCCTTGTTTGCTTAGGGCTGAAATGTGTGGGAGTTGTTCAGATTTATTTAGGACACAGTACAACCCTTGAAGATATTTTCAAGTGCGTTTTTGTCTAGCCAGGCAGCACTCTGATGCCATCTCCCCTCGATGGAGCGTGTGCTTTGGGAAGGCACTCCTGTCTTGCACGGCGGGTACATTGTGAGGCGTGGGGTGGGCAGAAATTAGGAATGTAAAGAATCACCTACAGAGGTAGTGCCAGAGAGAAGGCATGCTGCAGAGCACTGTGTTTTCCTGCAATTATCCCTTCCTTGTCCATGTGCAGCTTGTTTTATTAAATTCAGACCGGAGAATTTAAACTCCAAATCTATTCTAGTTTGATTATTTCCTTCCTCACTTGGAAGTGGTTTCTGTAGATCCGGGCTAATCCTGCACAGCTGAGGGACAGGGCTGTGGCACAGCACTGAGGCTGGCAGTGCCTGTGCTCGATGCAGCTCAGGTCAGGGTTACGTTTTGCACTGGAGTGTTTTTAGTGCAGGATCAGTTCAGAGGAAAGTCCAGGTATGCCACTACCACCTGTGCCTTTCACAAAAATCAGTCTGTTCATCTAAATTTGACCTAATTAGCTTTTTGAGTGGGATGTGTACAGTTTGCTGTTTCTAAAGTTAACTGCACTGTACCCATAATAGATTATCCTTGGGGTACCTTAGAGTGATGCTGACCTCCAGATCAGACTTTGCTGGAAAGTTTATGATTGGTTTGGATGAGATGAAAGTTTGGCCTTTTAATCTGACCTGTCATTAGCTGTCAGGATGTGCCAGGCTCAAAAGCGATTATTGCTGTTATATGGCAAGAAAATGAAGTACAGTATTGCCTCTTTAATAGGTCATAAAAATGAAAAGGTGAACTGTACCTGTTGCTGGTCGCTGCATTCTCTTGGGACTGGTTGATTCTTGTCCCAGGCTGTTACTGAGAGGAAGGCAGGGTGGCATTTTCAGTGTTACATTCGGTTTAAATCTTGCAGTTCCATTACACCTAGCGCAGAAGGAGAAAAGGGGCTCCGAATTGGAAGAAAATGGCTTATTTTATCCTTGGCACAAGAGATTCCTGTACTTTGTGGGTAGGGTGGGCTCTGGCGAGTGATTGTCACCAGTGCACTATGGCCCCAGTGCAGGGAGGAACTGGTGGTCAGCGAAGCACTTCAGCATCTCCTTAATGCCTGTGGACTCTGTGTGCCAGTGTTTTACTTGGTCAAGACCGGCTTGAGTGTATGCTTAACTGCTTCCTTCCTTTGGTGCTTTTTTCCTTTTTTTTTTTTTTTTTTTTTTAGTGGTAAAAACATGAGACTTCAGAAGCATAAAGTTCCTACACGTATTTCAGATATCAGATAAAGGAAGACTTTGTTTAATCTGTTCACTAAACTTGGCTCTAGGAAGGCTTCAGGTGGTGTTGTGAGGTACCAGTTTTGGAGCAATCCCATCAAGAAAACTATGAAGTGAGGGAGGGGCCACAGTAAAACAGGAATGACCAGAAGATGTGGCCAGCTAGGAAAGGTTCAGAGTCGGTTTAGGTTATAGGTAGCTTGGTGGAGAGCAGGTAAGTGTTGAAGTATGTCAAATGTCACTGCAGAGGCGAAAGGAATAAACTGATCTTCATGTCTGCTGTGGCTGTTGCAAGAGGTAATGGACTTAAATTGAAGTCAGGGTCATTCAGTCATTTGCTGAAAGCAAATTAGCTAAACATCTGGCAGGAGCAGCTCAGGTACAGAGGGAGGATCCTGTCTTTGGGTAGGGGGTGTGTTTTGATGGTCTCTGACAGCCTGATATTACATAACTGTGATCATAGGTCAGCTAAAGCTGTTACTTTTTTCATTAAAAACAAATCCCTTTGTAAGAGGCTTTTTGCTAATTATGCTTCATATGATTTATGAACACCAGAATGAATCCAAGTTATTGACTTGTATCAGTCACCGCAGGCTGTGTGGACACAGTGAAATTGCGGGAGAGCATCTGAAATGGCTGGGAACGCCTGTTTAAAACCTAGGAAATCCTCTGAAAGTTCACGGCAAACATGAAATCTGGTGGACTGGGGTTTATGAGGGAATTAGTTAACGAACCTGCTTCTCGCTTTATAAAGCAAGCACTGTGTCTTGATGCTATTACATTTACTTACCCTCAAGTGGTGACGTAAAGGATGAGGGAAGAGGAGAATTGGCACTAGATAACCTCATACAAATTAAGTCAATCTGGTTCTTGGAACTACAAGGAAAATTCAAAGTAAGATGCATGGCCAGCCAGCGTAAACCCTATTTCTGTACTCGGTTATCTTTCATTTATCCTTTCTCAGGGTAGGGGAGAGAAAACAAAGTATCTTTTTGTGACTTTCCAGCACGTTCTTAGAAAAAGTTGACCTTCAAATGAGGATTTTCTGCTTTAAGATTTATTTCATGCTGGCTCTGAGCACATTTGGTTGGTGTGTGCAGTTTGCTGCAGTCAGGAACTTCGTATTAAATTCTGATGTGGTGTTTCAGCTGGAAGGAGAAAATCCTGGTTTTGGAGGGGGAAGGAGGAGGGGTTTGGATTAAGACCCTGCTGCTAAAATGATTTAAGCCATCAATGCCATTAAACTAAGTTAATCATGAAGTGGTATCTCAGCAACTCACCAGTTGAAGGTTTGACAGCAGAAAGACCTCTGTGTGAATCCCACACCCACAGAAACTCAGAATCAGTCTCATCTTCAGATTTTCAACTCAGAAATTTTTGGAAGGCAATTGGACAGGGCACAGGATAACTTGCAGGAGCCCTGAGCCTGAAGCTTAGGGTGAAGGGCTCTTGAGGAAGAAGATGGGTTGGGGTAGAGGGAAGGGAAGGAGAGGCTTTTGTTTCACTTACTAGTCCGAAAAGCTACTGTGCTTCTGTGCCCCTGTTGTGGTATCTGTAGGAAAAGGTTAATTCTTAACTCTCATTATACACTACCGGTCAGGTAAGTTAACGTATTTAAAGCATATAAATGCTATGTGGTATTTCCTGGACTCATGGAAATAGGGCATGTTTTACTTTCACATCAAAGTAATGCTGATTTCCCCTTGCCATTCAGTAAGAGCATTTTTGAACTGGAATAATCACAGAATCTCCTAGATTGGAAAAGACCTGTAAGGTCATCTAGTCCAATCATTAACCTAACACTGACAAGCCCACCACTAAACCATGTCCCTGAGCACTGTATCTACACGACCCTTAAATACCTCCAGGGATGGGGACTCCACCACTGCCCTGGGTAATGCATTCCAATGCCTGATGACCCTTTCAGGAAATAAATTCTTCCTAATATCCAATCTAAACTTCCCTTGGCACAACTTGAAGCCATTTCCGCTCGTTCTATCACCTGTTACTTGACAGAACAGGTCGACTCCCACCTCTCTGCAACCTCCTTTCAGATAGTTGTAGAGAGCGATAAGGTCTCCCTTGACCCTCCTTTTCTCCAGGCTAAACAACCCCAGTTCCCTCAGCCGCTCCTCATAAGACATGTGCTCAGGACCCCTCACCAGTTTCGTTGCCCTTCTTTGCACACGCTCCAGCGCCTCAATGTCCTTCTTGTGGTGAGGGGCCCAAAACTGAACACAGTACAGTTCATTATGCCAGTGCTTGGTCGGTTAGATCTTCTGGACATGTAAATTCATTGCTGGAGTGGAAACCAGAGAGATGAGTGGAACTTCTTGTGTCCTAGCTAACATTAGGATGTGAACTAAACCGTGTACTTAGGTTTGTAGCTTAAAATCCAAATACACAAAGAAGAGCACAAGTGACACGATTGAGAGAATTCCCTTTAGATATTTCTGTTAGTGGGTGAATGAAAAGAGAGAGACACTTCCAGACCAAGGAGGAGGTGACAAACTGATTGGTGTTTGCTTTGTGTGGACTAGACTCAAATATTGCTCTCTTCCCCCTTGCACAAAACCAGAAAAACTTCACTGCTTTTTACAGAGGTCTCCTTGCTTTACAGCAATATGAAAGAAATCAGAATCTGCTCAGAGCTTAATTGTTTTTACTTAACTCTTTAAAAAAAGTGGTAATGTTCCTGCTGTATTTTAAGAATTTATTTGATTATGCTCTGTTTTTTCAGGTTCTTGCGGGGATGAATGTTTACTCTGCTGAATTTGAAAGGATAAAGGAAGAATACAATGTCCGGGGATATCCTACAATCTGCTATTTTGAGTCAGTTATGTTTTGCTACTACTTTAGAAATCATATATTCAACTATAATTGCATGTTCTTATCTTCCAGGGCAAGGACTAAACCTTGTTTTGTTGCTTTAACAGGAAAGGAAAGTTCCTGTTCCACTTTGAGAACTATGGTGCTACTGCAGCAGATATAGCGGAGTGGCTGAAAAAGTAAGGCATTGAACTTCATGCACTCCACCTTTTATGTACTCTTCATTATTTACAGAATGTAATGGTTTAGGAACAGCCATCTCCCTCATTCCCTCTGCTCAGAAGAGCAAACAAAACTACCCTGCTGAGGCTGAATAAACTGGTACAGAGAGATTGCCTAATGTTTGGGTTTTAGCATGCATGCCTTGCATTTTACAATTGCATTTTGTCTGAAATAGGAGACTGTCTATGGACGAAAATAAATGCAGATACACAGATCTCAGCTTCATTAAAAACGCCAACTTAAATTTCGAGTGATCTTGGTTGCCTGAACTTAATGCTTTGCAAAAGGTCTGACTTTTGCAGTTTTATTAAAAATGTGTATACCAAGTGTGCAGTTCTCATTGGTTGTTCAACCTTTAGCTGTATCCTTTAGACTGTCTTGCAGGGACAAACTGGAGATCAAGGCACCCCAGATTGCTAGTCGTTGTTACAAAGTCTGTGTTTCCTGTCATGATGTGAAGTGGTGTTGAAGGCATCGTGTTCTACCTAAAGAGAGCTATTTGCAGTCATAAATATTTTGGGGGCTGAATGGGCCTATGGGACTAGCAGTTGAGAGAGAGATGGAAAAGTGTGTGAGTGTGTACAGTTGCTCTTCAGCTGCTGCAAATGACCACGTTGTCAGTGAAGCTGACAGAGCAGCTGGGGAGACCCGAGATAATCTGGTGATGGAGAAAGACCGTTAGCAGTTAGTCCCCAGCTCTTGGGTGTTATGTCATCTTTGTAACCCTCCCTTGTTTGCTGCAGGCACAGATATGATCTTGAAATGAAGCTAATAAAAGGAAACAAATGCATGGGAAAGGGCAGTTGCAAACTACTGTGATAATATGGCTTAGCAAAACTGTCTCGCTATACCAGTGGGGCTATGCTGGGGGCACACATATGGTTGCAGGCAGCCCGGGGTCTCCAGCAGCAGTAGGGTAGGTGCTTCAGGAATGGGAACTCGTGAATGAAGTGACGGCAGCATTCCTGTTAGCATCAGGAGGTACAAACACTGCAGGCAAGTACTGCCTGGTGGATCAAAGAGGGGGAATTTAGCCATAGTCTTTAAGCCTCATTTAGTCCATTAAGCCTTCAGATATGAATAATCAAGATGGCAACGCCAGCAATGCTGAGGAGATGATCAGCAAGGATGTGACTTCATCACCTGCACTTTATTATGTGTTTCAGTTTTGCAAGGATGTGGTTATCTCTTGGCTACCACATGTGAAACATTAGATGTTAGGGGTGTGTTTTTTCCCCGTCTGCCCACGTAATATCCAGATAATCCCTGTAATATGCAGTGCCTTTATATCAGTGCTGTGACAGCAAGTGAACACAGCTACTGGAGGCAAAACAGAACAGCTGCAAGCTCTTTCCAATGATAATCTCTGCTAACAAGCCACTGTGGGCTTTGGCTGATATTTCAGCAGTCCAGAGCTAAAGACAGCTGTTTGTCCTCACTTAGTGCTAGTGCATGCTTATTAGTTTCCCAAAAGATGATCTGAGCAGTAGCCTTGTTGCCCCTGTTTTACGTAGTAAGTACAACTTTTAAGGAAACTACATTGAGAAATTATACATACTTGACTATTGCCAGTTTGATCTTGCAATTAAAACCATATACAGGGTAAATCTGTTACATGCATAATATTATATTACTCTGAGGAATCTGCAGTACTAGTAGTCAAGGGGTATGGCAAGGGCTTTAGGAAAGCCGAAGAGTGTAATTAGATAGCTGCAGGCTGTATAGGGTATATTTCAGAATAGTATAATATTAAAATCAGGTCAGGAAGTCACTCTGATGCAAGACATTGCTCTGCAGAGCAGGGGCACAGCAGTGCCAGAGTGTACTTGGCAGCCCATGGCGAGGAAAGCCGATATGCTTTTATACCATGCACACATGTGCTGTCATCACAGATTCTCAAAAGAGAATCCAGCAGACATTGAGCCATATGAAATGACCTATTTTTTGTGGACACTGGGTACACGCTGCAAAAAAAGCAGCTGTTTTCCCTAACTCTGTTTTTTTTTCCCTTTAAATGTTACTGGTAAAGTGCTGAAAGTGGTTGATCTATGCTAATACTTTGGGGAGGGTATGATATAACTTCATGAAGGTTAGAATTATTTAAATTACTGAAAGGATGTTTTTCGATGTTCTTTCCTCTCAGAACAAGAGCTGCTAGTTAGAGGGCTCCAACAGCTTTTCTTTTACTGCTGTTGAAGTGCTTCTTTCTTAGACTATGCTATCTTGTGCATACCACAGTTCCTTTCTTTGTTTAATCAGATACACAGTTGTATCGGCTTGGATGGTACGCAAGCCAGACAACTTCTTGCTGCCTTAAATAGCTGCTTAGTTTGTCTTGCTGTTTTTATGGACTCCTCTCAGGTCCTTCCTCAGCACCAGCTACTCAGTTAAAGCAAGAACCTGTTCTCTGTTCTTAATTGAATTCGCTCTCGATAACTCTTCCAGACTTCTGTCATCCTATTTTTGGTCTTCAGGCCTTGATGTGACTTGTCTCAGTTTTAAATGACACTTTAGATTTTGCTTGTTGCTTCCTCCAGGCCTCGAGGTGCTTCTTACCAACTCCTGTGTAGGCTTATTAGCATGCACAGCATTTTAAATTGGGCCATTTGAATAAACATCCTGTGCCCTGCTTTACTAATTCCTTACTGAAATAGGTCGTGCCAGGCCCTGCTAAACACAGCGTTCTCCCAGTGCTTTGTAGCCACTGTGTCCCATGTTCATCGTGCCCTGCCTACTCAACCCAACTCCTCTTCCAAATTAATTTAGTGTCATGGTGTTTTCTGGAAAGCCTTCACTCTGCCAGGATACCTGCAGATTATTGCTCTCTTACAGGCTTAGCAGCAAGCAAACTGATTATCTGCTAAGCTTTTAGAGAGTAAACTCTTGAGGACGGGGACCTGTGTCTTTTTCTGTCTCGGCCACTTGGCTGAGTGCAGCTCTGATCCTTGCTTTGATGTTTGTTTCTTGGTTCATTTATCATATAAGCAGCAGCAGAGGTGTGCATCACAGTTTTGCATGGATTGCTTAATATTCTTGGATCATACCCATTGCTTACATCAACAGAATTTGCTATCTGAATCTGTGTATCTCTCTACTGCTTTTTTTTATCAAACTAGGCTTTCAGCCTAGAAATGAGCACGGCAGGATAAATGAGTTATCATCCATTTACCATTCCGTGTTCCAGGCAGCTAACACAATAATACATTTTAATCAAAAATAGTAAATCTAGTTTTGCCAGCAATGGGGGCACATCCAGACCTGTACTTTGCCAAAGAATTTGGGGAATTTGGGGGGTATTTGCAACTCATTACTACAACTGGCAAGGATAAAATAGCTTCAAAGTCTGGCTCCAAATGTTCTTATGTTTGGGTGTCCTTTATGTGAACACTGCTTTAATAAATAAAATGTCAGTTAACATAGTTCAGGTCACATCTGCCAAATTCTCTTTTTAATGTATGTTAATAAAAGCCAGGAGCAATTGTTTAGCCAGATGATGAGCACTGAACTGATCCAGAGGAGCTTGGGTTCAGTTTCCAGATTTGCCACCGTATCTTTGAGTCGTCTCTCTGGTTCTGATCCATCAAAGATGGTTAAACTCACGTACAATCACAGTGAAGTTGGTAGAACGTGTCACTTATCTTTTAGGTTAAGCATGCCGTCGAGTAGCTTTGCTGAATTAGGCCTACAAGCTCACTGTTAAGTGAGGACATAACAACGTGACCTGGGGAAGCAGGGTTGTTCAGGGTAAACCCATATGTTCCTGGGGAAGCTGTCTGTGTAGCTAGCTCATGGTTCCAACGCTGCACCTCCTTCTTTGCCTGTCAGCCCTAATCATGCTGTCTGTATTCAAGGTGACTGGTTAGATTGGCTGTTTCTGCTCATTACTTCTTTCTTCCATTTGCAATGGCTCCTGTGAACTACAAAGTGTGAATGCTGTGAGAAAAGGAGCATCCTGCTGAGGAGGGTAAAAGAGTAACAGAAAATGCATCTGATTTCTATAATGTAATAACCAAGCAGCCTGGTTATCTCCTCGCTCCATCCCCTTCCATTGCTGTTCTGTGCTCGTGAGCTTCTTGAGGATTTTTATTCCTCCTCCAGTTTTATCTGAGTTTCTGTGCTTATGAGTTCTGGGTGGGTACAATTATGGAAGCTGTTCAGTAGGGTTAGTGTGTGCACAGACATCTGCACAAAGTGGTTTCTTGCAGTCTGACTTGCAAAATGGCTGATTAGTACCCGAGAGTTGGTTTTCAGCTGTGTCTGTTTGTCTTGTAGCCCACAGGCACCTCAGCCACAGGCTCCGGAGACTCCTTGGGCAGATGAAGAAAATGTAGTTTATCACCTGACTGATGAGGACTTCGACAAGTTTATAAAAGATCATTCTTCTGTGCTAGTGATGTTCCATGCACCATGTGAGTTTGTTTTTTTTCTATTCTGTACCCTGAGCCAAATGCTTGCTAACACAACCAGTGACTTTCTGTGGAGGTTTCACAGAGCTGTGAACCCAAAGTCCAGGCTTTTCTTGTTTGTGATGTTTGTTAAATACACAAGGCGTGAACTGTTTGTGAAGTTGCTGACTTCAAATTTAGGACAGAGATGTACTGCTGGAAGAGACACTTTGTAGGCCGAGTCAAAACATAGCTGAAGAGTGTAATGATGCTTAAATAGTCTGAGTACTCATCACTTTATAGCATGACTTCCCATTTTCAGCTCATCTTCTCTGTTGTTTGCTTTCAAAGCAGAGCTCTCGTTGATTATGCAACTCAACTGGAGAACTGTGAGCGCCTGAGTTCTTGTTCATGGCTGCTGATGTGACATTTTGAGCATTTTCACTCCACTTCTCTGCTGCAGCTTGTTCTCTGGCAATGTCAGGGTGGGTGGTCATTACATACTGTGCTTAAGTAATGCTAAAACTTGATCTAAGTTCAGGAAGTCCCCAGGACTTTTGAAAACTGATGGAGAGCTGGTAGCGATACTGCTTACTGTTTGACTGAGTATCCATTGGGCTGATTTTTTTTTTTTTTTTTCCCCATGACTTGAGGTTTTAGCTTGAGCAGTAAAATGGAGTGAGTTGCCCTCAGAAAGCTCTTCCAGCCACGTCGTCCTCCTGTACGCTGTTGGGTATTAGAGTGCATTAACCACTTTGTTCACTTAGTATGTAAGTTATTTCAGCTACATAACTGGTTCTACCAATTCTTTGTGTCTGTGATGGAAGGTTCAGGCTCAAATCTGTTATGTTGGGTCATAACGCAGCTTCTGTCTCCTCTTGCTGCTCTGCTGGCAGTTGCACTCGGGCAAGATGTTCATTTTCATGGGTATAGAATTGAAGGTTAGGGCTCTGGAGGCAGGCTGTGTGCTCACAGCTGAACAACGGAGGGTCTTGGCACGTAGGCTGAAATCCTGCTTCCCTTTAAGTCAGCAGGAGTTAGCTCCAAAATGCCTTTTTTGAAGGTCTGCTCATAAGACTCATTTGAAAAAACATACCATAATGAATTTCCTTTGCCCAGTGGAATGACTGGGGATTTGATCCACTGAAGCAGGTGACTGGCTGCTGTTTTGTCGCTGTGTTCACTGGATTATTTGTACTAATGAAAGTGGGACCGGAGATTAACGCCTGGCGTGAAAACCAAAACACAAGTAGCAGAACTGATGAAGCCTGGTTTGCTCAGGAGTTATCCTTCATTACCCAAATCCTTCCTTCACCAGACTTCCATCCACCCCGGCGTGCAAACGGCAGCATGGGCTGCTGCTCCTTGGGAGCTGCACACTTGCTGGTTTGGCTGAACAACTGCTGCCAAACAAAAATGTAACTGCTAAATTTTCCTCCTTTTACCTTTCTGTGCCCAATGGCTTGGGATAAGTGCCCTCTCTCTCTAGCCCCAGATATCTGTATATTTACAGAGATTTAGTTGTACTTAAAAGCTTTTCTGTTTTTTGAGTTTGTAAGTGGAAAAGGAGTCCAGTCATGTATGTGGGATGAGGAAGAGGGAAAAAATCGATGGTTGGCCCTGCAAACTATTCCTTTAGGAAATCTATTAAAAATAGATGAATACACACAACTACAATCAAATTTTATGGTAAATTCCAGTTAGTTATAAATCTGAACAGGGCTCTGTTCAGTTTTTAGGGTTTTTTTTTAATACCTTCTCAAACACAAATAATACCATTTTAGTGGTAACAATATTGCATGACCTGTTTGGAGAGGAGGAGTACTTCCAGCTAGATATGTTTTGTACTCAGGGGCGTTGTGTGCTAAGGTACTGCAGTACTTTGGCAAACGCTGTTTTGAAAGTAAATCAAATGCCTGAATCAGGCTGTTGCAATCTCCTGATAACATGTTCCAGCTGCTCAGAATTGGGATAAAGAATGTTCCTTACCAGAACAACTCCATTTTAAATGCAACTTGAATATTTGGGCCATTTTATTTACATTCAGGTGGTAGCGGTATGCCTACATGCAGAATCCAGCTTGTACATGTGTAAAACATCTGTGTTAGTGAGAATCCTCTCTGGGCATCCTCAGCAGAGAGTGTAAGGCTTGCAAACTAATTAACGACAGACAACTATCATAAACAGTTATGTCCATGATTAAAAGATCTTCTCCTAGCACTTCTTAAATGTGCTAATGGAGTCACCTTGTGAATATTAGGAGATAAATTACTCCAGAAAAGCAGTGGTAAAAACGGAGAACATATTACTTGTTCTAACCTTGGTAGTTTAGGATGAGAAAGTTTCTTCTAAAAATTATGTATTTGAGGAAAAAAAAAAAAGTTGAAACAGGTGTACAAAAAAGACCCAGACCTCAGGATATACTTTTGTGTAACTAAGAATAAGGAAGGGGATATCAACAGTGGCCTGGAATTAGCAAATATTTAAAACCCTTTGTCACCATGCAGCGTAAACGTGACTTGGTGTTTTTCTAGCATACAATCTTGTGTTCATGAAAATTTCTTTTACTAGAGGGAGAATTATTTTATTGATGCTTTAATTGTGTAGTCAGATGGCCAATGCATTAATAGAGTGTAGTATTAAAAGATGTGTGGGACATTGGAAGCTTTTTATCCTTTCCCGCTCCTCCAAGGGCTGAAGATACAGCTGAACCAAACGCATCCCTGGTACATACCTGTGAACTGCAGAAGTAGGCACTGTGATGAATGTGGCCAGTTGGGTCTCCGTGTCTGTGGCTACTAATGATCATCCCTGAGGACCACACTATAATTATTTACAATCAGTTGGACTTACTAGCCCAATTAAAGGCATCACAGCATTTTGTGTTAAGTGCAGCCTAGCATAACTCGGTTCAACTAGAGTAGTTACGTGTCATTTAAACACATCAGGAAGGTCTGCAGCGTGCAACTTGCACCTCTTGCGATCAGAGACCTTATACCTTTTCTGCAATAATTTAGCACGACCATTAAACAGAAGATGTGCTGCTTCGAGTCATTACTGCTGGCCCTGAGAATCATGGGTGAGTGTGGGTGGGCAGGATAAATTCATCTTGCTTTCATTTTGCAGGTCACTAGGAACACGAAGCAGGATTTTTAACCTTCTGAAACTCCTTTGTAGAGCCCTTAAGAGGACGTTCAATAAATCTGAATATTTAGCATAGGTCAACAACCCAAACAGCCAGGAGTCTGAAGGCACCCTCCCTCCCCAGCCATCTGCGAAGGGTGTGCAGCATTGTGCTCCTTATTCAGGCATTTTGCTGAAATTTTGTAATTGCAGGTGGTGAGCATAGTGTTATCCTGGATATATCCAGAGTAGAGTTTTGCAGTGAAAAAGCATCTGAAGTGTTTTTTCTGTGTGTTGCTGTTGTACCCAGAAACTTCAGTGATGAGCTGAGATCTGCACTATACAAAGGGACAAATAAATGGTCCTTTCCCCCAGTGGATTTGGAGTTTTTGCTTGGATTGATCATATTTGCTAACATGAGATAGCACAGTTATGTTAGTGAACCTATTTCCAAGTCTGTAACAGAAGATGTATCACACCTACCAGAGCTATTTCTGTACCCCAACTTAAATAAAGGCACCTATGCAGCTTATGATAGTCTTCTGTTAGCAAGGATAATAAAGACTCCATGTCTGTATCTGCTGCTTGATATCTAAGCCTACAGCTGATCAATTTATGTAGATGCCCAAGATGACAGCTGGGTTCTGAATGTCTCTAAATTTGAGTTATACTGCCAGTCAAGTGTTGTTAAATGCTTTAGTGGCATAGGAAGTTGCTAGGACTTAAAACGCTCCTGAATCACTTGAGCACAAAAAAAGCGCCGTTTTTGTTTTCAGTTGTCCCCATCAAACTATTTGCTGAGTCAAATGGAATTTTAAAAATAATTCTGTCCAAAATATTTGCTAAATTAGTGCAGCTTGCAGTCTTTCGGACTTGGTTTTGGCAAAGGAATAAAAAAACCCCAAATTTCCCTTTCTACATTTTTCCCAGCATTTTTCTCCAAAGCACAGCCTCAGAGTCTTTCAGAAAATAAACCTAACCAGGTTGCTGATAAGTCAATTCAAATGCTACTTACTGAAGGTGTTTAAAGTCTAGGATTGAAATTAAAGTCAATTCAGAAACGGGTTCTAAAAGTGTCTGCTTTTCATGCACAGGAGTTACTTTTCATTATGTTTTGTTAGCACAAATGACATAGCTAACATTTTAAAGCGTACCTGTTCCTGCAGCCTCATGTACAATAATATCCTGGCGCCACCATGAGCTGTAGCCTCTCTGGGTACATTCAGCAAACACAGATCCGAGTAGGCTGTGTTGCTAATTACGTGGTCATCAGTCACCTCTGATGGTTGCTTTTCCCTCCTCTCATACCCCATCAGCCATAGCAAAGTCCATGGTTCACTACCGATGCCAGAGGTAACAGAGGGGGGGGAAAGGGCGCTTTGGACCGTACTGTTGGTGTGAGTGGGTGTTTGCTTTTTAAAGTATTAAACTATTAAAATGTTTTTCCTGCAACGTTTCTTCCTTGTACATGACCTTAAATTCATGTTAAACTTGCCTTCTTCCCATCCTTCTTCATAGGACTTCTTCAGAGGCTTTATATAAGCTGTAGTTGCAAGTCTTGAGGTTAGAAAAAATGTCAATACTTGTAGTGGGGATATTGGAGCCATCACGGTTCTCCTCCCTTGATAAGGAAGGAAGGCATGGAAAATGCAGCTCTTTTTTTTTTTTCCTTTTCGTTTTTTTTTCTTCCCCTCCTTAATTTGTTCTTGGAAACTGCTATGGAGATGCAGCGCTGATACACCTTTTCTTGCCCCCCCCTTTAATGGAAGGGAGGGCGAAAATAAATCTTGAGATGGTAAAATGCACTATAGTTCTGATGTGCTGTTGAAATATCTGTGAAATTCCTTTCCTGTCCTCAGATATTTTCTCTCTCTTTATAAACCAGCCCAATGAATTGCACAGTTTGTGCTTTGCAAAGCCGACTATTCAGCTTTGTAGGTTTTTAATTGCACAGGGAGCTGTTTTATCAATTTAGCTTTGAAAAACGGCTTTTCACACCCTACCCTCCTTCCCTCCTCCCTCTGGTGCATTAAAACCCGAGGTTTTAAGCCACTTTGTGGACTCATTATTAAGAATGCTAACCAATTAGCCCAATACAAGTTGAAGGCCTCCAGTTTCTAACCAAGCAATGGACTTGGACCTCTCCCTGCCAGCACACCATCATTGGTTTCAGTGGTCTTGGTTTTGTTTCTTACTGCTGCATGTGGTGAGACTAGGATGTACAAATCCATTGCTCACTTTATATTTAAAGTAAATCAAACCCAGAATGTGTGCACAAAATAAAATCTTTTTTTTCAAACTGGGTTTTACAACTATAAGTAAATAAGTGTCTCTTGCAGACCCCCACTGGTTCCTTATGAAAGCTCCTTATGAAAGCAAGCTACCATTGCAGTGAGCACTAATTGGTATGTCTGTTGGCAGCCTCAACAGAAAGGCCACGAGTTGAAAAGGCTGAAGAATTAATTTACCGCGCAGCCTGAAAAAATAGCCTTTCCAGTACAGGTCAGCAGCAGCCTAACATTGGCAGCCTGTGATAGATAAATAAATAAATAAAATCTTATTATTTTCCATGCTAATTCATGATTCAATCAAGAATTATTTTTTTAAAAATGTAAACTAGTGCAGTTGTACCAGCTAACTAAAAGTTACAGGCTTGTGGGTTATCCAAACAACAAGCAACACTGAATGTGGAATGGACGGAACCGTCCTTTAATCTCTGTTTGTCCCTGTAATATCTGACACTTGTGATTTTAAAAATAAAATATTGGCCATGTTCAGTGGCTAAATAGAAAGCTTTTGGCATCTGCCTTCAGATGTACAGCCTCTAGGATGAAGACAAACAGTAGGTAGCTGGGAAGCTGTCCGTCTTAGACCTGTGCTAGGAGCCCCTTTAATTTATTTGACATCTTTTAGTGGTAGCTCTTCATAAGAAGCTTCAGCCTGTCTCTGTTGATGGCATTGGTTTAGCTCAAGTGGAAAATACTCTTGCGTCACCAAAGGTTTGCCTTCTGGCCTCAGCCTTGGCACCAGCCAAATTGCTTTGGAGCAAAAGCTGCGTATCTGGCTAGTGTCTGCATGGAGCGGTCTCAAGTAGCTTCCCAGGAGAAGTGGCAGCAATAATAGCATCTACTTCAGTGTCCCTCCGTGTCTGCGCTCTGTGCCATTGTTTCCAGTTGTATAATGTTGATCAGTCCTGTGTGAGAAGAGCTTATTGAATGGCAGAAGTTGCAGAGAAGAGCTGTGTTTTCAAAATGCGCATTAGCTGTGCAAAACAGCAGGGGATTGGAAGCTGAAAGCTTGGCAGGATGTAGCCCTCGGTCAGGGGTTTGTTTAGAGTTTCCTGAAAGGTCTTTATAAGCTTTCTCAATCCAACCTGACAAATGAACTTTACTTTTTAAATTGGACTTTCCATATGGGCAGTACTTTAAAGACAACTGTGCTCATTATTCAGTGATGCTGTAGTCAGGGAAGAAAATGAAGGCAAGCAATTCTGTGCTGCATTGACTGCAACCTGAACGGGTTACTGGAAGTTTGTAGTGTGTAAGGCAGGTTGTGTATTTGGAAGATTGACAGATGCCATATCCACCTGATATAGTTGTGCTTAGTAGTCCACAGCACGATACACAGGAAGACATACACGTGTCAAGGTCCTTGCTGTGGGCTCAATCCTGTACCTACTAGAGCCAGTGAAAATGCTCTCCTTGCGTTTAGAGTAATTAAAGCTTTGAATAAGGCAGGCTTTCTGGACTGTTATGTAGGTCATAAGGCAGTACCTAGCTCTGCTGGGTTTCTTAGTGAAGCACTGCAGATGCCAGGATGGGCTGTTGCAATGCTCTAATCACTGAAAGATTGAATTGTTGTGCAAGGGCACTCAGATGATGAATGTTGCTGTTTAAGAGTCTGGATAGATAGGTGAAAAGAAGAGATCTGCTTTGGTTTCAGCATTACGTTTTCTGACTCGTTGCTTCCCTCAGGTGCCTAACTTTAATGTTGCCTTAATGCATTTTTAATAGAATGTATAATAAAATGCTTTCCTGGACAAGTGTAAGTTGTGCCAACTTTCTGTTCGTTGTATGTGTGCACTTTTTAGCTGTACGTTACTGGCAGGCTGCTGGAAGAGAGATATTCTTCATATAAACCAGTTAGAAACAGGTAAATTCTTGGCTCCTGAATCTGTTTCCACTGAAGTGAGCAAGTTCTGACTGTTGATTTCAGAAAGGGGAAGACTGAGACACTCAGACCAGGATTTAAAAGCGTGCAAGTCTGCAATAGGATGTTGCTTGATATTACATATATTTGAATATCACCAAAAGTCTCAGGGATTGTAAACAGTTCAGTGCAATGACCTGCCTCATTAAACTAATTGCAGCAGTGATTTTCGGCGGAGATTTAATTACACATTAAAACGGAGTTCTTGAAAATGCAGCAAACCTGGAAAATGAAGAACCTGACATGGATTTTTCTTTTAATGACCATCCCACTTAGGTTTCTGGAGGGTTTAAAAATAAAAATCAATATGGGTTTTAGTGGTACTTAATATAAATAGGAATGTGGAGAGTATAAAAATCCTAATAACTAGGCTTGTGCAGTAAAACTTGATAGGATACCTAATGAAAAGGGTGACGACAGTAATGACAGAGTCCATTCTCTCTTTTGTGTCGGTCTTTTGATACTAGAGCACACAGTTTGTATAAGATTATTGTCTTTTTGAAGCAGTTTGTGCTCTGAGCAGAGTAAAGTCATACAAAAGGATGATCCAGTGATAAAAGTGATAGCCTTGGCCTGGAGATGTAGAAGTTTAGTTCTTTGCCTTGCTTTGATTTGTGCAATCATGACCCAAGTCTCTAAATATTTGTCTTGGTTTCTAATCAGTGTAATGGAGATAACATTTCACTTTGCGTGGGAGTTTTATCTAGCGAGCCATGTCCAGACTGCAAGATGCTCCCGTATTGCAAGTGTTGGGGTACAGAAGGCATGTGAACATAGCAAAAACTTGATTAACATGAAGGAAGTAGGATTCTGCCTTTGGCATTCCTTGGCTTGTGGCAAACAATCAGGCTTTTGGCCCCCACATTTAGGACCCCATCTGTGGGGGAGAGTGACCAGGAGAGTGCACAAATCAAACAAGGCTGTTACAGCTGGAGGTGATGACTCGCAGCCTGGTTAGAGCCCATGCTGGGACTCAAAGGAAAGAGCCTTGTCTTGCTCTGGTTCAGCTTCATAACAGAAAGAGTAGCAAAACCAGACTTTTGGGACATTTGTGGCTACTCTGCCTTTCCGGCTGAATCTTGACTTGCTCTGTGCCGTGATGCTGTTCTGGGGACACAAAGTGTATGTTGAATAACTTACTTGATAGCAGTTATGGGTATCAAGAGCAGTATGCAGGGCAGTAGTAAAGGAGGAAAGAAAGGAGCTGAACTGTAGATAAATGGGTTTTGTGAAATTTCAGGGACTTGTTCAAAATGCATCACTGTATGCTTGCCTCCAATAGGGAGCAATTAGTTTCTCTATTAAAGAAGATATTTGCAAAGGCTATTCCAATCAGAAAAAAATCTTCCTGTGAATGTGTGGCAGGTGGTGTGACGAGAACATTAGTTTCTTTGGGGATTTGCTGCCTCATTTCTCACATTACTATTGCCTGCCCTCTCTCCTAAAAAGCTCTTACCGACTAACTGAGGCTGAGAGAACTGGATTTGTTCAGCCTTGAGAAAAGAAGGCTCAGAGGAGACCTTATCAAATGTTCCAGTATTTAAAGGGTGGCTACAAAGAAGATGGAGACTCCCTTTTTACAAGGAGTCAGCTGGAAAAGAAGAGTGCTAATGGGTACAAGTTACTTCTGGGGAGATTCTGATTGGACACGAGGAAAATTTTTCACAATGAGAACAATCAGCCCCTGGAATAATCTCCCTAGGGAAGTGGTGGATTACCCATCATTGGAGCTTTTAAGATTCAGCTGGACGGGGTGCTGGGCCATCTTGTCTAGACCATGCTTTTGCCAAGAAAGGTTAGACCAGATGATCTTTGAGGTCTCCTCCAACCTGGTATTCTACGATTCTATGAACTGAGACTACTGCAAAGGAGTAGCTACAGCTGCCAGAGAGCCAAGAGGCAGCTGAGTGGTGACAGCTGAAGGGAGACTCGCCCCATTCTCACCTTCTCTCTGTATCTGTTGTAGATGATTTAGTTATTCAGAGTGGTCTTTTAAAGGACTTCTGTAATTTTAGTTGGCCTTTTTTGTCCCGTGAAAGTCTTCATCTGAGTGTGTGGAGTGGGTGACTGTCCTCCTGCAAGCTTGACCCTGGTGTATGTATAAGCCTTAACGCTCTCGTGGTAAGTTCTGATAGGAGTGAAGCATAACTTATTTTTATAGGTTTAATTTGCTTGTCTCTAATGATGGGTTAACAGTAGGAATTAGCTTTAAGAATTAAGCACCAGGTTTATTTCTTCTGAAATAAATTAATTTCCTTGCCTGGATAAGCTTAATATACAGTGCAGGGCTCTCATTTGGAAAGTGCCTTACAGTATCTCTGCTACTTGAATCATTACCAGCAGAGTTTTCATTATCAAGTTTATCTTCCTGAATACTTTATGGCTTCAATTTTTATTATCCTGTGGAAGGTAGCATAGAGAACTTACTTTAAGGGGCAAATAATGAACAGAGAAACCTACAGTGAAAGATTGCTTGCTTGCCTGCCTGTCTGCTCCTTGTGCCCTTTCAGGTGGTGAGTTGGCAATTGATGCTGTCTTTCTGAGTTATTAATAAATTAATCCATTGCTTTGATACTGAGGTATTGTGCTGATGATGGAGGCACGTCTTCAGGGGTCCTGACCACTTGTGATTAGCGAGCATCCCAGTACGCTTGTCCTAAGTAGATGAATGCATCTCAGCTGGTAACTACTTATGCTCTGATTTTGGACAAGAAGTATGCGTTCTGCATAGTATCCCTTCCTGATACTTGAATTTAATAGGTAACTTCACAGTAACAACCAGTGTCACCATTGCTTTTAACACCCCTGTCCCATAAGATCAAGTGCTTTGCGATGTACATTTCTTAGGAAAATGTCTTGCATTGCATCCATTTTGCTTATGTTTTATACAAATTGCATCCTAGGAAATCATTTGCTTGTTGTTATTTTCCTGAACTGGACGTTCAAAGCTATTTCATCTGACCTCTGTCCTCTGGCATTTCCATTGCTAAATCCAAAGTAGAAAGTCTTTCATAGTGGGGTATAGTGTGAGGGGAAAGCAGTACAACCTCTCTTCCCTCCCCAAGGTGAAATTTTGTTGATCATCTGGCAATGGAGAAGCAGGGGGGATCTTTCTTGGGTGTGGAATAATTATGGTTTAATTGAGAAGGAAACCTTCTGGTGGTATTTTTCATAAACTCTCAACAATTTCACCTTAAGGCAGCCATGCTGTTGTCTCTCTCTTTCGCATTTCAATAGGGGAAGATTAATTTTCAACACCTACTCAAGGCCATGTTCCTCCAAGCTGGTGTAGGAAGTGTAATTCATATCTCCCGATGCCAGCTGATCCACCTTCCTTCACTTCTTTTCCCACCTAAGAGGGATGGTAGGAGGCACCATCGTCTCCCAGCACTGATTTCTACCAGTTGTACCATATAGTTTTGACTATCAGGGTATATACATGCAGCGTAATCTCCCGTAGCTGGAAGCTGAAGCCAGATTTAGAATGGAAATAAGGAACCATGTGATTTTTGTTGTTAGTTTATTTTAAATAAAGATGGTGATTAGCTTAAAGATCATTCCTGGACACCTGCTGGAGTCTGTGCCATTGCAGATGGGGGTATATTTTTCAGGGCGCACTCTGAGGGCAAGACAGCAGAAATCTCTCTCACTGCTTAACTCTCAGGGACCCCAGGTGGTAGCAGCCTGTGGCTGAAGTTAGCCTTGGAGAATATTCACCCTTTCCCCTGAGCCTTTGTGTCAAAAGAAGATAGGCTTCAGCATGAGCAGAAATGAAGGCAAAAGCATATGTTATGCAGTTCATCAGAGCTGTCGTCTTTTAAATCCCGTGGAGGCAGCCTGCAGGACCCGCTCGGTGTTTCTCCCTCTCTGTGCTGAGCCTTCCCCTGCTGAGGTCTGTTGCTGGCTGAAGGTGGCCCTTCTGCTGGAGCTGTGAATACGGCATGGATGCAGGCAGGGTTCCCGGAGGATACATTTGGTTAAGCTCTCTTCTCAGTTTGATCTGATTTATCTTATGTAATGTAGTGATCTGACTGTCTTTTTAGAAATAAATAAATAATCTGAACTCGAACTGTAACTGGCTAAAGCTGTTATGAATCTTCTTCTCCTGAGCAGTTTCAGCAATGCTGGGGCAGGGATGGGACGGGACACACACAGTTGTGCCAGCATAGAAAAGATGATAAAGAATTGGATTTCAAATGCTTTCACCTCTACAACTGAAGTGATCGAGTAGGGAGGTGAGGCTTGGCTAGCTCGGCGTGCATCCCCATGTACCAGGCAAGTGCCAGGTAGTTCACGTGGTGTTGGCCTGCTCCTGTGGCCCGGTCAGGACTTCATTTGTGTCTGTCTGAATTGTTTGGTCGTGACCCACGCTGTGCTGCTCTATTCTTCTCAGTACCCTGAGGCTTTCCCGTAGGGACATCTGTGCCTCCCGTGTGTGCTCCGCAGCACATGCACGAGGTGTTCTCAAGAGAAACGGTGGCTGGGGTGGGGTGATTACCACTTCAGCAGGTCCTATGGATAGAACAAGGGGTGACCAATTAGTAGTCATTTTGTGCCCTGACGTCACACTGAAGAGCTGCTGGAGGCAGACAGGGACTTTCTTCTGTGTGCACATGCTGGGATTGGATTTGCACAGATCGTTGCACGCACAGATTGACTGCACCGTGAGTTTGTGGCAATGCCAGTGAGATGGTGATAATGGTGGGGACGAGATGCTGTACTGCTCTGCTGTCACTGGGATGAACTGTGCAGCCCACGCAGCAGAGGCGTTAGGCTTCAACCGCATAAATGTAGCATGACTGCAATAATCCAAACTGCTGAAGTATTTTCCTTCTAATTCTGTATTTCTAGTTCCTCAGAGTCTTTTCCAGGCTGACCTTTCCCAGGCTTTGTCTTTTGTAAAGCCATAAAGCTGTTCACTTGTCACTGGTCCCTAAGCAATGTCATACTTGGTCAAATCAAACCTACCTTTAAAAGCACAGTAGTGAGGTGGATGGGTGTCTGAATTTGTACATGCATGCACACTTTTCTAGCTGTTGAAAATTTGAATTCAGTATCATGTTAAAGATGTTGAAGCTGCTCCTGCTGGTCTTTCTTGTAAGAAAGCATCGAGTCTTGAAACATCTTCAAGAATCTGGAATTTTACCTGGGTGGTCAGTGGTGCTGGTGAGAAGGACATGAACGGTTTGGTGGGAGTAAGTACCCAGAGGGAAAAGGATGTGTAAAATTTCTTGAGCTCCTGCCTTTCACAGGGTGATTTTTTTTTTTTTTTTTTTTTTTTTGTAGCAGAAACATGGAGATCTGGGCATGGCCTGATGTCTGTGACCATTTTGACTGTTCAAGAAACATGCAACCAACATGGTTGCAAACGTGTACCTGTCATTATGTGGAGAAACAGCTGCTTTTGTTATCCTCCCCTCCTGCCAAATTTGTGGATGATTTCCCATCAGATGTCTGCAATGCAGACGACTAAATTATGCAAGGGAATCTGCAGCTGTTGTAGTTTGTGCTCTCTTACAGCGGTAAGAGAACTGTAAGCTGCCTCATGTCAAACCTTAGAGCTACTCTTTTACATGATGCATAAGAAATCTTTGTGTGTTAAAGACTTCCATGGCAGAAGATAATACATTTGTGTTCCAGCATAGGTGGTAAGAGGGCTGGGGCTTGTGTGTATCCTTGCCCTGGCTCCAAGGATTTTGTTTCCTCGCTATGTACATACTCGTGCTTTATATATACAGGTGTATGTTCAAAGTTAACAACAGGGCATGCATAAGGGCTGGCTGTTCTGCTGTGTTGTGTCACTGCCCCTCTGGGATTAGGAATAGAGAAACCAAAAGTGTATCTTCAGGTGTTAAATATTTAGAGAACAAAGGTGCATATGAATATTTTGAGATTTATTTGTGGGTTTTTTTTTCCCTTGAAGTTGTTTGTAAATCTTCCATGAGTGTAGTCTGAACTGCCAGTGTCGCACTTGCTGAAAGCAGGACATGCTTTGTGCTTCAAATTTGTTTTCTCATCAGGCTAATGGAGGTATTTTTGGTGTGCAGCTATAGATGGATGTGGAGCTAGCATGATACAATGAATAGCTGGTGCACGATAACAGTACTCAAGCGGTCTGTCAATGGCAGAAATGTAATGATATTTTAAGATCTTTATTTGCAATTTAATTTATCTCTAGGGTTTTTCATGTCAGAAATTCCTTGTCCACAACCGCCTGGATGTTGTTTTTTATCTCTTGCTTGTCACATACACTTCAGATCCTCAGACAATGCTGTCTTGAAATGAGAGGACGTGACCAAAAGCATGTTTTTTATTTATATAGCCATAATAACCTGAAAAAAGCAAACAGTGAATGAGAGACAGAAACAGACATTTATATTTTGTGGACAGCACTAACACAGCAAATGCAGGAGCTTAGCTGGAACTACTTGACTGGTTTTCTTCCTGTCTTCTGCAGGCAAAATTTGGTTTTAACAGAAGTGTTTGCATTGGTTCACTTCTGAAAACGTTTGGAGCGACTGCACCCTGTATTGTGAGTCTTTGCCATGGTGCCAAACAGGCTGCCGTAAACAACTTCTTTTCCAAGTAAATATCTGTATTTGCTTGGTACGTTTCTTAACCTTCCCTTTGTCCATGCACTACTTGCCCTTGCACTTTAGTTAGCGTTGCTCTGTCCACACTTGGCCTTTGCCTCTGCACTTGCATACAGTCACACTCTGGGAAGGATGAAGTGTTGAGCGAGTGTTGTCTTCTGCCCTGTGGTGGGATTCTGGAGAGAAGTGACTGGTCTGCACTGGGGCAATGTGGAGACCTTTGCCGTCGTTCTGGGGGGTGCAGCTGAGCTGAGCTGTGTGACAGTGACTGCGCTGGAGGAAGGAGCTGTTTATTAGCCTGGCTGCGCAGTGCAAATGAGAAGATTGATTATAAATAAACTGGGAAAACAGAATCCTTGCTTCATTGAGATGTCTCTTAAAAACGGTTAGCAAGGTCCTGTCTTGTACCAGCTGTCATAGCACTGATTTTTGTAAGCTTTGACTTCTTTTTGCTGTCTTATAACACTCCTTCTTTACACTTACTCTGTGTGCTCTTTTCTATTTGAGCCTTGGCCCTTACTGCATGGGGCTCCTTTTGTGCAAGGAGAGCAAGATGAGGTGTTGAGAGGTCAAAGGACTTGTCTAGAACTGTTCAGCAGAGCCAGGCACTGAACCTTGACTGGTTTCTGCTGCTGGATGGAGAGTAATTGTGACTTGCACCTCCAGGGGAGCTACTTGGCTTCTGCAAGAAAAGACTGAAGCCGTGGGAGTCCTCCTGTGTAGATAGCTACATGTCCCTTGGGTGTTTCCACCAGCCATGACCCACAGAGGCTTGGAGGATGTCAGTGTTTAGATTAGGCTGCGGGGCATCCTTGTGTCGGCTGTGACCTTTCTCTTCTCACCTGGGTTTGAATGAGTCGCTTCTCTTGCTTAGTCTTTTAGTTTTAATGTCAGTATACGCTTGACATGACAGTACATCTTCTAAGAGCACATCTATTACAGATGCCCACTATAGGCCTGTGGACTTCCTTCCACTGTCCCAGCAGACCTTATGTGGCACATTGGAGCATCTGGGCTAAGGGGCTGTGGGGTTGTTGTTATTTTCCCATTCATTTTATGAACAGAAAATGTCTAAAACTAGAGGAGCTTAGCGCAGAGGGATACAGCTGCTGCTGAACAACCTAATGTAGCAATCAAAGGAGAGGCAATGACCTTGGAATTCATTTAAATGACTTTTTCATTGGCCTTGAGAATTTAATGGCAATCCCTACAGGATTATTGAAAGGTAGGATAAATAATCATAGGAGAGATGAATTGATTTGCAGCGTGTAGGTCTGACTTCTAATTCGTATCTTCCCTTTTCTGCAGTGGTAGGTGGAAGCAGGCTGTAGCACACAATAGCAAAATTCTCATAAAGATGGCTGGAGAAGCATTGTTTATCGTGGAAGAAGCTCTTGAGATTCATTGTCCTTCTTTCACATTCAGTTTACTGTGGGGGCTTTTTTTCAAGGCTGGGCATATCATGCTGTCCTCTGTCAGGGGTAGAACAAGCATTGCATGATAAAGATTTGAGGACTTCGGTTTGTATTTTAGTGCCTTTAAAGACCTGATCCCGCTTCCTCTTTATTTTGAGCAGAGAGAGTTAGCTTTGTGGCAGTCGGTAGTGCTGTGTCTGTGTGATGTCCATGAAAGAACTCGGAACAGTGACATTTCATAGTCTGGATATCATTCTCCAAAATATTACTGACATGAATATCAGGTGCTTTGGGTTGGTTTTTATTTCCTGAGCAAAGTATGCCTAGCTTGTTTGGTTGTTTTTTTTTCTCTGCATGGGTTTGTGAAAACTCAGGTTGTTTGATGCTTTTGGTTGATCAGATCTAATATTAATGATTGTGGAATATAGTGTAGATTGTGTGGATACTGTATCTAGAGCACAGTATGAAGCTTTCTGTGGCTCTAGGACACGCTGTGTAAAGCCCACCAAGGTGAAGCTATCCCTACAAAAAAGGGTGGTTTTTTGTACAAATTTGAGCTAGCTAATTCAGAGAGCTTCTCAGGTATCTGAGCTGGGACTCGAGATGCCCTTTGTTTAGAAGTGAAGAGCACAAAATGAATAAAGTTCCCTGCTCCTAAAAGGAGAAATAAATCAACTCGGGCAGGTGTCAAAGGGAACTGTCAGCCCCTTCCACAAAGCCACATGCCTGCAAGTTTTCTGTGGGTGGCAAATAAATCATTTTGCCAGCCTCTTTCGTGCTCTTAACTAAGACAAGCGGTGCTGAGACAGTAACTCTTCCTCAGCCTTTTCCAGCTTCTTCCTGAATTCACCTCTGAAGCTGTCACATCAGGCTCCCAGCTTGGTCGCATGTGCTCCCACCACCATGTAAAACTGAAGCAAAGCTTCCTCCTCCTCCTGAGACCCCCTCCTTCTGCTGCTCCTACTACATTAAAGCATTGGTTTTGCTCAAAAGAAGGAGATGGGGCTTTTTAACTCTGTGATTGCTATGCAAATTACTAAGCAACATGGACCTTAGCTAGTGTTTGAACTGGAGTTCAGTCTGGCATCAACCATTTGGGTATTTGCCATAATTCTCAGGTGGGATTTGCAGTTGTTGTTCAAATGTATCCACCTGGTGTTATAACTGTGCCCTGAAAGTGTTTAATGGTGTGCTGCGATGGTTGGAGCTCTGCTGAAGTCCCTGTTTGCTGTGGTGAAGTTACACCTGGATGTCCTATCGCTTCTTGGCTGCGAACACTCTTTGACTTGTACTTTATAAAACACGGTTGTCTGGTTGAGTTCAGGCTTCGATTTGTGTGTACTGGCTTCGGCAGTCATCCCATTAGAGGGAATCAAAGCACCACTGAGATTCAGAGTCCTTGGTTTATTTTCTTTTAGACAGTGGTGTAAAAATAGCCCCAGCCCTGTTACCCGTACACCTCAGAAACGGCTTTGGCTGAAGCTGCGTTGAAACAGATTTCCAGCCGACGATTCTGATTGTCTGAAGATTTCTGATACAACTTTCAAAAGCTCATCAAAGTCTGGGCTTTCAAACGCCCATTCCAACAATAACAACTGAAGAAAGAAAAGCTGGCTGCTGCTGCAAACGAGGAAAAAGCGCGGCGAGGGATTGCATTGAGATTACACTGCAGCAGGGCAGGCGAATGCAGTGCGTCTGGGTCATGCCACGCGCCTTATTACAGCTCTCCGCATCTCCAGTCTGTGTGCCAGAGCCAGCCCTCGCCCTGCTCGGGTGTCGATCTCCGCCTCTCCATCCCTTTGCTCTGACCCTGCGGGGTCTGCGGTTGTGCTGGTCCCGTGGGGGCAATAGCGGGGCTGCGTGGGGGTGAGGAAGGGGCTGTCCCGGGGCCCAGCATCATGCCGTAGGAGCTGGAGTGTCGTGGCGGGAGCCTCACCTGGTCCTGAAAGTTCAGCTTGCCTGGAAGCAAGTGCACCGACTGAAGGCAGTTTAATTTACACCCAAATAATTTATTTTAAATCTGCTTTTCTCTCTCACGCATTCATTTTACTTTATTGTAATGTCAGCACTTAGCAGTGAAGTAATGGCAGATCTCTGGAGAACTTCGCACGAGCGAGAAAGTACCATTATCTTGGTTTTACAGGCCCTGCTTATGTTGAGAACATATGTGGTGGTGTAATTACACTGATGTGATTAAATCAGTGCAAATCCTTGCTAGAGGGACATGCTGCACCACTGTAAAGCGGGGCTTATTATCAGGGCAGTTTAATTCAAATTACATTACTCAATTAAGCTGTGCTAGTATAAGCCTCGACTTAAAGTCAGGAAGTCACGTGAAGGCCTGTGTTGTTTCTTTTTAAAGCAGATAAAGATTTGGAAACTGAAATGGGTGAGCGTGTGCCTTGCCCAAGAGCGTGCTAGAAGCGATGGGCTTGACAAGTACTGTGTTTATAGTACTTTCTAGGAGGAAAGAGGTGTGTGTGCAAATTCAGGGGTTTTTATTACTATTTTTTAACAGATTAAATTATTTGTTTAAGCTATAGTGACCGCTTCGGAAAAGATCCTAAATCATACTAAGGCTTTACAAATAAATTAAGCAAAATGCATACTAAATTCTAGTAAATCTCTACCACATGGTTTTGGATTTTGATAATGGCTGGATGGGTCAGTGAATAACCATGGCGTGTACAATTTAATTGGATTTTTTTTTTTTTTTGGCAGGGTGTGGGCACTGTAAGAAAATGAAGCCAGAATATGAGAAGGCTGCAGAGTTTCTCCATGTAGCCAATGATGTAAGTTAATTTCCTTTATTATATCCTTCAAATAATCAGTAATAAATAACTGGAGTAATAAAAGTGACTTTTCTCCCTACAACAAATTCAGCTGTTCTCATCCTCCCACAGGACCCTTCAAAATGTGCTTCCAAAGTACAGTCTCATCGCTAATGCATGAGCCCTGCCAAAGTCTTAGAAAGAACATTCTGTCTTGAACGAAAACAAAATCGAAAAATGTTTATGTATTCTGCTGTAGGCCTTATACATAATATGATCAAATCCAAAATGGAATTTTTTTCCCCTTACTTAAAGGCATCGAATGTGAAGAAACATAGGCTTTTATTTATGAATTAGATTTGGAAAAAAACAAAGGGGGTTGATCCCTCTTTCAAATACCCTGGTTTTATGGTTGCATCACTCCATTAGCTTCATCTTAAGTGCTCCATCAGCATGGCTGGAGAAGAGAGATCCAATAATATAAGTATTAGTGTTATTGATTCAGTCTCAGGCTGTGTACACCATGCAAAAGAGAAGTAGAATTAGTCTCCCCCATACTTTTAGCATCTTTGGTAGAGACATCTAGAGTCCTTTTGTAGTTGTTGGAGAAGAAGGAGGGGATCAGAAAAACAAAGATCAGATGAATCACACTCTACAAGTGTCTGTTCTCCTGTGATTCTAAAGGTGGTCCATGTAAAGATGCCTGCAAGTTAAGGAAAGATGAATTTGCCTTGAAGTAAACTTGTCTCTAACAACACTCGTTTCTTCTGGGAGAAACTGGGATTTGTGGGAGGTAGCGCCATTCCCAGGAACAGTTCTTAAGCATTATGAAGTGAGTTACATACAGGGAATCCTGTCAGAAATGGGAGGAGAACAGGTAGCAACTCTAGTTACATGTAGTCCATAAGATCTCCCTTCCTGGTTTTGCATCATTCCTCTCTGTCTTTCTGTGTGTCTGTGCTGAGTACCTGAGAAAGGGAAGGCACTGAAATTGTGAGTGATTGTCCCCAAGTCCACTGTTTCCTGCCAAAGGGGTGTGCATAGTTGCTGGGATTTACAGTTAGTCGTCTCTGTTTTAGAGTCCAGGTGTCCTTGCAGCAGTTGATGCTACCGTCAACAAGGCACTGGCAGAAAGATATCACATCTCCGGGTTTCCTACTTTGAAGTATTTTAAGGATGGAGAGGAGAAATACACTCTGCCACACCTCAGAACAAAGAAGAAGATCATCGACTGGCTGCAGAAGTAAGTTTTGAGGGTTTGAGATAATATTCGGGTTCCTGATTAGAGGCTCCTGAAGACTGTTTTGGTGAGGAAGTAAATCTTAAACTTAGCTTCATCGACTGCCTAAATCCCTTGCTAACAAAAACAAATTGAATTCCAGTATTCAAAGCCATACAAACATGTATGTTAATTATGGTCTCTAATACACCAAATCCTTTATTTGCTGCTGGGTTTTTCATAGTTGTCCTGGTAATTCTTTCCCAAAATAAATATTTTTTGAATGTACCCTAAGCCTCTCACCAGAGAAGGAATAGCAATGGCTCTGAAAAATAAACAGAACATTTGTTGTTCTCTCTAAGCAGCAGATTTCACTGTTAGTAAGTGAATTTCTGTAGTTGTACTTTTCTCTTTCCAGCATTTCAGAGCCAATGCCTAGAATACCAGCTACGTGGGGCTGAGGGAAAGCCAGCAAGACCAGCAAACCCAGCATCTTTGTCTGCACTAACCAACTTTTCTTGGGTGGTGTGCTAAAATATGTAGAATGAAGTTTGATGTATGATGAAAATAATTTCATTTCAAAGAAGTAAATTGTTGTTACAATTCTCTCTTTAAGTATTCTGGAATAAAAAATGCATTTCCTTCTGCATTATTCAATGGGAAAAAAACCTGCCAGTGTTTTGTGAAGTTTTTAAATCATTTAACTGTTAAGTGCAGTTGGTGTGAGTTTAAGTTTCTCCTCTTATTTGGTAGGGGCAAGGGGGGGGTTGTGTGTGCGTTTTTTGATTGTGGGGTGGTTTTTTTTTTCTTTTCTTTTTAAATTACATCTCCGAGCGCTTAAAATCAGGTAATAGATATGGTCTGGCAGCATCTTTGTAGTGGGAAGTTTTATCTGTATTTTACATTTGAACACAGAACTCCCTTGGCCTCCCTGCATACTTGGGCTCCTGGCTGTTGTCTCAATACTAGGTGTTAAGTCACTGTACTAGTTTCACCAGTTTGCTGGAGCATTTCGAGCGCTACGTAATTTATATTGAGTTAAGCAGTCAGGTTGACGCTGCCTGTACATATTGGCAGGTGAAGAGGCAATGAGGAAGCGGGAAGGGGTGTTAAGCCCTTCTGTCTGGATCCTGCTGTGCCTCTGGAAGACTTTTGTCTGCAGCCTCAGGTAGTCAGCAACACGGGGGAAACCCAGACAACTTGTCTCCTGCTCTTGAGAGTTGGAAGTTCTCCCAACTAGAAATGCAATAGAGTAAGATCCGTGTTTGCTGACCAGAGATAAAACTGTCACAGCTGCACTGAAGTTGGTGGAAATAGGGATGCATCTGGGGCGCAGGCTGGAGATAAAAGTACCATGACACTTGTGTAAACCTACCCCAATGAGTGGTCTAGTCACAGCCATGTGGGTTTCGGCTCTGGTGCCTCTGTGGTGACTGTAGTCTGTGCTGCCACACTAGGCTGTTACCAGTATCTGCGTATCTTATTTCAGGTCAGTATGGGAAGATCTGTGTCAGATGAAGTCACACCTCTGACTGTAACTGTAATCGATGATAGCTCGCACCTACTGTGTTCGTGTGAAAATTCAGACCAGCTGCCCTAATTCTTTTCCTAACAACTGGAAAACCAGTATTGATGGAAATGCAACAGATGTCCATCAAGTGACCTTGAGTAGGACTTTAAAAATGAAGTTTTTTCTCCACTTGGTTTTTACATACTTGATACAACTTAAAATGGTGTCATTCAAAGTGACAGGAAAGTCTGAAAAGCTAATTTATTACCAAGGCGACATATGAAGGTCTTTATACTGTGGCACCATTCTGATGATTTTATATAAGTAATCACTATTTAAGATACAGCAGTTTTTGGAATGAATTTAATGAGTCTGAGAGAAGTCTGTGAGCTGGTGAATAGCAAAAGTTTTGTCAGAGGCGCTCTAGATGTGCGGGATTGCTCTGATCTAGTCAGTATGTGCAGTCATAATTGAAACCTGACATTCTCTTTATCAAGATAAAATATTCCAATTCGGTCACCCCCAGTCTTCCAAGTGGAACGATGCTGATTATTGCATCCTGGCTTTAATATCTGAATTCAAGAGAAGGTCATGAAATTCTTTATAGAAGTTTGCATGATAGTGATAAAGAGTACAAAAAGGATGTTTGAATGGAAGATGCTGTTCTATATCGGTTGCCTTTTGATTCCACCTGCTTGCTGTTCTTCTCAGTTCATGCCTATGGATGACGCAGTGATAAAGAGCAATGTTCTTTCCACCCAGATGTTGGATACAATGTAGGAAATCTTTATTCTGCATTCTTACTTGTACGCCTGAGTACAGTCACTTAAATTATATTTTTATTGAGTTACAGAAATTAACTTGCATCTTTTTTGTTGTTATCTGGTGTTGGAAATATCAAACACTTTTTTCTACTGCACAGGCACCCTGAAGGATTGTTTGACCTCAGTTCCCTCATGGTAGTTATGACCAGTGATGCCCCTTTGGCTGCTTCCAGAAACATTTTCAAACCAATCGCGTTTCCTTCCTTTTGTAGTCCTGAAGCACCACCTCCACCTGAGCCTGCATGGGAAGAAAAACAGACTAGCGTTATCCACCTTGCTGGAGAAGACTTCAGGGAGTCCTTGAAGAAGAAGAAGCACACCCTTGTCATGTTCTATGCGCCATGTGAGTAAATACCTCTCTGTGTGAATGGGTTTTATAAACTCTACAGTTTATGAAATCCTGAATTAATTCCCTTTCTGTCCCCAGACTTTTAAGGGTAAAGAGCTGATTCTGAATATGAATGCATGGGACCATCATTGGCACCATTGTTTGTATCTTTAGAAACGGATACAAAACGGTATACAGTGTTTATTTAAAGAGTTATTCTGTTAATGCAGACACCAAAGCAGGCAGGGGTGCATAACAAAACAGATTTATTTTCCTCTGCTGTATTTTATGGTCCGTATAACAAAATGTGATCCTTTATAGTAGCATAATGGACATGGAGAGCCTGACTCATTAGTGCAGCACTTCAGTACTGAAATCAATATAGTGGTGTAGGAGGAATCAGTCCCGAGAGCCTGAGAACAAATTTTGATGGAATAAATTTTGTCTGTATTACATCTACATTTAAATCTCCACTGGGAATATGCGCATAGCTTCCTCCTCCCAGATTGTTTTGCGTGCATCATGCACATGCTTTCTTTTTGAAGCTCCTGAGAATATTTCTAGAGAAGTTTTGAATCTGGCCCTTTATAAATTAGGTGGATGGGAGGGACCTCTTCACTTTTCCTGTCTTGTCCCAGAGACAAGCAGGCTTGGTACAGGTTCTTAACTTTTCAGGGCTGTGTCAAAGGGAGAAGATAATCCTGGCACTTAATATTAGATAGTATTAACTTGCTTTTATAGCACCGTGACTCAGCCCCCGAGATGCAAGAAAAATTCTTCCCTATCACATGGCCAGCCCTGCAACTCAGGGATAACCTGCAGATAAGCAGTTACTAACTTGTTCCCATTAAACTGAAGGTATTTTCCAGAAATGAAGAAAAGTTTAGGTCCTTAATGTTTAATCAGGCAGCCCTTTATTTTGCTTTTCTGTTAGAGAATTAAACATGAATGCTTTTGGGCTCCCACGAAGCCCTGCTGGATGTGAGATGTGGGAGAAGGGAGGGGTGCAATTCAGAAGGGAGATTTCTGGAAGGTTGTAAAAGAAAAGGGAAGGGGACTTAATCCCTTCTCAACTTCAGTTCCCACCACCTATTGACTAAAAATTGCCCATGTGCCAGGAATTTCTGATTCAGGGACCTCAACTGGTTAAGAGCAAGCCGTAACTTTAAAATCAAATGATTGCACATGAAATAGTAAGATTTAGGAGTTTGCCATCTCTTGAGTTCCCTTTACTCAATGAGTGACTTTCTGTGGAAGAAAGAGATTTATTTCCCTTTTGGTTTTTAGCTGCATTTTTTTTTAAGGCACTAAAATTCTTTGTCTTTTTTAAGGCCATGTTTAAAGCAAAGACACTACGTGCAATGAGTATGTGGCTCTCAGGGTTGAAAGCATGAGGCAACTTGCGCGATTTATTGGATAATTATACTACCATTGTTTGCGGGTTGACTTCTAGCCTTATTCCAGGACCCTGGCCCTGTCTGTACAGATGGGCTGTAAAAGCAGGGCTTGCCTGATGCAAGACTGTTGGGTCCTTTAAGGCTGCCCTTCAGACACATTCTCCTTGCACCGTTTGGATACGGTGCTTCGTGACACCACCTATATACAGGACAGAGAGGTGTTAACTGGAATCACTTCTGGCCTTCCTGTGACTCCTAGGACAGTCAGCGTTGCTGTTGTGTTGTCAGTATGTGGGTCATGCACAGTTTCTGATTTGTCAGATTTGTTCTCTCTAAATGTGGAAGTGTCTGTGGGAAAAGCAGAAAGCAGGTGCACAAAGGGAGTGCGATGAGCCTGGCCTTTGTTGGGTGCAGGGGAAAGTAACAGATGAATATTTTAAATCTTTGGTTTCTGTGAAACAATCATTAATGCAATAGAATGGTACAAAACGGTACAAACCATTCTATTCTGCTTTTCTGCAGTGATAATGTGCCTCCTGCTAAATTTGATAGATTAGCTTTTGTTTACCATTTTCTCAATCTTGAGACCTCTTGGAGCTTACATTGCCAATTAGTCTTAACTTGCTTATTTTAGTGCAGAAGGAACACTGCTAAAATTGCCAGGCCCCGTTATCTCAAATAATTTTCTTTTTCTATTCGGATCCACATCTTAGGTCAGTGCAGACTCACAGTATGTTACTCCATTCACTTGTGACTCTATGGCAGTATTTGTTACACTTACACATATGCTGAGATATTTTAAGATTGGGGGTGTGTGTATACATGCATATATAAAGTATGTTTATATAAAAATATTTATGCTAAGAAATGTATCTCTCATCTGTCATTAGAATTTAAAGCAGAAAGTTGAATATTCTGACCTTTGTAAAGCTTTCAGCTAGAGTGACAAACGTTTAGGCAAAGGCCACAGATATATATCTTACATGCAAATTAAAATGAGAACTGGATTTTCTGAGGCAGCTTCCAGTCCAAATTACTTAATATGTATAGGAGAACCATCAATCTGCTGCTATGCCGATAAGTCTGGACTGAGCTGAGTGGTGCTTTAATGGTACTGAACAGTGCTTCACAGTGATTTAGCTCTGGAAGAGAAGACTGCTACATCCACATGGAAAAGAAGGGGAACTCATTACTCTATCACCCTGAATGTGGGTGAAGCATAAAGGTTATTCCTGGTGCCCGTGGAATATTTTAAGGACTGAGAATCAGAATCAAAACTTTTGAAATTACTGGGAAAAAAATCCACTCCTGCGGACTTCACGCGCACAGAGAGTGATCTTCTTGATTTCACGTTCCCGTTCCTCCCCAGTGGTATCTCTGTGCACTGTCACGACTAATTTGGGGTAGAAGGCAGCAGTAGGGGCAGGTCCCCAGTACTGACTTGGGGCAAAAGTGCCAGCTGCAGAAGAGCTAATGCTACTTGTGCCAACAACTGCCTTGGACCTGATCTTCATCCAGGTGTCCATTGGATATATCTGTACCCTGTGTGGCCACTATACCATGCAGGCTTGCGGTGCGGGCTGGCACTCATCGGTGCTTCCCAGGGCTAGCACTTGGAGCAGACTGCTGGCATCTGTGCTGCACAGCACCTGGCACAGCTCTTCTCTGGACCCTTGTGGGGCTCTTGTGGTCCTAAAATGTAATTGTCATCTTGCTTCCTTATCTCTGAGTTCAAAATGCCTAAAATAAGAGGAGGACAGTGGTCCAGTCTGCTGAAGCAAAGCATGATGCTACAGGTGTATGTTGTTTGAGGAGCATTTGAAAGCAGTAGGCTTATTGCACCAGCATTTGAGAGGCATTTGGGGAGGGTTTATGGCATCTGTGTCTATGTTATCTCCATAGACCAGTCCTTGGAGTACTGGATACCATCAACTACTCCAGGTTTCCTTTTGTAACTGCTTGGCTTCATCCAGGAATGGGAAGAGGAGACAACTAGTCTGAGTATGGTTTGGTGTACACACGTAGCCTGGTGTGTGGATGGTCAGGATTTGGGGGGCTATGGACCAAATCGGGAAGTGAGCCAAATGGACAAGAATAAATCCAGCCTAGCCCAGTTAGACTGCAGTGCTTAACCAGCTATGGCCAGAAGTACACTAGCTGCGTGTCTGCGGTGTACATCCAGGGCTTGTTTCAAGACTTGCAGCATTAAATGCCTAGTGTCCTGGACTGACCAGTTTGCATCAGTGCCTCTTCTGGGATCAACACACTGACTTTTCTTCTTTCTCTCATGTCCTCACTGTTTGTTCATATAGCTGATCTGAATGTGTTTTATCTGCATTTTTTCTTTTATGTGTTCTCTCCACTCCGTTATCCCAGATAATTGAGATTTGACTTTGCCAGTGCATTAAATTTTAACCTCCTCCTACTATGGCACTGAAAACTGTGCAAAATAGAAGCAGTTGGTTGTGATTAGTTGTCAGAATCACAAAGGGCAACAAAGTTCCAGTAAATAATATGTCTTCGCAGTTGGAAGTGGTTTTGCTGCATTATTCAAACTGAATTAAGGGGAAAAAAAATGTGATTGAAGCTAGGCGAGCATTTTTCAGTGAGATGGGGAGATGCTGACAGTTCTTCAAGAGTGTATTGTGGTTTTTTAACCTAAATTTCCGTCTGGAGAAGCCTTTGGAATCCTATATGGAATTTCTTGTCAAGCCAGTGCAAAGACCCATACCAAATTAATGACCATCATATTCTCTAACTAAAACTCACATGGTTCCCTCTTCCGCCTTGTGTGTCCCTGGGTTTTAATATGTGTCGACGTTTGGTCCTGGTTTACCTCAAACCAGGACAATAGGCCTTTTTGATGTCATAATTTGGTGACATGACCATCAAGTTTTGGCTGTTCTTGGGTGATGCTCCCTCAAATTTATGCTAGGTCTTTTCTGTTCTTGTAGAAACAATTCAGAGCTGGGGACACAGACACTGTAGATGGGCATCTTTGATTGCATTAGGGCATCACCAGCAGGTCAAGGGAGCTGATCCTTTCCCTCTACTCAGCACTGTTGCGACACAATTGGATTGCTGTGTCCAGTTCTGGACTCCCCAGTTCAGAAAGGACGTTGACAAACTGGAGCGGATCCAGTGAAGGGCCACGAGGGTGATTAAGGGTCTGGAGCACCTGACATGGAGGAGAGGCTGAGAGAGCTGGGACTGTTCAGCCTGGGGAAGAGGAGGGTCAGGAGGAACTTCTCAGTATGCCTAAGTGCCTAATGTGGGGGGTAAAGAAGACAGAGCCAGACTCTTCTCTGCAGTGCCCAGGGACAGGAAAAGAGGCAATGGGCACAAATAAAAAAACACAGGAAAATTTTGCTTAAACAGAAGAGGAAGTGTTTGTTTTTTTTTTTTTTTACTGTGGCAGTGGTTGAACATTGGAACAGGCTGACCAGAGAGGGTGTGGAATCCAAGGATGGCCTTGGAGATATTCAAAACCCAACTGGACACAGTGCAGGCCAACCTGCTCTAGTTGACCCTGTTTTGAGCAGGGGAGTTGGACTAGATGATCTCCGGAAGGGCCTTCCAACCACAGCAGGCTGTGTTTCTAGGCATAGTAACCCTGGAGTTGAAATACACAGTGGGGTTTTTTTTGTTGTTTTGGGGTTTATTTTTGTTTGTTTGTTTGTGGTTTTGGGGTTTTTTTACCCTTCCCGTTGAGTTCTGATTTTCTCTAAATAGGAAAGATTCAATAACACCCCCTACTAATTCTTGCACAGAAACAGAGGCTGTCCACTTGTGGCTCATAAGAATGAGGGACCAACACATGAAAACACATTTGTATCATTTTTTGGTCGAGATTGCTGCCTCTAAAGAGACTACAAATGAATCAACTGTGTCAGAAACAGGAATTATATATAATAGACCAGCCATTAACAGGTCCAGATGGGGAGGAGACGCTTTTTTTTTTTTTAGATCAGTCACTTTTAGTGGAAGGGCTCGGCACTGAGCAAATTCATTTAGTTCCTACTTTTGTAAAAACACAAGGTAATAAGCGTTCTTAAAAAATAAAGACTTTCAGCAGCAATGAGCAATAATAAGGGGAAAACGCTCCCTTTTAATGGTTCGTAAGGGCGGCAGTTGCCGATGTTATTAACTTGCCAAATGGCCTCAATTTGTCGGACTCAACAGGGTTCGCAGAATGGTTATTTTTAATAAATACTTTGCTAGAGCTGATTTCCGGTTCTCTGTTCAGCAGTGAAACTTTCACTTCACTGGAAATTATTTTTGTCAGCTGGAAAAGGTTATTTTCTGGTGAAGCCTGACCCACAGGGGTTACCCAGAGAACACCCAGGAATAAAAAGTACTGAGGATGATTTTAATGAGGTATTTTTGTATTGAGTAAGTGGCTGTGCTGCAACAAGAGAATGTGTAATTAAGAGGCATCAGCCTCCTTGTCTCTTCACTTAAATTTTTTGTAGGGTTTTTCTTTCAGGGCTGGAAGAGGTGAATGAGGGTGCGTAATCTGGGTTGCAACTGATGAAATCACAGAAGACTTTGGGATGGTGTTTGAGCCATTAAAAGGCTCGGTGTTGTTCAAAGCTGTTACCGGGAGATTGTACCTTGGTATTGTTCTGATGTAAAACAAGAAAGTTCTTTGGCTTCCAAATCAAGCAGAAATCTCGACATCATTGCTGTCTGATGGGTCATCTCCTGGCCATCAGTAAGAAGTAAGAAAGAAATCAGATAAGAGATTTCAGTGGTAAGAAATCAGATAGGGAACACTTTTTTTCAGTTCTGACTAAATTAGTCCTGCCCATCCCTCTCGGTTTCCTCAGCAGTGCGTAAAATGCTGAGAGCTAAAGTAAACTTGCATTAATTTTACCCGTAGGCTTTGTTCAAAATATTAATCATTCTGTATCTTAGTACACTCCTCCTCTGTCCTTTCATAGTAAATGCTGCCTGGTTTCTTCTGTCCAAGTTATGCACTGAGGAATATACAATGACAAAAAAACACCTAGCTGAGAGTGCTTGTCAGAGTGGGTTGCACTGTGTGCAGAGTGGGTGCAGATTGAGTTTTGGCTATTAATGTTTACAGCCAGGGTCAGTCTGCTCCTCCAGCCCTACTAGCTTGCTTGTGGAACCCAAGCTGTCGTCAGAAAGCTGTTCTTAAGAAAGCAGTAATGTTCCCTTTTCATCCCTACTGTTTTTTTAAGTAAGCTGGGACAAAGCTGGTTGCACCCTGTCTCAGCCTTTGCACCGGAAGGTTTGGTGAGATAACGTTGTGTTCTTGCTAGGACTGCAGTAACAAAACACGGCAATTTTGACTGGCTCTGAGGCCTCAACCCGTGGCGGCTGGATGTGCGATGTCCGGTCTGGGTCTCTGTGCTGAGCAGACCTGGGTGGCATAGTTCTGTATGAAGGATGCACAGAGGGGGCTAAAATACTCAACAGTTAATGGGTCCAGATGCACGGAGCAAACAGCAGCACAGATGAATTCAGTGTCCCATGATGGCCTCAGATTGGCTCCCACCAAGAGGTTTTCGCGTCGCTGGCGAGCAGATCTTGTTAAGTTTTCATTAGGAGGCTGTATCAAAGAGCCTGAACAAAATGTGCGTGTTTGTAAATGAAGCTTAAGCTATCAAAAAATTATTAAAAACATGCTGAACAGAAAGAATCCATTTCAAGGCAAAAACCCTTGCAGGAAGGATTTTCTGGTTGTTGACTGAGGCAGAAGCGAGGTCTGGACCCTCTGATAATAAGGCTTTAAATCCTGCGTGGGCTGGCACTGCAGAATTTTGATATGTTAGCTCTGCCACTAACTGGTTTCTCTCGTACATTAGTGGTGTTCTTGCTGCAGGCTGGCGTTAGCGAGGTGCATTCCTGTTGGTGTAAATAGCGCTGATGCCATAGAGCCCATTAGCAGGCTGGTTTTGATAAAGGTTGAATTTGTAGAGTGGTCTCTGCAATCAGGCTGTCAAGACCGCTCTTAGCCCCACTGTTTGTGTCGAGGATATTAATTAGCACTGAGAGAACAGTTTTAACTGCTCTCAGCTCAGAAGTTGAGACACTTCACTGGGCTGCATGTAGCAGAAGTGCTCAGAGGTGGCTGTCATGGAGCTGTGGCATTAAACTTAAATCTGTTGGGGTGATCCAGCTCCCTGTGATTTTTAAAACAGTACTCATGCTTTAAATCTATAGTAACCCTAAAATGTTACAGTCGCTTGAATTGGTGTGAAGTACATTACCTGTATATAAACAGCTCAGGCTTGTGAGAAGGGAAACAGGAGTGACCCTTGCCCCATGAAATTCCCTCCACACAGTCACAGCTGCGTGGTGGCGCAATGCCATGTGAAGTCTCTGTGGGGTACCTTAGGAGACATTTAAGTACGAATATGCCACCCATCCTTATGCATTGTTGTCAGACCCATTTCCAATAAGACGGATGCTTTTTCTGGTGATGCAATGTTGTCATAACAGGGGCTGGTTTTGAGCCTCACGTAGCGCAGGTGTAATTCAGTGGTGCCTCCCCCAGCACTCTGCTGGACCACTGCTAACTCAGAGCTGTTTATCTTCTGATTGCCAGTTGCATCCACTGGCATGCTTTTGTTTGCTTTCTAACTATTTTTGCAGTTAACCAAGGCTGATGCTGACTTAGTTAACTGCCGTTACCAGCTTTGTTTGTGCTATGCAGGGCAGTGACGCAGTTTGTCCAGAAAATTTGGGTCTACTGGAGCCGACACTTAAGTCTTGTTCTGGATTGCTTTTTAGCCCTTCTTGTCCAGAGGTGGCTTGCTGTACAGCTTTCTGTCTTAAAGGATTGCTTGATGCCAAATGCCAAATGCTGTCACGTTGTTTGTAATTCACTGCAGTCAGTCATATCCTTGGCTTTGTAGTGGATAAAGCCGCCCAGGAGTTTTGTGCTGTCTTTCTCCTTTTCTCACCTTTGCCATTTGGCCTGTTCTGATGACTTTGTTGCTGCTATTGCAGTTGTTCCTGTCTAAGGCTGCGGTTTCCAAAAATTTGGTTTTATGTATCCCCTCTCCCTTCTGTATACTCCCAAAGTGCTACAAAATAAGAGTTCAGATAGCTTGGAAAAAAACACAACAAAACCCACCAGCATGCTGTGAAATTGGCAGTAGGTTGCTGTTGTTGTTGAGAGTAGCGAGGCAAGCCCTGGTTGACCTGATGCTTAACTGAAAACTTGATGACCTTTTTCAAATCAAAGGACAAATCCCCCTCCTTTCAATTACTAATATCTCGTGTCTTGGAAATATGATTATGCTATGTGTCAGGTCATGTCATAAAATGAGCTCTGGTTCCAGATATTCAATTAAAAGGCCCTCAAATTCTCTACCAGTAGAACAAAAGAGAATTAACCTTTCAGTAACATCTCCAAATGCTTCAAATCTGCCTGTGGATTCACTAACTTCTGTAGCTATGCGAATTGTGTTGGTTTAAGCAGTATACCCGTTTTCAGCTCTTATCTGTGCTATTACTGTCTGTGGCCTGTCTTTCCTTGATTGACCAAGTAATATTCTTGTTTTAATTCTAGTTAATCGCTTGGAACTCTTGAAGTGGAAACAGCCTTTGCTTTACTCTGCGGTCTACAAGCTCCCGGGCTCGCTTTGATAGCTGTGCAGTGTGCTGCTTTCGCTTGCTTAGAATTGCAGTCATTTAAAAACCAATAACGGAGGGCAGTATCTACCCCTGTTATTTAGACGGCAATGATTTCAAGCAGAGATGGAGAGTCGGAAAGTCATTCCCTGCTCTGCACTTTGCACGCTGAGGGCTCCATCCTGCCACGTGCTGAGCCCTCCGAGGCCCCGATGATGTTGCAGTTGAATGAATGGAGTCAGCACCTTGCAGCCCTGCTCCCTGAGAGTCACTTAACCTCTTCCTGACTCCGTTTAACCTTGGGTGTAATGACAAAGGGGATAATCACGTCTGCCTCTCTTAGGGGCAATTTGAAGCGTAATTAATTGATATTAGTTAAAGCATTTCAGATCACCCGTTGAGCGGTACTAAAGGAAGCTGGGGGCTGAAGGAGGAGCAGAGCCCATTCTCATGCTGAGGACAGAGCACAGACAGCACAAATACCATGGTCTCACAAATCACTGGGCTTTCAGATCTCCTCTAAGGAGTTGGATAGGACTTCGCTATGAAAATACTGACAGTTTAAGTTAGTATATTTGGTACGGAAACAGTCTACAACATTAAAATATATGCCTGTTTGAACTATCCTTTCGAAAAATCTCATGTAAAATACATGCACGCTGCTTTGTTACTTTACTTATCGGATTTTATTATGCAGAAGATGCTAAAAGCACACACAGAAACAATATGGGTGGGGTTAGACATCATTCTGTATTAGTGGTGGGCAAAAAGCATAAAGTAGTGCTTTCTGAAGTCAGAATGCCTGATCTGCACTGGTAGAGCCACTTTGGTTGAGATGCTCAGGTTAGGGTCAGCAAGGGCTGTCGTCCTCGCCTGACCTGTGGGGCTGGCGTGCTGCAGCCCCCAGCACTCAGGAGACTGGTACAAGGACAGCAAAACCATATCACCTCTGTAGAAGTATCAGCTCAGCAATGTGAGTCAAGGACAGGCTGCAGTCTGATCAGGTGAAGAGCCACTGCATGAAAGCATCTTTTTTAGAAAACCGTTTCCTTTCAGACTGAAAAGTGACTGGTGATGGGGAATGTGAATTTCCTGTCTGAATTGGACTGTCTTCAGCTCTCAGCCAGCTCTGGAGGTTACTTAGCCTTTGGCACCCAGCTTGAATAGCTCATTGTAATGAAAACCAGACTGACTCTTTGATTTCTGTCACTACTTAATCTTTGGATTGAAGCTATTGACACACTGAGCTTCCTGACTCCCTTTGCTATGAAACACGCCTTCCAGGCCTGTTATTTTTCTTGTGGGTCTTCTGAGCCCCCTCCAGTTTGAACTCATTCTTGATCTGTGGTCCCAAACCTGCAAACAGCATTTTGGAAGTGCCAGGCGTAGAGGCCTTCTCCACACCTACTTAATATTTTCATTTATATATTCAGTGAAGTTCCTTTTGACAACTCCATCATTTTCCTTCAAAGCTATATTGTTTGGCTTTCTTTTGCTTCTAATACATTTAAAGCCCCTTATATAGTTAAAACATCATTATTACCTCTGCTGACTGTAGATACTGCTTTGATGTCCATTTGCTTCCTTTATCTATTTTATACAAATAGTTAGCTTTTGATTTATATTCATTAAAAATAGCTTCACCTTTCTTCTATGTGCTATGCTAATACAGCTTCCACTCTTCTAAGGAAACTGAATTAACCTTGTACTGTTCAGCTCTAGAGAGGTTATATTATATCACCAGGCTTTGTAGTTTCAAATTAAACAAAGCATGAAGTAACTTAAAGGACGTTTTCCACATTTAAGCAAGTAGAAACCTGTGTCTTTTGGAAAGGGAACTTGATTCCTTTAGGCAATTCTGAAAATGTCACACAATTTTATTTTAAATGTAATAAGGTAACTATTGTCCAACAGGGTGCATCTGTTTCATGCACTACTCTGGAGACATCTTTATAATTGCCATCTGGTCCTAATACTTTTGTACACTGGAGTTTTAAGAATCTCTAAATTTTTCTTTTGACTCGATATCATCTCTAAACAATTCACTTGGTTAGGAAAAGGAATGCTGTCCAATGAATTCAAATTCTCCATTTGAATGTAATAAAAATCTGTAAGTTATTCGTTTGATTGTTCCATTGCTTTGAAAATCTCTTTGTATCCCTTCTGCATCCTATGGGACCCTACAATTGCGGGAAATGTTTACAATTTTGAATACAGGGTATTATTTCTGTGGATTTATTGAATTGCTACCACAACATATGCTTGATTACTCTTATGTTGGGGGCAATGTGCATTTGGTTTTTAATATCAGTTTTGTGTCTTTCTTACCTTACTTGACAAATGGGTGTTTGATATCTTTGTTTTACATCATGTATACAAACTTTTTGTGGCATTCTGTAGGAAACCACATCCAGCTCAACCTTTATGTCTTCTTTATTTCTTCATTTCTTTGTTTCGTCAGAGTCCTCAAACTTGTGCTTCCATGAGGATGAATCCAGCTTCTCTGTTGGCCCCTTCAACACCTTTCTGTGTCCAAACCAAAGCCAGCTTATTGGTTCTTTCCTCGAAGACGCCCAGAGAAGACACTGTACCATGCAGTCATTCCTGCAGTTGTTCCTGCTATCAGTAAATTCAGTCCATGGAAAATAAGCTGGGCTATATATTTTCCATAACTTCATCTCCCAAAAGACTCACTATCTTTCCTTTAAATGCCTCTCTAATTAGAGGAGATTTAATCTGACTCCCTCTCCAGCCCCTCAGTGCTAATGGGTCTGAATGAAGCCTGCTTGCTTGCTTACTTGATTTCCCTTGTCTGCTGTTCATCAACCATTCCTCTTGAATTTTTACCCACAGAAACCATATTTTTTGTGTACTGGATCAGTAGAGAACTACTTGGTTTTCAAGGTGAGGAATGTGACGGTGCCCACCGTGACTGTACTGCAGTGTGCCTTCCCAACCCTTACCAACTTTGCAAGGTGAATGCTGGAAAATAAAACCCTGGAAAATACTGACTTCATGTAAAAATTTAAATTTATAGTGTAAAGGCAAAGAGAACTTGAAAGTCATCTATTGCAGGTGTGTTATCATATGGATCCACGGACCTGTGTTTTAAGCAGGCAGGCCTCGTACCCTGGCAGGCTCCAGCGGTCAGGCAGAGCAGATACCACCACGGGCTGCATGGGGAGCCCTCTATAGTGCAAAATTTTGAGCACAGGGGTGCGAAGATCTGGCCAGAGCCAATAAAGCTGTAGTGTTTGCTGATTGGGAACAGAGAGTGGCCTTAATGCATGCTACCGCATGCGCATTACGCGTCAAGCTCTCTTGCTTTCCTGCCAGGTGATGCAAGTGTGTTTCTTCGTTAGGAAAGGAAGTTAGCTTGAGATTTGCAGAAGTGATTAGAGGTTTTTGAGCACCAGTGCTGGGATCCTGTGGAAAGTCTAGATGTTCCAGGAGCAGATTTCTTTCAGATTTCTCGAGTCAGGCACAGGAAATTACTCTTCAGTTCACATCCGCTGTTAACCTTGTTAAGATCAAATTTGACAACGATGTAAAAACAAAGAAAGAAAACTGGTAAAGCAAAGCCCTGCACCTATATTAGAAGGCTCTGCTCCCAGAAGGGCTACTTCAAATGCTGCTGAAACTCCATCTCTTGGCCTTGTAGGAAGCCTGTGTGCCCAAATTTTTCAACTAAAACGAAATGGAATGAATCTTCCCACTTCTTTAGTCCATAGTAACTTACTGTCCTATAAATACTACTGGGAAGGGAACAGGACCTTTTGATTCTTGACGCCTTACCCGCACCTTCAGATGCCAGTAGTTTAATCTCTTTCCATTGCAGCCCATCTGGAAAATCCTTTGTAAGGAGCCTGCACACTTCCTATCCCCATGTACCATGCTCGGTACATTTCCTTTCTTTGCACTTTCAAATCTGGAAGATAGTGTTAACACTTAAAATAAATGTGTGATAGTGGGTGTGAAGAGGGAATGGGGAGAACAAGTTTTCCGTCTGTCAAAATGAAGACATCAACCTCTGCTTTTATTTTTTTTTGGCGTGTGTGCTTTAAATAGAATGACTGGGTTGGGTGACTTCCAAGTGTTTGCTGCATTTGGCAATCCTTCTAAGTTGTAACAGATGAAGTTCTGCTATTCCATATGATGTGCTCCTTCCCCCTTTTTTGGTGACTCCTTGAAACTCCGTGGGAATTCAACACAGCGTTCACATCTGTTCCGTGGATGGACGTCCAAGGCTAACAAAATGCCTACTGGACTTGGAGTCAGCTCTGCCAAAAGCCATATGGTTGTGTTTTAGTTTTGCAAGCACAGTGCAGTAAAGAAAGGAGGCTGGGCCAAGAGAGAAGTGAGGGGAGGAGGGATGGAGCTTCACATTGGTAAATGAAGGTAACTTTTTGTCGTTTGGTGTTAGAGTGGAAAGATGAGAAGATCACAAAGAAGATGAAATAAAAGCTGTGAGCATAGGTTTCTTTGTCAGTTGTTTTGAATTACATGGCACTCCTCTCATCTGTGTGGTGTTGTTGACCGTAACCTCAAAGCATGTTTGATTTTGCCTACCTTTTCCAAAACGCTGTAACAGTCTAGATAATCAGATGCTCCCTTTTGGCCTTACAAGAGGTGCATCTTTTCTGAGAACCACACTCAAAGCCCTTCGCAATGCCACCTATTGAACACAGTGCAGCAGCAGGTGCAGTGGTGACCTGCTATGGTGGAAGGGACATTGAGCAGCTGCTGGTGCTTCTCTGAACGGTTGCCAGCTAAACAGCCACTTGGGCTGTTTTTTTACCAGCTATCTGTTGGCCCCCGTAAAATGTCAGCTTGCATTTTTAATAACCGTTGGACTTTCCTGTGTCTGAAAGAATATGCTTGTTACTTGTTGAAACCTGTTCTGGTTTTCTTGAAGAGTGTGTCTCATGGAGAGCTCTTAGGTGCTGCTACTTTAGGGGGGCTTAAAGAGAGGCTTTACCAAATGCCCCGTCCACTGCAGACCCAGCACCTGTGAGGTGGGAAACGCATTGACTGATGTATCATAAAGGTGTTAGAGGGGAAAAAAAAAGACATGAAGTCTTGTATTTCTCTTGAAGTATCTTTTATTGAGGATTTGAAAGTTACTGTTTGGTGTAATGTAAAGTTTAAGCTCAAGATCATAAGCAGAAAGGGGAGCCTGAAAGGTTTAAGATTTTAGGAGCCTTTATGTTTTAGTGTAACAGTTGGAAGCACTTTTGAGTAAACTACAGTGTGTAAGCACGCACACTAGAACAAGTGTTCTTGTTTTAGGGGTGCCTGATTTTCCTTATTTTCTTGTCTCTGGAATTCTTTTTAGATGTTGTCACCAGTTATGATTTATTTGTGTAGACCAGTGCTAACAAGTCAACTGATGCAGTCACCCCACGGTACAGGACATTATCCAAGATGTATGAAGAGTCAGGCCTGGCCTGAAGGCTTTTCACTATCAGGCAGACAGGACAGGCAAGTGGTGAGAGAGAAAATGGGTCGCCGAAGTGAGCTGATGGACATGTGAGCAGCCTGGAGCCCTAGCCGCCGCCGCCGCCGCCTCCTCCTCCTCCTCCTTCTTTTCTTGACCATTTTCTTCCAGGCAAATGCCAAACTGCTCAACAAAGTTAATAGTTTGCAAGCTGTAGAGGACCTGCGCTATCTCCCCGTGAAACACAGCTGCCATCAGGATAGACTGCTATTATGCTGCGTAAAGAGTTTGAAGCCATTAAGGTGGATTTGCAGAAGTGCCTCAGTTTCCCAGGAAATGTCCCCTTGACTTTTCAGCATTCTTAGTTATTGCATAGACCCTCCTTGTATTTATACATGTGTGTGTCATTGCAGTGCTTTCAAAATCCCATTCTGAAGAAAAAAAAAAACAACACTATAAAATTCAAAGCAGTGTATGTAAGCAACGAAATTGCCTTTTGGTGAAGATGAAAGGGATGTGCAGCCTTTCCTTTGTGAAAAGGGGCGTGCAGTGTTTATGCACAGATACTGTTCTTCTTGTCAGCTAAAAGAGTGAGTGCAGTTTATGAGAGGGTGGCTGCAAGCCTCCTAAGAGGGCATTTGTTCAGTACTGACTTAAAAGTAACACAGCCACTTGTTTGCCAGTATTTTACAATGATGAACAACAGTAGCATAAGCTGTAATTGGAGCCTGTGAGCAACTCATCTGTGCTCTGTTCTGTTCCTATCCAGAAATAATAGCAGGATGAACTCTTTTGCCTTTGCTAGCGTTACACAGGCTTGACAGAAGTGTGTCCGTTCCTTTTTTCCCTGCATCTAAGCAAAAAATAGTGTCCTGAGTCTTTGCTTGGGAAAAACCTCTTTATGCTATTTTTGAAAAAAGTAGGCAGGTACGTTCCTCTTCAAAGCCTTGCTCAGTATTGATATTTTGAGAGTTGTTTAGATTAATCATAGACAATAAACATTGCCTCTGAATTAAGAGTGCCCACCTCCGAATCTTGAATCAAGAGAGCAGTTCTTGTTCCCCTTCCGTGGCTTCTTCTGAAATGTTTGACTAAATTTAGTGTATGTTTAAGCAAGGGATGAACTGGCCTTTTGTTCAATGTTGTGGTCGTACAAACAAGCATCAGCCCGTCTCCCACACAAAGCTGTGGGGCTCTTGTGTGCTGTGTCTGTAGAACTCTTCTGGGGCTGCCTGTTTTGTGGTGGACAGGAGGAAAGTCTCCAAGAAGGCCAGCTGCAGTCATCCTAACCCAGTACTGGACATCTGCTGTCCATACGTGAAAGATGTGTGGCCTGTTGGACTTGTTCATCTTCCCCTCCCTTGTGATCCTGATGGCTTAGCCCTAACACAGGCAGTTCCCAAACACTTCTAAACACTCCCTTTGATCTTCAATATGGAGTTTTTCATCCAGCTACTTCCATTCCAAATTCCAACCTCCCGTTCACAACTGCACCGCTTTAATTCCTGTGTCCAAATGTAGTTGTATCTGTAGCAACAACAGTCATAACCCACGTGGTAATGCCCATGAGGAGGTACAACAGCAGGGAAACATTTTGTTGGTTTGTGGCTAGTGATCTTTCAGTGATTTTAAGGGACAGGCGACAGAGAAAAGCTCCCTGCACCATGGTCCCTATATGGGATGTCACTTAACTGAAAGCGTGCACTTAAACTGCTTGAAGTGAGAGGGATTTTAAACACATGCCTAAGTTCATGTAGCTGACACATGGTCTACAGATGCCTTGTCCTGCTCTTCCCAGAACCAAAGAACTCTTGTTTAGAATTATTTTTAATACAAATTTTACATTAACTCACCTTGTGTCTTGAGTTTCTCCCAGTATCTTATTTACAACTAACGTTTATGCTGTTTCTTTCTTCCCATGTCAAACAGGGTGCCCACACTGTAAAAATGCCATTCCACATTTTACAACTGCTGCCGAAGTCTTTAAAGAAGATCGAAAGGTAACTTGCTGTTAATAATTTCAGAGATATTTAAGAACGTTTTCCACCATTTGTACTTTCCAGACATTGCTTATCGATCAGTTGTTAGGCTTGTAGGTAAAATTGCTGTTACGCTAATAGAAATGTGTCTGCATCCTAAGGGTTGTATCTTTTTGGTCAAACTGAGTTACTCTGTTTTCTACTGTTGTCTTTTCTGTTTAATTCTTTGTGGAAGAGTTCTTTTCTGTGAAGCAAACCACATTTTTTCTCATTGAAAGATTAATAAAAGATAATCTACAACATCTCCATTCCCCTTCAACTTTTGTCGGCTGTAAGTGGGGTGCATGTGGAGAAACCGCAAGTTGTGTGACAGTCCTGAAGACCTCAATCATGGAACTGATCTTTGCTTGCATAGCATAAATATAATATATTTCTGTAAGTTGGCTGACTTGAGTCCAGGATGTTGGGCCCTTCTGGGACCCTCGTGCTTCTACCTTGAAAATACATCTGATGGCTGAAGCACACCGGTTAATTTCCTTGAATCAGCTGAACCTTTCTGATTGAATGTGTGCATATTTAGGATTAAAAAAAAACACCACCTGAGCCACTGGATTTAACTGGATAACTAGTTAGAAACCTGCTTATTATCTTTGAGTGAACTGTATTTCATTCTGATCTCCGAATTTGTTCCAACTTCACAATTGATTGTGTTTAGGTGTGGCATGGAAAAGATTTGGCAATTTCATAGGGAAATGAAGAGGTAATTTTGAAATGGCCATACCAGTATTAATCTGTCTGCTACTGTAAGGGAAGAATTTCTGTGGTGTTCTTTTCTCTTTTCCTCTTGTCTTTTCTGTAACTCACAGAAGATGCGTCAGATTGACAAGAAACAAATGATTCTTGTATCACTGACTGCATAAAATTAAAAGTCCATCACTTATGCCCTCTGGCACACGAAAGATTTAGAGGCATGCAGCTTTCACTTCTCTTACTGCTGGAAATTTGTGTGGTCAGATCTCTGAGGAAGTATCCTTGTTTTCCCACTTTTCTGGTAGTTCCCAGTGAAGCCTCTCTTTCCTAAACTCATTAAAATTTCACTCAGAGGAGATGAGGCAAATGTACCAACAATGTGAAACTTGCTTATTAGAGCCCCAAGATGTATTAACAAGCAATATGAATCATGGTGCAGTTTATTGGACGTGGTGGTGGTAAATGCAGGCTTGTGAAGCTTTCAGTTCAGACTGCAGGTTATGAAAGGACTTCAAGAGCAGAGCAGTGATTGACGGTTGCAACTCTTGACTTCAGTTTAAGGCTGAAGTGGGGAGGTATAAAATGTAATGAATTGAAACAGGAGAGCCAGTAGTGAATATTAAGGCTGGTACAGTTTCAGAGGTGTGTGCCATTAGGGAAAATGTTGTTATTCCACCCCCAGTGACTTCTGAATGTGCCAGAGATTGATTATCTGGGGAGACCTATTTAATTGTGTACAGCCATAACCTGCCAAGGTGCTTCTTGCTGCCAGTTTGTGCCCTTGTGGAAAAGAAAAGAAACCCGTTTAAGACTTCAGAAGGGCATATGGCTGTTCCCACAAGCAGTACCGGTCATATTCCCCTGTTTCAAACTGGGCTGAGCCTTCAAACTTTGGCTAATTCATAGTTCTGTAGGGTTTCAAACTTCTGTAAAATTGCTGCTTAAGAGGGAAGAAGTATTTCTTCTTTCGAAAACGGGGAAAGATTACTAATTTTCATTTTTAATCTGTAGTAGTGGGTTTTCTTCCCCCTGGAGAAAGGTTTTTTTCACTTTAACAGGGTATGGTAGTATTTAAACTGTATCTTCTTTTCAATAGGGGTGGTCCTTTAATTACACATTTAATTCTGCAGAAGCCAAAGAACAATCAAAAACATTCCAGCCTTGAACTGGTTATAAATGGTATCTTGTAAGGTATCCTTTGGGAGACTTTGAGTCTTTACATTAGCATTTTGAAGATGAGCAGAGCTTGAAGCTGTTAAATACGTGTCTCTGGCTCTGCAGATTCGCTCTAAGGGGGTGGTTTTGGCGCAGGGGCCTCCCTCCCCCGCCCCGGGGTTGTGTGTAATGCTGTGTACTTTTTCATCATCTGCACTGCTGGAGTCGGAGTTTAGAAATGCAGTGCTCAGAACATTGGCCCCAAATGTCAGTTCTTGTTGGCCACATCACTGCTGGTGGTTTTAGCAGAAATCCCGAGCTTGCACGCTTGCCTGGGGCAGTGGTGTGGCTATTGTACAACACGGCTCTGGGTGTAACTCATAAACCAGAGCCTCTGCATCTTTCCATGTACCTGGAGAAATTCAGTGCCAGTAGGACTAGATCAGTGGAGAGGATAGTCTAGTGGAGCAGTTAGCATATTGCTTTGGGTTCTTTAAAAAGAAAAAAAAAAAAAAGAAAAAGGGGAAAAAAGCCATCTGAAGCATTCTTGCCTTGGGGTGCTGTAGCCTTTGCATACAGCTGCCAGGGGAAAGCCTTTGGCCTGTGCTCCACAGCTTGAGTTTTGGCAATGACCAGTGTACATCAGAAAATGCAAATGTGAGGATTGTCACTTTGCTGAACAGATTGAAGAGCAGGAAGGCATGTTCTCTGACTACTCCAGAGACTCTTGAAAGGGCACCAGCTAAATCTTCAAAAAATCTGCATTCTGCCTTTTGGCTGATCCTAAAGTTCAGCTTGAAGGAACTGATTTGTGATGCTCCAGCTTGGATTTGCTGAAGGAAAGCCCTTGACTCCTCAAGGCCTCTCAGTAACAAATCTCTGGAATATCCCCAAAGGGGCTGCTGTTTGACCAGTCTTTTCCACTTTCACAGAAGACTGTTCCTGTACAAATGCACTGACCTAAATCAGAACTCTGCAACCGGGTTCTGGTGAGTTTGTACAGAAACAGTTGTGGCAGAAGCTGCTGGAAAGGGTGCAGCTAATGGGGTGAGCTGGGGTGCAAGTCTGCTGTGAAACTGGTGAGTCCCCAGTGTGTATGATGCATTGGCTTTGCAGGCATGTTTCTAGGCTTGAACCATGGTTTAAAATCATGGTACCAACCAAATCACTGCACAGAGTTATCCAAGTGAATTAAATATTTGAGTTTGGTCAAGAATTTGATCCCTGTTTGCTTAAAAGGCATGTGTTGAAATTCTTTTTAATTAGACTCATTAAATATCGTGATGTTAGCACTGTACATCATGGTGCCTACTAATGGATCTTCCCTTTGCAAATATGCCTGCTTTGAGAACAGCTAATGGATTGCAGCTATGGTAATGCTGCTTTGGCACATCAGAGCAGCTAATAAAGAATCTTCCATTTGCAAGGCCTTTCACGTGGAGAACAGTAGCTGAATTGAAACAAGCTGTAGCAGGCCAGCTCGTAACTGCTCTTAGGATCCAGAACAGGTAATATAAATAGAAACCTTTGGAGTAATCATAGAGAAGAATGCACATCTCTCTATTCCTAGGTGCTTTTAAGACATTTGGCAACAACAGACTTTCTTCCCTAATAATCAGGTAATTGTCGTCTGGAATTGACTAGGCTTTAAAAATGTTGTTTGGAAGCATTCTTTTCCATGCTGCAATTCTACTTTTATTTTAATTTTTTTTAAGCTTATCATATATCATTCCTCTCTCAAATCAATATTCAGTTAGTTATTCATTTCCATTTTCATAACAAAAGTCAATATTAGCTTCAGCAGAGATTTATTTCCTTGAATCAATAAACCAGTGTATGGCAGTACATATTTTAACAGGAGAGCAACTAGGGTTGCAGGGGTATTTTTACTATATCATCATATGGTGACTGGGAGACAAACTGTTAAAATGAAAGAGGTTTAAGAATAGAAAGGAGGAGTTGTTACCTGGAAGGTCAAGGGATCCCACTTTCAATTTTCTACACATCTATTTGAATCGCTGGATGTAATTGTCTTCCTTACCTGCAAGATCCCTCTAGAGCAAAAAGTTGTTTCATAATTCTGTTAGAAGGGAACTGTGATTCTTGATGTATGATTAGATGATACTACAAGTACTTCTTTTTCCTTCTAGTACTTAGGCAGTAAAAAAATAAGGCATCATCTTTCTGTTACAGTTCAGGCACACAGAGATCAATGGTCACATTTTCAGCATAGCTCCACTTCTATTTAAGCACCTAAATGAAAAGTTCAGATTTTTGCAACAGCCTGGCATTCC
>NW_009648925.1:3492356-3514238 GCF_000708025.1 Charadrius vociferus | reverse complement strand
ATCAGACCACTTCATCTGAACAATATGCCATGCTCTATTTCCCTTTCTAAGAGCTCTTCAGAGCTGGTCATACATTGCTCACGTTCTAATGCTGCGTGGAGTAAGTTTGCAAGTCTGTAGTTAAGCTCCCACTTCTTGGGTAAAACCATGAAACGTTGTTGTGGGACTTCCCTTTTAAGATAAGGATATCTTCCCGTCCCAGATGTTGCTAGAGTTGTGTTAAACTATACCAACTATGGAATAAAGGAGAAATGCATACTAACTTGGGATTAATTTTTATTTTTGTGCATAATTATTATGCATCATTATTATTATGCATACTAACCTGGTATTATTAATTATTATAAGCTGAATAGTAGTTGTGAGGAACTACCAATAACATCAGGAAGACTGGATGTACTCCAAGGAATTTCCTCTGGGGTCCACAGTCTCTGATTGACTGTCTTTTCATTTGATAACTATTCTATCCCTGCTGCAGCTGCTGAACAGGATGGTGATAAACCTGAACGGCATTGCCTCTGGAGAGAGAACTTGTATATAATGATGTATTGTCAATATGTAAGGCAATGCAGATACAGCACTTAAGGTTTTTTCTTCCCATAATGTTTTTTCAGTGGATTTTTCCCTCTGGTTATAAGGAAGTTAGGAAGGCTCAAGAAATTAAATTTTAGCCCTAACAATCAAAATCTCCATAAAATCAATCTTCTCTTCTGAAAGTTGTTACACTGGGTTTTTCCATAATGGACATATACACACACAGACTTAAGTCTTACACCAGCGTTAGGAGAGTTTCTTGCACTCACAGATTTTTAGAGGGCTTTTTCCCCTTGTGATGTGAGGGAATTCACGAGCAATGATGCCAAGTGTCTTGTCTCCTGGATACATATCAGACATGTCTTATGCTTAATCTGAAATTAAGCTTAAAATGCTGAAACTTCTGGTTGAATAGGGTTAGTGTTTTTACAAGGCAAAGCATATAGGTCTCGCTAACCTATGCTTTCCATTGAACTTCCATGTAACTTCTTGGTAGAAGTTGAATATGAACATCATTTTTGAGAGCAATATTCTCCAAAAGGCTTTAACCAGATTTCGCTAGAGGTTTTTTTGGTTGTTATTTTTCCTGACTCAGTTTTGTTCTTTAATGATGCAGAAAAAAATGATCATTGATAAGAAGATTGAGAATGAGAGGAAAGCCTCCCTGCAATATATATCACTGCTGACTTGAGCCAGGACTCGAGCAAAGATTTTCTTTTTGTGGGCTGCTGCTTTTTATGCGGAGCCTTTCAATATAGTCATGACATGATTCACCCTAACTGGAAACTGCTGTCGGAGACTCCTCTACCAAAAATGGAGTTTAATATTCACAGCCCATGATAACACAAGCAGAACGAACCAAAGGGCATCGGTGCTGTTTGCTGAAATTCTGGTACATCTCAGAGTTCAGCTGTCTGAAGTTGATAGAATTGAGATTGGAACTGGTCCTCAGTCCAGAAGTGTGTTTCGCTACAAGTGTTTTTCAGCATTACTTTTCTCTTTTTGCAGTGCACTATATTTGATCTTCCGCTGTGAGACAGGCAAGACAATTAGGACTGTGATGCTATGGTAATGAGCGCATAGAGATGGTAGCAAGCTCTATATTTAGGCTGCCTTAACATTTCCACTCTGAAGTAATCACTCAAGCTCTCCTAAGTACTCTTACTCAGCTACTGTTGGCAGCAGGCATTTGAAATGCAGCCTCAGACACAGTCTTGGGAATTAGATGTCTCTCTATGAAATTTTGCTCAGGTCTGTATGAGTTACAAGGCTTTTGAAAATTGCCATTTCTCTTCTCTCACTGGCTGTAAAAATAACAGGAATGTACGTTCTGAAGAGCTGGGCTCAAAATGACATTTGCAGGACCAGCGGCGAGTCCACGGGGCTGTGCGGGAGCTTGCATCAGGAGCATTTTAGAGAATGACAGACCATGGACGTGTCCTCCAAATGCTACTCCAGACATATGTGTCCCCAGACATATGCGTCCCTCACCATTAGACCTGTTAGATTAGGCATAGCATTAGGTTAATGTGACTGTTGTGGCCAGACTTAGACTGGGATCTTTCTGCATGATTTCAGTGCACAACAAATGCACAGATTACCATTACCTTAGATTTCCATGTGCTGTAGAGGAGACCTGTATCTCAAGCAGGCTACTAAGCATTTCTTTCAGAAGCCACCTCCTTATCATCCATCAGTCATCGGTTTTGAGGCAACAGATAAAGATGTGCAGAACAAGATTAGGGGTAGCTTACAGCATTGCATTCTTCCACCACGCCCTCTCCTCACTGGGGGCTATTCCCACAAAGGCCTTTTGTAAGTGAAATAGAGCTCTTTGCTCCAACCAAAGCCAGTCTAGATGTTTCCAGAGAGGTACAAATAAAGAGGGCTTCTCTTCCTTCCAATGTATTTTTCCTAATCTCGATGACCCTATCTAAGAACAGATGGGTCATCAGTCACAACTGTTTCGTGCCTCAGACCAGCTACTAAGATCTGGGTGAGTGCACCTTCCCCTTTTTCTGGCTGTAATCTCTCCCTGTGTGATATTTAGACCAGTGAGGAAGAAAAGACTTATATTTATTCTTCCTGTTTTCAGGGAACCAGGACTCACACTATTCTTTCTACATTAATACTGTGACATGAAATAAATGTTTGTCTTCATTGTAAGCTTTCCTTTACACAGAAGTAGCCAACAGGACTCTAAATTTTGGCTGGCTGCTAAGGTCAGGAAGGCATAAATACTTATATGAAACTCTTTTGCAGTTTATTATTCCTAACCTTTCATTTTAACTGGCCCTGAATGAGTAGGAGTCTTTCTGTTTACAAAAGGAAAGAAAGTGTGATCATACGTGTTTGTAACAGCTCTCAAGAGTCCTGTTCTGTAATAGCCTTATTAATGTTTAAAATGGGAAAACAAAACCCAAATATTTAAAGTAAGAACACCACTCACTTTATATAGTGCTTTCCATCTAAAGATAGACCCAAGTGAGATCTAACCGAGTACTGTCTTGTCGGGCTTTCAAAGCCAAAACAAAACAAGCAAATTAACTGAAGTTGGCTTTGCCAATCTCTTTAATTACTGCTAGGATAATGAGATCAGGTTTTCTCATTTTGACAGTGTCACCACGAAACTGGAGGGCATTGTGGAATATTAAGTGATCTTTTAATTATGGAAGAACAGTTCAACTGCAACCCTAAAGTCATGCAAGCAAAAGGTATTTTGATCAGAGTTGATTGGAGGAGGCTCGAGGAACGGAAATTTCAAGTTAAGATGTGGCTGCTATGAAATTAGCACTTGATACATTGTAACCCACAATTGTAAAAATCGTTCCTCTAATTTGTTTGGTTTTTTTATATAGCTTGTACTTAACCTGCTTGCTCTTCAGCGAAGCATGTAACGGGGCTGTGAAGGCAAGCCTGCGTAAGCAGCAGTGTACGTTCAGAGCAAGAACTGCCACTCGCGCGAACAGTCAGTGCAAAATCACAGCAGAGGGCTCGGCTGCTTTAAGTAGAAGCCTATAAATTGCATTTTGTTTCACCATCAGAAATGTGAAGTGCAGCCCCTCCTCAATACTTCAGAGATTCAGGTTTCAAATGTCAAATGCTCTTAAGCTAGGGTTAGCCTGAGCTGATGCTCTGGGGCTGCGAGGTTGCGCTTCCTCGCTCTGCCTGCGCTGAAGCATGCAGGGACGGAGGGTGTTGCGCTGCTGCCAACAGGCTGAGAGCACGGCAGGCTGATTCCTACTCGGGGTTTGTTTGTGTGACAGTAGCATCTAGAGGTTTCAAAAGGAATTAAAGCCCACTTTGCTAATGGCTGCACGTAACATTACAGTCCCTGCCTTAAAGGATAGACTGAAAATAGACAGGAGAGGAAACATAAACCCAGGCTGAGATTGCAAGCAAGCAACCTTCTCTGTGTGCCTTACTTGGTAGACAATGCTCTGGCCTCTCACCCATCCCTGTTTGACCTTAGGAGAACTGAATGGAGTTTACAAAAGCTATTTGGGGTAGAAATCATTAATCTCTTAATAGCCTGTGGCCATATTTGTCCAAGAACAGAAGAGATAACTTTTCCGAGCATTAGCCATGCCACAGGTTGGGTTAGGTGGATCCTTACTGTTACCAAAGTCACCCTGTCACTGTTCACCACTGAAGACCAAAGTGCACGAAAAATACCGCAGCGTGACAGAGCTGTGACCGCCGTGCTTGGATTTGGTTTTACTGACACAGCCTCTGGATTTCCCGTTTGGAGTCTAATGGAGCGCTCAGCAGGGAGGCTGGGAAGGTGATTTTCTGCTCTGTGAGTTGGACGCGCCTTGCAGCTGCGCAGGCCAGGTGCCGTGCCAGCAGCGCAGCATTTCCCTGGGAGGGAGCAGCTTCTGCTCTGCCCTTCACATGGCTTGACCTGACGACCACCCTCTGATCTTCCTCCACAGCTGAGCCATTACAAAAGCCGTTGTGTTTTTGTCAGAAGACTTGGGTCTCTGCTAGTGTTAAATCTAAGCTGCAGCAGCATAACCATGAAGTGGCGTCTTGCTTTGTCTTCTCCTCCCTCATGCTGATCCCTTCCGTTTCAGATTGCCTACGCTGCAGTGGACTGTGCCAAAGAACAGAATCATGACCTGTGTAAGCAGGAGGGGGTTGATGGCTACCCCACCTTCAACTATTACAACTACGGGAAATTTGTGGAAAAATATACTGGAGAAAGAGGGGTAAGTGAAAGCAAGAGTCATCACCTGACACAGGGAGGAAGGTCTCCTCTGCCTGTGCTGCTTTGGAAATGAAAACTGAGGAGTAAATTTTTACTGTGCTGGAAAGATGTTTAACTGCTTGTTACTGTCTTACTTGGGTGAATCATTGTGTACCACACCCCTGTACATCTCTGCATTAGGAACATACTGGATCTGTTTTAGGAACATGAGAAGAGGAAAAAGGAGTAGACTTGGTAATGCTTTGTTGTGTATTTTATTCTTTAAGCTGAAGACTGCAAGTGAATTTGGACCAAGTCAAAGTGAAGGGTTTATTGCATGGGCTGCTGCGAGGTGCAGAAATGCCAGAAAATACAGAACTTGCTCCTCTCAGTTCTGGATCTGGATCATGTATATACTGCAAACGTGTTACGGGTCCACCAGGCTGCCAAATGGTGACAGGCCATTGGTTTTATAGCAGGGACAAAGCTGTCCTTTGGAGACTGGGGGAAACTAAATATCTCATTCTTCCTGAATCAGATTCACTCCTGGAGCTCAGGGTAGAAAGACCAATTGTGCCATCTAGCCCGTGGGCTGAAGTTCCATTATTTTGTCCTGCTCTAGCCAACTAATTATATGCTATGTGTACAAGGGGCAGAAATGGCATAATGCCTTTTGTAGTTGTAAAGTGCCTGAAAATAAGGGAGAAATCCAGTTATTTGTGTGCATTCTTTCTCATAGCCTCCTAGAGGGAGGTTGTTTCTCAGCGGAGATTGATTGCCTGGAGAAGCTAGGGCATGCAAGAAAAACTTGGGGTCTTCAAGCCATCCGGTATTTTGCTAAAAGAGCCTTGCCTGAAAGTTATTGCTGCTATTACAGCTCACCAAATTACAGAGAAGCATGAAGAAAAAAACAAATTCTGAGGTTCTTTGTCAGTCAGGATCTTAGGGAAGTCCTCATGGAGCTTCACCTCCCAGTTTTCTCCAGCATTAGGACCCCAGTAATTACCATTTTATGGTGCTGATCCAGGGGTTGTTATGGATACTGTGATTAGTTCCGATTAGTGGATCTTTCTTAAAAGTAAAGATGGCTGCAGTAGCCAACAATTAAGTAAAATTTCAGCTGCAATCTTTGTATTTCTAACCCATACTTACAGAAATGATATATGAAAGGAAGGATCTGTGGTGGCTGATAGAAAGAATTTAGCAAGACAGGAGTGCTCTGAGGCCACAGCAGCTGGGAGATGATTATCCCTATGCTGGGAAGTGGACTGACTAATCCCTTGTGTGCAGCCAACCCTTTCTTGGGTAGAATTAAATTACCCAACAGGAACATTGCAATCGCTCTGCTGCTGGCAACTGTGTTCCCCCTCCACCTCTCCTGGGACCTATGGTCTTCTGCTTGTGCAGCATCAAATTAGGTTTTGTTATCTCCTATCGTGGTAATACTGAAGGCAGTGCTTAGCACCATGCTTTCCATGGAGTTTCCAGGTCTGTTCACACATCTGTTTCAGTAACAAGGGATTGTGCTGTTAAGGGACTTCTCATCAGCATTGACAACACCTTTTGAACCACCTTGGCCAACCACCTCCTATCTTGCAAAAGAAATCTCAGGAGAGAGCAGTGGGAGCCAGGGGACTTGTTTTCTGTTCCTGATTCTGGCACTAAATCAGTAGATGTCCATGAGCATTTAGTTCGGTGTGGTCCAGCTGGTGTATCATCATTTCATGTGGGCAGGGAAGAAGAGGGATGATGTCTACTGCTGTGGGAGTAACATGACCTGCTATAGCAGGAGCCATAGCCAGCAGAGCAGGAGCTCTCAGCTCCTTACCACCCCACACTGGAGCACCAGCTATGGGGAAGAGCATGTCCCCCAGCGGTAGCCTTTAAGTTCTCCTCCACACCTCCAAGTGAACTGCAGTTCCAGAGTAGAGATTTTAGGGCATTTCACCCCAAGCAGTTTAAGCAAGGAACAGTCAGGACACCCTCTGACCCAAGCGTACTTCAAGTGACTTCCAGACACACAGCTGTGAAAAAGTCCTCCTGTGAGATCTAGTGATTGCCAGATGTCTTCAGATGATGTATGGCCAAAACCTGTCACTTCAGGTTTTTTTCAGTGGAATAATAGTAAGTAATTATATAGAGATTCTGTTGTTCAACCTCCTCAAAAGCTTCCCAGCTCTGGGTGTTTTTGTTTTGTTTTCTTTGTTTTGGTTTGGTTTTAAGTCAGTCCTTGACTTCTGCTTGTTATTCTCTACCTCTTTGTATTTTCCATCTTTATCACCAGTTTTGATTGGCGTGTTTCGGGATTACTTAACAGTAAAAATGGTGTTATTTGCCCAGACAACTACAACATTTGTGTACCAGTGGACAGTGTGTTCAAGCACAAGTGCTCGCACCTCCACCTCTTTGAGCCCTTTGAAATGCCTGCGAGTTGTGTTGTGTGCCCAGAGCTTTCCTTGGAGAAGGAAACTGCTGGCATCTGACAGCCTTAGAAATCAGAAACTGTAAGTTGTTGAAATACAGAGGTTGGCATCTAGGCATCCAGGTTTGAAATTGTTTGACAATAATTCTCATAGTAACTTGAAAAAAATGTACTTCTCTTCATCTGAATGTGTAGAAAAGGAGGAAGATCATTATCGAAACTGTTAAGGAATGAGGAGCGTTGGCAAATGTGCGTGTAGCCAACAAATGATCCACTAACTGCTTTCAGAATGACACAGGTAGCATACAAATGTGGCATGAAAATGTCTTTGAGCATTTTTGACAAATAGGCATTGGTGGCATTTCTAGGGACAGACAGATTTTACGTTGTCCTGTCAGCATTAAGGCCTTTTTCTCTGTGCCTCCTCTCTTCAAAGTTAGACGTGTGGCACCTGTGTGGATATTTTCGCAGTGGAGCAGCACTGGACCAGAGCACTGCACGACGAGGCAGAAGCAATAACTGTTCCTTAGTTTATATTCTGCCGTGGGATGCAGAAGCTAAAAGTGTTCTTGATGCATTGTTTTGGTTTGTTTGTAAAAATATTTTTCTTTCTTCAAAACCAGGAGTCTGGATTCACCACTTTCATGCGAACCCTGAGAGAAAGAGACCATGAAAGAGTAGGAAAGAAGAAGGATGAATTGTAGTTTCTGCCTCAAAAGAAGCTTTCCGCTGCACTGTGAATGGTTCCAGGTCTTTTGTCAATGCACCTGAGACTTCACACATTCTCAAGACAGAGACTTTTTTTTATAAACAGCCATGGCCATTTTGTACAATTTTGAAATAAAGTGAAACCACTTGATTTTTAAAAGAAAAATTAGAATGTTGCCATAATGTTTTAAAGAAAAATTAGCATTTTCTCTCATGTTGTGAGAGTATGCCCACTGACACTCCTATGCAATATTTTTGTAGTCTGTAGTGTGTCTGTAGGTGATGTTTGATAGGGTGATTTTTTTTTTTTTTTAAAGGTGTTGCAGTACATGTAAAAAACCAAGGGGAGGGGACACATTTTGTGTTTTGTTTTAAAACAGTGAAGGAAAGTCGGACTTGTAAGACACAGATTTATCCAAATGCAGTTTTACATTTTTGTGAAATAGTTACATGTTCTTCAGTGAGATTTGGGGGAACAATTTTAAGGTGCTCAGGGATAAATAAGGTATCTGAGTTAATGAAGACATTAACATTGACCAGTCCAGATCTATTGATTTCATTTAAATCTCTCTGGTCTTCAAATCAGGACTGTTTACATACCTTTATAGAATGTATTGAGTTAATTAAACCAAGTATCAAAAAGCAGCAGAGCATGGGTAAAATTAAACTAAACCTTCCTTTTTTTGGCATCAATATTGTCAATGTAAGTTGTGGCAGGAGGGATTACCTTACAGGGGTATACAGCTACCATTACAGGGTATACAGTCTCCCTTCAAATTATGATTGGGCCCTATCAAATACGTGTTGGAAAGTGTTACGTTCAATTGTTTTGATAAATGCGTAATACTTTTGATAATGCAGTAATTATGTATATTGCGTGTTTACATGCCAAAAGTTTATCTGCATTTGTATGCGGGATTTTTCCTTTTTGCTCTTTAAGGAGTTGCATAAACAATCTCTCTCTGACAAAATCTTTAAAACCTGTATTAGCAGCAGTTGAAATGTGTTACACTCTTGATACTTAAAAAATTATGTTGATCTGGAGGTACTCATGTCTTCACAGGAGGGGAGAGGGAGGGGCAGGAAGTTGTGATTCACTTTGAACTAAAAATAAATTTTAAAAAAGACAAGTATTTTCATCGTTAATCAGCCTTGTTCAGCTTCTTTCCTGCTGGGTGAGCGACTGTAGCTGGTGGTGGTGTAGGAAGAGCCAGCACACACAGGACGGGTGCCCACCACCCCTTGGCTGGGGACAGCCCAGTGTCCAGGTGTGCTGGGCGGTACGTTGGGGTGTTTGGCGGTGCGAGGGTCGGCCTCCATCTGCCTTGGCACTCAACAGGCAGACGAAACAGCTTTTTACAGTGAAGAACTGTGCTTTGAGTCTCAAATCTTCTTCTTGCTCCTCAGTCCGCCCGTCTCATTTACTTTTGCTAGTTTGGTTCCCCATTGAAGGCCATGCTAATGGACAACTCAGTGCTGTGCTGCTCAGGAGGTGAATGGCATCTTACTTCCTTTCTTGATATTTTTTCCCCCTCTTCTGTCTTGCCCAATTAATGGCACTGTATGTTTGGCAGTCGTTTAGCTGCTGAAGCCATTAGTGAATAATCTGGAATACCAGTAGCCTGATTGGCCTTGTATGGTAGCCAGCTTGTTAACCATGGCATCAGTTTGAACGGTGATGGAGCTGTGCCAAGTATCTTCTCTTATTAGGCACCTGATGAGTCTCTTCACTCCAAAAATCAGCTGCCTGGTAGTACATAATATCCTAGTGTGAAAGTAGCTTAATTTATTAAGTCTCTTACTGTGGGATTTTTTTTCTTTTCTGTTAGCGTAGTTACTTCGTGTGTTTAGTGCTTTTGCATAAGATCATGGTAATTCTTTCAAGCTATCCTCGCATTAGTAGCAAACTGCCTTGCATTTAGGAAATAATATATATTGATGCCATTTGATTTGAAACATGAATTCTTTTGCTTACCAGCAAACTATCAACTATGATCAGTCCAGAACTTACAGCATTTTTTTTTTATCTCAGAGTCAAAGCAGCTGGCATTAAAGAAATAGAGTCTCCAGAAACCCTTTAGCATTTCTGTGCATAGGCTGTGCCTACGTTTCTGCTAATTGCTGAGAAACGTAGACTTCAAAAAAAAAATAGCTTGCCAATGGTGACATCACTTGTCAGGATCATTCTGAATTATAGGCTTTAGTAAATGTTTAGGATAGGACAATTGCACACTGTGCTTCAGACCAGTAATTCCTTACAGCTGGTTACACCATAATAAAATTAAAATTAAGGATTCTCATTTTTCCCTTCAGTCTTTTGTCAGTTACATCTTGGACTTTAGGCATTCATTTTTTCTTGGCTAATCATGTGTTAATGCACACAAAATAAAATATTTGAGAATAATTTACCTTCTGTTACAGGGTCATGACTCATCTGGTTTATAGTCTGAATTGTTTTTGAAAAATACAGTTTTGAACACCATAAACGATTACATCAAATGGCTGACAAAAGCCTTAGTTACTGTGAACTAAAGTGTACCATGAGCTTCGAGCTTTGCTTCCAAACCTTTTTAATTAGTAGACCAGGTCTGGATCTCGGTTGCACTGTTGTAATTCTGTTCCCTCCAGCTAAGCAGAGGTGGGTGCTTATATTTGCTAGTGAAGGCAGTTTATGTTTATATTTGCTTCGGTCAAGTTGGAATTGAAATACTTTTAAATTTTTTTCTCCAAATTGAATGAAAAGTATCTTACATGTAAGAGCTCTTACTTTGTGTGTTTAAATGGTTGGGCATTTCACACATTCAGACTTTCCAGCCCATTGTAGCAGTTGCATAGCCCTTGTGGTTTCATAACCACATAGGAATTTCTGCCGTGGTTAAAAGTGAGTAATCTGGGCTTTCAATTCATGAATCATTTATCAGCAAGAAACTTAATTGCTGATAACAAATGGTTTGCAGTGAATCAGAGATTCTGCTCTTGCAATTACGGGTTTGCTCTTTCAGCCCTTTTAAGGTGTGATTCCAAGGTCTTGGACATCCACTACACCGTTAACCCTAAGCAGATTAAGTCTTGTTGAGAAGGGGTAAAATGTATACAGCGCGGAGAGGATATCATTTTTTTCCTCAGCATTGGCTTAAACATGATGTAAATAGCCCACAGGTTAAATAGTCCTGTGGAGTAGTCGGACCAAGAGACGAAGGGTAGCAGGAGTGTTTTGTGCAGACTAGTAGCAGCTGGATAGGAAATGGTTTTCCCATCTAATCATAGAGCCTGAGGTGTTGGATTTGTTTCATCCACTGAAGAGGGAAAAGGGAGCCCGAACAGGATCCCAGGAGAGTGAATACTCGGTGATGCGAGAGACTGAGGTTGGAGTCCTAAGATAAGCATAAGCTTATATCCCAATGCCCTGCAACCTGAAAGGATAATTTGGGTTCTGTTGTAAAGGAGTTATCCATCAATCTCTGACCCAGTAACTATGTCCTTATTTATTCAAACTAGAGCAACTAGTGGTGAGGGGTCTGGTGCATGAGTCTTACAAGGAGCGGCTGAGGGAACTGGGGTTGTTTAGCCTGGAGAAAGGAGGCTGAGGGGAGACCTTATTGCTCCCTACAGTTACCTGAAAGGTGGTTGTAGTGAGGTGGGATTTGGCTCTTCTCACTAACAACAAGCGATAGGACAAGAGGAAATGGCCTCTGAATGAATGGATCACTCTGGATCCAACAGCCCCATTGACCTCCAAGCCCCTCCGAACTTGTTCCAGTTGGGTGGAACAGCCTTGGGAATTTTTCTAAACTCCCACCCAGGCCAAATTAGGTTCCCGAATCTTGCTGACTGAACATTCTCTCAATAGTCATCCACAAAGTTAGATTGATATTAATGGTCAAAAAAAGATTAGAGGGGTAAGGTTTATGTCCTTATAGCATTTAATTGGGGAGTAAAAAAGTAGATGCAACTCCCATCATGAGTAAGCTCTAAGAGAATGCTTCAGTCTCATTTCAGATAGAATTGCTTCACGGATTATTTTGATTTTAGAGGTTTACTGCTTTTCAAAAGAAAAGTCAAGACCTGGTGACTTTGCCTACAGATCTTTTCATAGTCTGTTTTCCTTTTAAAAATAAAAAGCAAAATCACTCTCCATATTCTTTATAGCGCTATATTAAGAGAAAAAAATGTTGCCTGCATGGATTTCCTAGAATAATACTAAGCCCCTGCCAACTGCATTTTACAAACTATGAAACAAGCCGTTTACTCCAAATGACACTCAGGGGAGTGAGGACTGTTGTCCACGTGCACCTCATTTTAATTTAACAGGCTTACTTTAGTGTGATTGGGTCTGTAATGGTACACTGGGCTTGCAGGAGTAAATTCTGAAAACTGAGCGGGGAGGGGAAATCAGCTTTTATCAGCAGGTGCTGAGCGTCGGGGCCAAACGCTGGCGTTTCCTTTGCCTTTGGCAGCCCAGCGTCCGTGAGCGTTCCATGGCTCCGCTGGAACCGCGGGTGTGCAGCCCTTTGGCTAATCCGATTGTGTACATAACTGCTCTCTGCTGGAACTGATTGGAAACCAAAATTTCTCCCGTTATTTTATTTGGCTGGTCATGAGAAGATGCTATGCTTTCTCTGTGCATCCTGCTTTTATTTACCGATTAAGGAAGGAGGATACCTGGGTGTTTCTACAAAGGAAAAGACTCCAAATACCATTTTATCTGCTGGCAACCAGGACTCCTGGAACGCCTGACTGACCAGCGCTGCTGAAATAGTCCCTGAGAAGCACCCTCGACTGGCTTGGCTTTTGCCAAGGTTTTGGCAGGCACTGTATGATGCAATGTTGCAAAAAATCTCAGTATCTAAGGCAGCGATTTCCAGACTGTGGTTTCCGAGGAGTTAAGCTGAACTGTAAACTCTGTGTATTTATCAGCCTGCTGTAGCTGGTTTTGAGGTCTGCAAAAAGATGGTCTGTTAGCCCCAAATTTAGGGAATGACAGCTCCAACGCTGGCCCATAATTAAAGCCAGGAGGATGCCTGGGTGTTTCCACCCAGCTGCTGGACCTGGTCCTTGGTTTGTAAGATTCCTGCCCCTGGAAGCCCTCTGTCCTGCCCAGAGCACTCACCGCTCTTGCAGGGGAACGGTACTCCTTAAGGAACAGTTACTCTGTGTTTGCTTAGAAAGCATCATAGTGCTAATTATTCTCATTAGCTTTGAGCCACTAATAAATTATCTTTCCTATTGCTCTTCCATCACTCAGTAATGAGAACCATTTAGTCAGATTTTGCAGATACTGCTCCCTCCCTCTCTACAACACATGATTCCCTGCAAGCATTCATCATAGGAAAAAAGCTTCTACGTGAACAAAATCTTTTCAAATTAGTCTCTGGTGCCCCAGTTAAGTGGGTGTCTACATCGCAGGCATGCAGAAGAGCCTTCTTCATTAATATGTGCAATTCTGCTCGAGCTGATTAGCTCTTGCAGCTCATTTGGTAGCAAATGTGTAAATCCGTCACACTCTAAATGCCAAATATGTGCACAGCTAAATTATGGAGAAGTAAGAAACGCTGCAAGAGTTAGAAGTCTTTACTTGGGGAAAAAAAAAGGTCTTTAGCCCATGCATTAAATTGGAGCTCTGGATTTATCTAGAGCATTTATCACTCCTCTGCTTTGTCATTTTTCTGCTTGCAAAATGAATAATTCTTCCTGTGGTGTTGATGGTCCTTTCGGTATGTGTGGGTGTTTAATTTTGTGCCTAACATTTGTAACAGGCACCTGGTATCTCGTCTCAGTTCCCACAAAACAACAATAGCCACAACACAATGCGATCTTCCTTGTGCAGTACGTGAAACCAAATTAATCAGTTACTAACTATGTATTATTAATAATCCGGTTGCCATCACTTTTCTTGTTCTTTTTTGTTTGTAAAAAACTTGTGAAGAGAAAGAGGGGGAGGAAATTAAATTAGGTGTGTTTTTTTTTTTTTTATGTCTGTATTTTCTAGCCAGAGCAGTGTTGCACAATTAAATTAATGTAATAGTGTTATCTGCCAGCACAAGGGAAGCACTAAGAATTGTCACCTGCCTATGGGGAGGGGCTGGTCTACTGCTGCAAACATTAAGTGCCTTCAGTCAGTTACTCTGGGACAAAACAAGGAAATTGGCCTTAAAAGCTTCTAATTTATGCATGCTTTTCCTCCTCTTCATGCCAAGTAGCTGCAGAGCCAACCCAGCCTCAAGGCCTGGACTCACCAGCTCAGGCCAGCCAAGCACCCTCCATTTTACTTCCTCTTGGCACGCAGAGAAACGGCAGCACAGACCTCGCTTGATCTCCGACGAGAACAATATTTTGGCGTTGTCTTCTGGCTGTACAGGTTATGGGGAAAGAGCTTCCCACTTCCCAAAAGTTGTGGCATGGGAAGCTGTCTGTCTCCAAGCTGAGCATAAAATCCTCGGAGAATGTGCAGCACAATAATGAAGCTCCCATCCTGTAGCCTCCAGGTTGCTGGTGAGGGGACGCTTATTATCATACCCCATCACTGTGGAACAGGGTGATCACATCCAGCATTTCTTATCGCATCCCCAGAATGTACCGAGACCTCTCCAAGAGTGCAGGATTCGCTTACCGAGAGAGTGAGGGAAAGGACAGCCCTGTGCTTGGGCTGTCCTGCAGTGCTATGCCATCCTCCCCAGTGACAGAATGGACAAGACGCTCAGGCTGACGCCTTTTTCCCCTTTCCAGAGAAGAACCAGCTGCCTTCAAGGCAGACCTTCCCTGATACAGCAGGAGGAGAACGGAGCCACAGGGAAGCTGCTGCAGAAATGCAGAGCCCAGCTGCTGGCAGGTCTCTTCGGACTTTGGGGTCCATCGCTCCTTCCACCTGCAGGAGATCATAAATGATAGCTACGGGGCTCCTAACTTTCCTAAAACCCACCTCTCTGCCAAAGCCTTCCGTAGGTGAGAGAGCAGAGCAAAAGGAGGCACTGCAGAAGTCACAGAAGCAGAGTTCACCGTGTAATAAAGTCATGTCTCTCCGGCAAGGTACTGCAGTATTAGACGCATTAGGTATATTTTGGATGGATGTATAATCTTAATTGTTGGGTATTGTTTGTATTGTAGTCCCAAGATCCAGGTCTTCATTATGCTAGATGCTGTACAAATATATAAGAGACTGTCATGCATGGAAAGGCTTTTATTATGTAAATAGTCAGGTTGGGGAAAAAGAAGTCGCGTTATCTCTGTTTTACAGATGAGGCAGAGAGAGGTAAAAAAATCCGAGAAAGCATTTTGCCCAAGGACACGCAAAGTCTGTGGGTCAGCGGTGGACTTTAAATTCAAGTCTCGATTTAGTTTCTTACCAGCTCTTCTTTCAATTTGTGTACTGCCCACAACATAATTAAAAATTAAGCACAAAGAAGACAATACCATGTGTAATTTATCTGGAACAACCATCCAGTACCTCTCAGCTAAATCCTCCCCAACTCTTCTCTGTTTCTTCAAAACCTGTATTTCTTCCATGCCCAATATTTGTGATCACCGTACGTGTCAAATCACCTACAGGTTGTCCTCTGATTTTCTGCAACATATATCATGTTAGAGTTGGATGACAAACCTGCTCGGGAAAAGACCCTGTTCCATGTGGGGCCGTGTCTCAGTCAGAGCAATCTCCTGAATTTGTATTCCAATCCTTTTAAAAAGTGGTACTAGCAACATTTGGAATAAAAATGATGCATACACATTTCTGCTAGTGAATATAGCGAGGCAGCCAGTATGTTTATAACTGCTGCTCAACCCTAACTGCTCGTCAAAAATACATATTGATGTAAATAACTAATCTATACCAAAGACAAATAAAACGTGGATTTCGCTCAATAGGCACAATATATTTTGCTTTGTGTACATCAAAGTTTTATGTCAGGCTTTAGGAAAGAATGTGGGAGGAGAGAATTATACAAGTCATGACAGTCAGTGGAAAACAGAATAAAATGGATTTGGCATTTACTAAGGCTAGATAATACCAGACTAATTCAATAGCTTTCTTTGATACAGTAATTAATTAGCTAGACAAAGAAGGGAAATCTGACTGGCTGGACTTCAATAAAGTAGCTGATGAAGAGCTGTGTATAAAATTATATCTCCTACCTGGAGAAGTCTGAGATTTATAGAGGAACTGCAAGGCATACATGGTGTTAGAAGAAGAGAAGCTGAGCTCTGTTGAAAAGGAATTATTCAGAGCTCCTACAAAGTAAGTCTTAAGACTGATTATTATTATTTTTATTAATGATCCATTTGGAAAACAGAGGTGTCTGATCATTAAAGTGTGTCTTGAACTCACAAAGTTAGGAGGTATCATCGGTGTAGAGAAAGTTCAGAATATCCCACAGAAAGCACTGAATGTCCTTGAAGAGTGAGGTCACAGAAGTAGTAAGAGAGCTCACCACAGAAAAAATTGTGCAGGAAACCAGCAACAACACAGAAAGATTTCTAATGGTTTGCCCCAGTGCAGCGTGGGCATGGAAAAAACAACTGAAACTCTAAAATGCAATAGGAGGCACTTCCAGAAGAGCAAGGGAAGCATGAATGTCCTTGTATAAGACCCCAATAGGATTCTGTTTGGAATAAAACACATGATTCTCATCAGTCATGTTGAAGAAATCTGGATTTTTAATGAAGCGGGTACAGAAAAGGGCTGCTAAGACCAGGAGGAGACTGGAGAATCTTTCATGAAAGGAAAGTGTACGCACGCAGCTCATTTAGCCTAACAGCCGAAGGCTGAGATGCGGTTTGATTTCTCTTTGTAAACACATCAAGTAGGGGAAATATTAAAGGTAGGCAATCTTGCCGTATGAGCAAGTGGGTATAAACTGGCCTTGAATAATTTAGACTATCAATTAGGTGTTCTTTATCCATCTGCATAGTGAGGGTCTCAGAATTATAAGGCCAAACCCATACCTAGTTTTAACGTGAAGCTCACAAAATGTATGAAATGGATTATGTGATCCAGCTGCCTGCAGCACCTGGGGACTGGATTTGATAACCCAGAAAGTCCTGCCCGTCCCTGTGTCTGAGTATATTCCTGTGTCTTAGCGGGTTTCTATTACAGTGAGCTACCACCTCCATCTTATAATCTTATTAGATATCGCAGTGCCTAATAATCCCTTCAGTCCTAAGAAACCTTTCTATCCTTCTGAATTAAATTTCAAATAGAACATCCTAACTGTGGATTACAAAGCCATATGTGGGTTTTTTCTTACTCAGCTACGTTTGTTGTGGCTGTTACCATAAACAAAGACAAATTTCTTTAGGGACCAAGAGTTCTTTGAATATAAATTATAGTGTTCATGGCACAACTGTACAAACAAATAATGAATTTCTTATTTATTATAATTGTTTAAATGGCTCCTAATGAATTTTTTGGCCTCATGAAACGATCAGCTTGGAATGACTTTCCTTTCTATGAAAATATTTAAATACAAACAAAGTCTGCCAGTGTGTTCAATTACAGTCATGTAGGGAACTAAAGGGATTATGCGTACTAGGAGTATATTCATGTGGCTTTCCAGATCAGCTGCTTCTACCAGAGAGGGAATAAAGTAAGCGGAAAAGCCCCAAAGAGAGAGTGTTACTGTTGGAATGGCTTGGGACACTGTCACCAGAGAAGCTCACTTGTTTTATTTCCATAAGCCCCCAGTACTGATGGCCCTGTTAATAAAAATGCATTAACAACATGTTGCTTTTCAAACTAATTGAGATGCAGTGTGAAGATTACTTTTCAGAAATATGATGTTCTTTATGCAGGAGATCACGCTGGGCCCTGCTGCAACAAGAGCCATTGGGATAACGCTGTATTTTGTTCTAACATCTGCATTTATTACCAGGGAGATACTTTATGTGACATTATGAGGTGGCTTCACACTTGTAAAGCCCTTGAGAATTAAACACTATTGTTCCATGAAAGAAACTCTTCTGCCCAGCACAGGCCCTTGTGACTGAATCAGCAGAGAAGGCTTTTAAAAGAGAAGCAAGGAAATAAACTGGATATTCTGCTGATGATTTTTATGACCTTGCTCACACTTCTGCTGATGCTGTGTTAGCAAGAACAGTTCGTTCCAGCGAATATAATCTTAGCTCTTGTGGTTATGGACACAGGTTTCTCTAAAACCTCTAAAATCAGATGGATTTTTTTCAGAGTGCAGAATTGTTAGAAAGTCACGGGTTCTCAGCCAGCGCTGTCATTTCAGGAGCCTGATTTGGAGTTTTAAGCACTCATGATGAAGCTGGGCTGCACTTAACGTAAATTCACTGATTGACCATATGTGTTTTTTTCATGGGAATTGGCATTACGATCCAAGAAACAGGAAGCACGCTAATGGATTATTAGTTTAGCTTCCAGCTAAAGCCCCAGCCTGAATAATACCTCCAGCTTCAAGCACCAAACTTTAGGAAAGATACAGGGAAAAAGAAAAAGATGCAGAGAAAGAAGCAATAGATTTATAAAGATGTTTAGTAAACAGAAGTTTGTATGTTTGGTTTTTGGGTTATTTTTTAAAGATGAAAGGCTTTGGTTTTAATTAATCTAAATCAGAGAAGACTTTTATTTTCCCCCGTAAAAATGGGTTACAAAGTGGATCAGCAATCTGATATATTCCTCAGTTTAATATGCTGCAAAGAATACAAGTTAAACTTTCTGAATGCCCTTTTGAGGGTCCTTTTAGACCTTTGCCTCTGTGCTTCTGTGACTCCACCACCGATGAGCACAACTACTGCCAGCTCCTCAGGCTGGATATTTTTGCTTGGGGAAACTTTTAAAAAAACTTAAAAGTCGTGTTTAAATCCAGTGAACAGAGCCAAAAGGTTTATCTTCCCTAGCTTTTGTCATCTAAACCCACATCTAAATGCGGCTGGATGTGTCTGCTCCCCCTGCAGTGACTGAGGAGAAATAGCAACAACGAGACTTCACAGTGAGCAAGTTCCAAATCATTAAACTTCGGTCAGATAAATCTCATCCGAATTTGTCTCCCAAGTCTTCACTGTTGGGTTTTGCCGCCAGCTGGCTGATGACACATTAACGAGGATATGGCTTCATTATTTCGCTGTACCCATGAAGACGCACCTTGCTGCCGGCTCCAAGGGGTTTGACACCACAGGGACTTCTTTGGCACCAATCCTTCCCGTCCAGCTCTCTCTTCAACGTACTCTTCATCTCCTCATGTCTTCTCCTCCTTTTGAAACACCTACATTCCTCCACTTTGGTTTCCCTTTGCACTGATCGGATTTACTACTTAGGAATCTCAGTTTTATCTCCAGCTGCAGCTTTCACTAACTTATTCACTGTGTGGTGCCCCTCTAACAATGTTTTACTGCTTTTGTGTCTTAAGGGAATCAACGGGACAAGAAAAAAAAAAGCTCTTTTAAGTGTAACTGGCTTGTTAGCCATTCAAATTCTTGAATAACAGGTATGATTGAAGTTCACTGTGAGAACTGGGAGTGCTGGAGCTGTAACTGCATTTCTGACTCTGCCACTACCTCCCTCAGAGACCTGGTGCGATTTATTTAATCTCCTAGGGCCAGGTTTAGCTGAAAATAAAGAATATTACCTTTTTTTTCCTCTAGGAATGTGTAAGTCTTAACTAATAGATGTGTATATAATTTTTGAAGTCCTGTTTATGTAAATGCAAAATGCTTATCTTTCTTCCTTCAAAACATTTACAAAAGGTCAAGAGAATTTTAGGGTTGAAAGATAAACAGTTCAGAAGAACTAGAAAAATTAACATTACACACGTATGCACTTATCACAAACCTTTAGGCAGCCTCTAATTAAGTAATCACTACTTCTCAGCATTATAGTAGATGCTATCATAAGCTGTTAAATTGTGTAGCAGCTTGTAATACTGTTCACTCTGTTTATACAGGATAAGGACTCTCTGGAAATTATTTAGATTAGTGTATCATCTTCCAAACGTATGCTACAGTTGTGCCTAGTCAGTCAGGATTGAGATGTTTCCATGCTCAGCTCTACAAAAGCTTGACGGGGAACACAGTTTCTTCCTGACAGGCCAAGATACTGAGTCGGAGATGTGAAGGTGCTTATTCAAACACGCAGACCCCCCGGCCGTTGCGAGGCTTAAGCAAGACTTGTTCATGGTGCAGTTTGGCAGTTCCCCCCAGCAACCAGCTTTCACCATGAGAAGGCTGCTCAGAAAAGGGTCCTCCCTTGTGGTCTCCAGGACATTACTTTTTCCCTCCTGCTTTTACATTCAGAGCAGAACTACCTCACCAAGCAGCTGCAGGTGACCTTTCCGGCAGCGGCCCCTCTGCTTACCTGCGCCTGCCTTCCTCTCCCATATCCCCATGCCACCTGCATCCTGACCCCCACCTCACCACTTCCCTGTCTCATTTCGAGTCTCCTCTAAAAACAATTTTTCTCTTTTTGCCAGTCTTCCCTCCACCTCTGTTACTCAACTCCATGGCCATAGTTAACCTTGTACCCATTGCCGCAGGATCATTTGACACAGAGAGCTTGATTCCTCAGCTTGGCTGAGCTTTGCTTGAAGCACAGAGGAGAAAGCCTGGAGGCAGAAAGGGCAAAATTAATCTCCAGCAAGAGCAACTTATGCCTGGTTGTAGGATCCAAGAGATCGTTTTACCACACCTGGATCACTGGCATTCCCAGACACTATCTCAAGGGTAGGGAGTGAAGCAATACCCCACTGGTCTCCGGGGTCGCTATAGGTGTCCACTTAAAATAGTTTATAGAAGGCAGACATGAGGTTGGAGACTGCTAATGTGCTTCAGTGCCATCCTCCTGAGTGATTACCTTGCTCCTGAATGAAGCTCAGTAGAGCCCAGAAGTCCCGAGTGTGAGGTATATTACCTCTACCCCAACACCCCTTGCGATGCTACAAGCACTTGGATAGTGAAGTAGTAACAGATGGAAGGAGAAATTAAAAGGCGTTAGCAAGGAAATAAGCTGCTTTCGTTTGAGATTTGAGCCAACAGACCAAAACTGCGTGATACGGTAGGAAAACAGGAAAGTTGAAGAGCAATACAGGGAGAAAATTATTCTTGTATTGGTAAATAAAGCACGTTTAAAATAGGAACCTCACTTTGAAATTGGTAGTGAGATTTGCAAACTTTCATTCTTGTATTGTCATTTATTGTTCAAAACATGCCCAGTTAATTTGTCTGGAAACGAGTGAAATTAATCTGGCAGCTGGCATCATCTCAGTGCCCTTTTTCTAGTGACAATTAGGTCACCACTATACATCCTCCCCATCAGCAGCCACGTTTGCTGCCCCATCAGAAAACACGTAACACGTATATTGTAATTGGTACAGTATCGAGCATATGCCGAGTTCTATATGCTTCCATTAAACCTGGTGGAAACTGGCCAACTATAGTTAAAAGTTATTACATAGGAGACTCCAAAGAACACAATTACCAAACCTCGCTTCTTTTGAAAATGAGGCTAATTAAGAATTAGCCAAAGATGCGTGAAGCAGATAACCAGCAATAGTGAGGCAGCCTCCCCGCCCCGATACACTCCGGGATTTCTGCAACATGAGCGGTATCAGGACCCTTCAACCCGCCTGACCAAAGGCCACAAACCCAACTCAACTCCCCAGCGACCCAGCAGGCGTTTCAGGCTGCGGGGACAAAGTTCAAAGAGGCGCTGAAGGCTGACCGAAGGCTGGGATTCCGTTGCCAATTGAATCCTGGGCTGCATAGGGAAGAGTGTGACCAGTAGGTCAAGGGAGGTCATTCTCCCCCTCTACTCGGCACTGGTGAGGCCACAACTGGAATACTGTGTCCAGTTTTGGGCTCCCCAGTTCAAGAGGGACCGGGAACTGCTGGAGAGAGTCCAGTGAAGGGCAACCAAGATGGCTGAGGGATCGGAGCATCTCCCTTATGAGGAAAGGCTGAGAGAGCTGGGACTCTTTAGCCTGGAGAAGAGAAGGCTGAGGGGAGACCTTATTATTGCTTATAAATATCTAAAGGGTGGGTTGAAGGAGGATGGAGCCAGACTCTTCTCGGTGGTTCCTAG
>NW_009648925.1:3476532-3491259 GCF_000708025.1 Charadrius vociferus | reverse complement strand
GGTGCTGGAAGGTGCTGCCGCAGGGCCCTGTGTCCGCCCGCCCGCCCGGGATCTCGGTTGCCACCTGCCTTCTCCTTGTGGTCGGGGGCTGGGGGGGCTGCCGGGGCACCGCAGAGCGGCTTGTTACCGGTTTCTCCGCCTTCCGGGGCGGAGGGTGGGCTCACGGGGTGGGCTGCGTTTGCTGATCAGCCGGGGTGAGCGAGGGGCCCTGGCGCTTCCCCCGGCACCGACCGCCTCCTGCCCTGTCACTCGAGGTTTGCTTGCTGGCAGCCGGCGCGGGAGGCCGTGGGTGGCACCTCAGGCCTCCTGGTCAGTGTCGTTTCGCAGCAGCAGCGTGTTGTAGCAGGGATCTGCCAGGGACTCTCCTGCCTGGCTGTGTAGGCATCAACGGTTTTGTATAAAGTTTTGCAACCTAAAGCAGTGCCAACCTGTTTAAGGCAGTAACTACATTACTTTTTCCTATGCTGACTGCCGTTGCAAATAGTGCAAATGATCGTGTCAAAGCCGCCATATAAATAGGTGGTAGATGAAAGGCTCAAGTTCCCAAACTTTGCGATGCAGCTTCTTCATTCCCTTAGTTTTTCAGAATCTTGATTCTATGTCCAAGGTCTCTTTTTCCTTTGCTTTATGGAACGGATTATATGGGCTAGTGGTTTAGGATTATTTCCTTGTCTGATCATACCTGGTGATGTCAGAGTGGCTTTGTTTGTTGTGTCCTTCTGTACTGCTCTAGTCTGTAATACGGATTTCTAAAGTATGCTGTAGAGTGGAAAAGTTAAGACTCCTGCCTGCATAATGCAGCTGTCACAGCCCTCAAAAGTGGGGGTAATAAATTTTCCAACACTTGAAGTAAGCACAGGAACTGTATATTTTTTCTGTGTCAAGCAGGTATGCAGCTTGCATCTACTTCCCAATTTTATATTTTATGGAAGGTTATCATGACAGGCAGACATCCTGGCATGAAATGCTTTCATTAAGTTGGTGCTGAAGGCCAGCGCGTGCAGGAGGGTAGGCTTGCTGTTACACTAGATCTACTTAGAATCTCTCAGTTTTTATGAAGCTGGTCTGTTTTTAAAAAACTGAAGTATCCTGAGAAAACCATATTCACAGATCACTTTCAAACACTGATTTGTAAAAAAAAAGTTATGAAAAGATGCCCGGTAGTTATAAAACAATGATTGTCAGATCACATATTCAAAGACCAATTCATTACAAAGGAAGACTGGAACATATATCACTTTCTAGTACTTTTCTAGATGCTGCCTCAGGACCAAGTGCCATCATAACACACAACTAAAGGAGATGATAACTGAATATGTCTTAAAAAAAAATATAGCAAAACAGGCTCTGGCTTCCATCATCTTGAGTTTTTCTGCTCATGGGAGGAAATGAAACTGTAGCCATATATGGTAATTCTTTTTTGTGAAAGTAGTGGAGGTTGACATATATATATTAAATTAGGGACAGTGGAGTAACAGAGGAATGACTGTTCTAGTTGACTCTTATCTGTCTGTGGTCAGCTTTCTCCACATTCCTCTTTTTCATGAGTTGTCTCAGCCCTCATTTGCAGGGGGGAAGTGCATGTGAAGTGCAAGGGGAAATCAATGAAGATGGGCCAGAAACAGATGCACATAGGGAAATGTAAGAATAGCGCAAGCACGGAGTGATGCTTGCATGGTGTACTCTCCCTGTTGGTCATCGTTTGGGGGTCAGAATCTCCCTGAACAAAGTGTAGTGTTTTACTTTTAATAACCTTCGTAATTTTTCTGTCAACTTTTCCAATTGCCTCAAGAATTCGCATAACATGTTAACATTGACAACACGCTGTGACAAGCAGCTCCACTGGCTAACTGCATGTTTTGTGAAGAAACATCTATGGTACCCATGAGCCTAACACCTGCTGGTTGGATTTGATACTCCTCAGTTCTTGCATAGAATGAGATAGCGAACCCAATCCCTGTTCATTTCTATCTACCTATAATGGAGTTATAGATCATTTGTCTTATGTCATCTTAAGGTGTTTGATTGATATAGAATTTTTGAAGGAAAAGCTATGAAAGTTGTAATGGTATGGTGATTACTTTGTACAGTTTTGAATAGATGTTTAAAAAAGACATTTAAAGATAGTTCTACAACACTACTATATCGTCTCTACCTATGTAAGTCTCTACCTATATAAGTTTATGTCAAATTTACCACTTGGCTCCTTCTGTAGAGCCTTATTGTTTTGAGAGCTGAGTAAAGTAGCTCTTTCATTTTGAAGATTTAGTAAACTTTCTGTATTAATACATTTTCAAGTAAGGCTGAATGTTTTGTTACAGTACATGTATTGCACATCTCTGTACGTATGTGTGATCTTGCAACCAAAGTGATTTTCTTTTGTTAGCCTCATTTTTTTAGATAGCTGTTTGATTCCGCTGCTAGAATGCTAAGAAAAAAGTACGTTTTTTCATTGGGTGGGTTTTTAAGATGACGGTAACAAAACCTGGTTGAGTGGTGATCTTAAAACTGTACATCTGAACACAATTTTTGCCTTGTGTAATTTCATAGTACGCAAAGAAAACTGGCATGTTTTAATAGAGGCTTATCTTCTCTTAGACTAATTTATCTAAATATTAGTAGGAGTCTTGAAGGAAGTTCTAGGTTTATGGAAATATTTATTTACTTATATAATAGACTTAAAAATTGAAAGAATACCTCTAAAAGGGTCTTCATCCTTTGTCTGTTGTCTGTGCATACATGCTTTTGTTAGTGACATTTAGATTCTTTGTTCTTAGTTGTAGGAGTAAAGCAACTATTGTTAGATTGAATATTGACAATTTTAATGCTTTGGAAATACAGCTGGGTTTGTGTTGTATTATGTTCCTGAAGTGTTCATGTTTCTGGTCAGAAGACATAGATTAATTAAACTTAGTGTATGAGGTGAATGATGGAATTCAGAGTCAAAGGTTGTTTTGCCCTGGGTTATTCATGTATGGTACATACAGATACATACTTTCCCATTTTCAATGGCTAAAGTGATGGCACTTCCTCAACTTCACTTAAAGAACATAGAAACATTTTAATACTTCTATTATTTGTTTTCTTTTTACTTGAGTACATCTGAGTATTCTCGCTGGGGTGTATTCAGGCCTTTCCAATAAGCATGCCCTCACAAGAGGAGCTGAAGAATATCATTAGGCAGTAAATACATTTATTAACTTTTTCTGTTTGTTCTTATCTCATCAGATAGCTCAACATGAACTTTAACCGTCAAGATCATTTAAAAAGTGAACAGAACAATATTTTTCCTTCTGAGAGCTGGCTACAGGATTCTGAGTTTCTCCTGCAGTGCTGTCCTAGTCGCTACCTTTTCCTAAAACAGGACATGGAGCTATGTTCCTTTCTTCACGTTAGGTGCTAATGAAGTTATTTGCTTCATCAGAGGAAATGCAGATCCATGAAATTACATTTTGTGCAAGTAAGTTAATGAGGGGAATTTTAAACTTTGCTATGACATCATTGTTCTTATGTTTATATTGATATAGCTCCCAGACGTCCCTTTCAGGATTGAATTCAACGCGGTAGAGGTGGTTATTGTCGGAGAACCGTTACAATTTAAAGCTCCTCTGCAATTTTGTCATGCTCTTGAGCTGCTGCTGTATTTATATGGTTAGCAGCATAGTTAAGAAAATGGATGCTGTGTGCATTCCATGGGAGCATGTGCATGAACTGAAATATAGACAGGTAAAAATTTCTAGAATCACGGGGTTTAATTTCTAGAATGCTTCACTCCAGCGAGCTAATCTAGAGCAAGTCCTAAAGTTGTTTTGTTTTCTGCTTTTGTGTCCAGCTGATCAAAGCACTTTGTACAATAGGGAATTCTGTAGTGAAATGCTGAAATAACAAGCGTACCTGATTAAAGCCCAGAGGTACTCGGTAGACTACAGGCAATGGTGGCTTCTGCTGCTGTAACAGCTTTCATGAAAGTCTCACATGCTATAGAAGTAAAATTAGAAGAGTATTAATTTGGAATTTATTTAGCTAATGTGATGCATCTCAAAGCAGGTTGAAGTTTGCTGATGAAGCTGAATTTCTTAAATTGAAAATTACAACACGTTTTCAATGTTTTCATTATTATATGCCTCTCTCTCTGAGGAGTACATACAATTGAAAAACCTGAATATTGATTATTATTCATTAAGTATCCTGATGTATACATAGCATCAAGTAGTGGGAAACAGGGGAGGTGAGAGTTCAGGGAAAAATAGCTATTTCCTCTCTTTTATGAGGAGGCAGGGCTATTTTGGGAGAATTTGGATTCCTAACTTCAGAGTACAGTCCTTCAGTTGCTAAGGCTTGTAAAGCACCCTTAATGTCATAGTTTGAAAGGTGTTGTAAACATGTCACTATTGCACATGAAAGCATATTTCAGCTGTATCCAGAAATCTGTTTTCTTTTGCAGTTTGTGACTGTATGGAACTTGAGTAGCATCGTCTGAGGGAGGCAAAAATCTATTTTTTTCATAATCTCTTAAGTGATAGGTGTAGTATATGGTAGGAGTCTGCAGAGCAGTGTTAAGAGTTGAGGAAGTGTTTGCTTTTGGCTTCATATAAATTCTAGCAGTTCGCCCACTTGTAAGAGGACAAACTTGTGTACTGATGCTTAGCAGATAAGTAATCCTTCTTTTAGTGCTTGTCTTGCTAAACTTTGGATGTTTTGATTTAACATAAGGTTTGAAGAACTTGAAGGTTTTAAAAAGTGTCTTCAGTCTTGAAAGACTGTCTGCAGGCTGTGTGTTTATGCTGTTAAATCACTGCTATAGATTGTCTGCTTTTGATGAAGAAATGTTTAAATACACAACTTTTTTTTTTTAAGTGACTGTATTCCACAAAGCTTTAGTTGTCATGCTTTGAAAACTAAATACTGTATAAGTATGTAGGCTTTGCAAGCACCGTTTCAACCTGCTTAGTGTTTGTGTAATACTGATAGACACGTTTTGAAGATTTAAAGAAAATGGAGACTCAGATAAGAAAAAAGACATTTCACGTTTAAGAAGTTCTGTTGTGAGATCTGGATTAAATTCCTTGCTGTCCTTATTCCTTGATTTCCTTATTTGATAGTATGTAAGTTGTCTAAGTCTCTGTTTGTCAGGGTTACTTAAGCATGTGCTCAGTAACACAGTTTCATGAAAGCACATAATTGTTGATTGATCAAGACCTGCATCACTTTTCCGTCTGACGTATCTTTACAGTACATGTTTTTCCTCTCCAGCTATAGTTCTTGTTTGTTTAGACTATAATTGTCTCACTAAACAAGAAGATTCACAGCTTGAAGGGTGCAAGTGCTACAGTAGTACTAAAGCTATGTATATAGTGTTTCAATCTCTGCAGGTATCTCTAGGTGAGGATTTATGGCAGTTCAGATAAAAATATTTGAAATCATGATGTTGATGTCAGATGTGCTGCTGCTTTGTGGTTTGCGTAGACTAATAGGTCCTGTTCAGTTAGGACTCTAATCTGGGTTATAGTTGAAAATCCCCCCTGTGCCCCATTTTAAAACTGAACCCACTATGCAGCCTGGGAAGTTTGATTAATCACAGTTGACTCTGTTGTTTTTGCTTCTACCTTAATTCTGATTCCTCCTGATTTGTGTTTTGTTGTAGGTTGTCATTAACTCTGTTGGCAATGTCTATGATTCTATCTGCCTCTGTGGTCCGTGTGAGGGATGGACTCCCATTGTCTGCATCTACTGATTATGACCAGAGCACAGGAATGCAAGAATGTAGAAAATATTTCAAAATGCTCTCAAAGAAACTTTCTCAGCTTCCTGATAGATGTACTCTGAAAACTGGGCAGTATAACATAAAGTAAGACTTCTGTTTCATATAATTGTGACATCCTGGGTTTTGTCTGTCTGTAAGTTAAGAAGTTAACAGTTCACATTAGAAATGATTAATCAAACTAAGATTAATTCTTGGCAATCTTTATGTATCAGAAATTTACAACTGAGAAATTGTAGAAAGGTTTGAAACCTACCCAAGCTTTGGTGTAAGTTCTAGTTTGAAATAGACAGTATTTTTATAAATATCAAAGTCCTTGGCCTACTAGAAATATTTCTTTAAATTTCAAGGTTGTTTCTTACATGAAAATGACCAGACTTGTTCTTCCTCATGCTAGTTCAACTAGTATTCATTTGTATTCTCTTTTTAGTGTATACAAATTTTAAAAAGTACCCATATACCTCCCTAACCCAGTATTTGTGAAAACTTGTGGTTAGGATGTTATCAAATTAAGCCCTTTTCTTGTACTTTCAGGATTTCGGTTGACTTCAGAGAAAACATGCCCTAAAAACCAAGCATAACTCAATAATTATTTCATATGGCACGCGGGGAGTGAGGGAGTGGGAAGGGTGGAAATGATTTTTCTAGTGTGAAGGCAGTGTGTAGTAAAGTCTTGAATGCTTGAATGGAGTTTTATCTACTGCTCCATCCAGCGCTTTCACAACAATGCTTTTTGTTTTCTCTTCACGCTTTTGTGTTTTGACTTTTTTTAATAACTATTCCTAAATTTTTTGAGCTAGTCAATTTGATAATGTACCTGCATGACAACCCTGATTACATAATAAGTCAGGAGACGCTCTTTTTTTCCTCTGTTTGCAGCATGAAACCTGGATTATCATGAAATAATTCTTTGAATCTGTTGGTTACTCAGAATTTTGCTTTATATGTGACCTTTCTCCTTAGTGTTGATAACTAGGTGCACCTCTGTGTAGTTGGTAATTCAGTTGCACTTTAGCTGAGCTAAATTCTGATTCTAATTTAGATATGCTATTTTAAATGAGATGAGTAATTTCATCCTAACCCCTAGCAAACATGTAGAAGTTGCAGAGGTGGAAAGCATGCCACCTGAATGATCCTAGGAAGTGCTCAGCCTTCTCCATCTCCCATTGGTAGTGAGTTTCCAGCATTTCTCAGGGTTAGGCACAGCATGGACTAATTTTTTTTCATTGGTTTTTTGGTGTTTTTTTTTTTTTTTTTAAAAACCTCAGCTGTAGTTGTCTTACAAACTGAGCAGCTTAAAAGAAACTTTTTAAGAAATCAGACATAAGGCTTAGTCATGACATTTTATTACTTTTGTCTTTGATTATTTTTAATAGCGTAAGTTATCCATCAAGATTTTGAAGAAATTTGGATGTGACATGAAAACGTGAACTCTTATTTAATGAATTGCCTAAAAACAATAGGGATGTGTGTATTGAAAACTGGCCCTCTCTAATTACATATTTGCCATCTGTAGTCATCCTTGCAACTGTCTTTGGAGAATGATGAATCCCTTATTCTACTGAACGGTTTTATTTCCTCACGGATTTTAGAAAGAACCAGCTGCCTCCCCCCCACCCCTGATACGTTTTTTGCATATATGGGATGCATTAGATCACATATTCTGCATTTGAGATGAATGAAAAGCTACTATGGGACAAACTTGCTGTGTTTCTCTATCCCAAAAGCTTTATGTTATTTTCTGTTCCATGTATGTGGGAGTGTGTACATATGTATACAGATATACACACACATGTATATACTTACGCATATATGTATAACACAGCTTCTTATATGATGGTACAATGCCATGTTAAAGTAAAACATTGCCTAAAAGAAAATTGTTGTTCTTCATTCTAGAATTCTAAGCATTGGACTTTTCTGTAACCATTAATTCCTTTGCTACCCCAGAGCAGTTTTTGCTTTTCTGATTATGAGACCAGACTAGGGAAGCAGCGAATTACCTGTATTTAAATTTGAAATTTTTAATTTGTTATCTCAATTACAGCTTTATCAGTTCTCTGGGAGTGAGCTATATGATGTTGTGCACTGAAAATTATCCCAATGTGCTGGCTTTCTGCTTCCTGGATGAGCTTCAGAAAGAGTTCATCACTACCTACAATATGATGAAGACAAATACTGCTATCAGACCGTACTGTTTTATAGAATTTGGTAAGGATCTGACTTTTTGTTTCCTTCATTCTTACACTAAGACAAATGAGTATTTAAATAGATGTGCAACTTAACGCACATGAAACAAAAATGTCCAAGAGAGTTTATAGCTGTATTTCAGGTGGATAACTCCCGTTACAGTCAATAAAGAAATACTTCTGTGGGCATTAAATTAGTCTACTACAGTTTTACCCAAACTTGTTTATGATCTTTCTGTTCATTCCAGTAGGTTTTGGTTTAAGCCTTGTGTGTCCAAATCTGGAATTAATCTTTTCCTAGTTAATAATACTAGGAGTGGTTTGACTTCATACCTGTTGAAATACTTAACATGTAAACATGTAAAGGCATTGAGCTTCATAAATTTCTCTAGTAAAAAATCGCAATTTCATGTTTGCTCTTAGCTGTGCTGTAATTTTGTTCAGTGAAAGGGAGAGATTTTTGTTTGTCTTATGATATAGTGAGGCAGTTAATCTTCTGTCATGCAAGCTCCAAATACAACTAATCTCATATACACCAGATAACAGCTGTTATGGATTCCATTAATATCTGTCGCTTTAGTACTGTATGTTAGGCAGTTATTTTAAATATTCTTATAAAATGCATTGCATTTTATAAAAGAACTGCAGTTTCAGAAATGTGGGGGAAGATATTCCAGTTGGTTAATGCCTGTCTGTAATTCAGTCAGGCAATTTTAGACAATTTTTGTACAACATTGTTGTCTTCCTTACAAAGATTTCTATGAACACTCTTTTTTTTTTTTTCCCAACGCATTCTCTGTTTTACTAGTTGTTCAGTTAGAACATAGGTCTGTTACAGTCTTTATATCAGTATAATCTGGTATTAATTTCCTCCGCCTGAATATTTTGCAGGCATGTTTCATACTCAAGTAAGTTTATACCTGAATGCAGGAGTTAATTTTTTCATAAGGATATTTACTAAACTGATGGAAAAGCTGTAATAAGTGCAGTCAATCTATTGTATTAGCAATGCATTTAGTCTCATGCAGTGAAAAGTCATTAGTTTATACACAGTTATTAAGTAATTAGATTTCTAGAGCTTAATTTTTTTTACTGCAGAATTAAATAGGCCCATGATATATTAGTCACAAAACAGAAATAGCATTAGACGTTCCAATGTAAATTCAAGCATTTTGAACAATGTATTTCAATTTGTGAAGTACGTAGTACATAAAGCTGCATGGTGTTGGATTATTTAATTAACGGAAGTCCATAATGATATACCTTTTTATTTTAAATTTGACACAGATAATTTCATTCAGAGGACCAAACAGAGATATAACAACACACGTTCTTTGTCAACAAAGATGAATCTTGCTGACATGCAGACAGAAATCAAGCTGAGACCGCCTTATCAAATTTCCGTGTCAGAACTTGGTTCAGCTAATGGGTTCGCACATTTATCGATGGCAGAGTATAAGGGTACTGGTAAGATATCTGCAGGTAAGTTTCAGAGTTTTGGTTTTGTATCCTTAAATGAGACATATGCAGGGTAGTAGAATTAATCTTTCTTTTAATGTTTTTTTCTTTAAAGAAAGCTTTTTCACTTTGATATTCTTAAAGCATAAAGCTGCCATGACCTTACATGGGTTTTAGCTTAGATGTCTGTGTTGTCCGCTGCTCAAAGTGCATATCTTCTCAAGGCACTCAGAGAAAGAAATGGATCTATTCAAAGGACCTCTTTATTGAAGGAAAAAAAAAATCTACATGAAAATAAGCAAATGAAGATGAGCACTTAACGAGATGATCTTTTTTCTTTTTCTGACCTTTTAAGATTTATGAATTTTTTAATTATTTCTGCCCAGTAAGTCCCAATGACAACATAAGCTAAGAGCATAGTGTCAGGAGTTCAAGCAGCTGGAGGGAGAACCATCACTTTAGGAAGCATCTGTGGCAGTGAAAATCCAAAGAGCTGTGCTGGCTAAAAGATGTACTCTCCAATATAAGTGCCTTGTGTACAGTGTTAATAATAGCAATTTTCTATATACTTGTTGCATTAATTTAAGTAGTCATTCATTTTTTAAAACTTTAATTAATTTCGTGTAGGAGGTAAATACGGAATTGTGTGATTGAACTGGTTTAAAGGCTTCCAAGTTTAGTGAAGTGAAATCATAAATAGAATAAAAGGAAGTGTTGATTGATTTTAATTAGTTAATATCTTTCCCTTTTTTTCCAAAAGTACCTCTGTCTGTAAGGCTTGTTATCCTGGGCAGACATACACCGATGCCATTCACTTTACAGTGTCAGGGTGAAAATTGCAGTCATAAATCTAAACACTTCCTTCAGTTCTGTAATATAAGAGATCAGTTTAATTTTGTGCAGTTTATGTATATATTAATAGGATCTCTTTGCTGGTGTATTGTCCTAATTACTTTACTTCCTCGTAAGGACTCCTCGAGAAGATTGACAACTGCTTTCTACTGAAGATGAAAACCAAACAGAATTGTTAGAGTGCCCTATTCGGATTGCTGGGGCCTTGATCCTGAGAATTCTAGGTGCTATGAGACAATGTAGAAATAGCTTACAATCTCTGAATTTGCAATTTAACAGTATTAGAGATAGATTCTGGAAAATTAATAAAGACAAAGGGTGAAGATGTTTAAATTGTTTAGAAGAGTGGAATCTTTTAAGCAGCGCTGTACATACCTTTAACATCTACAGCTTGTATGTGTGGGCCATTTTTAAAGATGTGTAATGCTGTGAAACCATTCTTTTGCCACTTCTGATGCTTACATCGCTACCTCTTAATGTTCTAGTGTAATCCTGGCTTGTGGAAAAGGTGGTGGTGGCAGAAGTGGCAACTGGCTAACTCTGAAAATTGTCTAGATTCAAACTTCCTGCAATTGGAAAAAGAAAAAAACAATAAGCATGAGAGAGTTCAGCCCGTGTCAAAATTGTCTATATTTTTAAAGTTGTGCATGTAGTGGGAGATAAGGTTTTTATAATTTTTCTGAGTAAAAGTGTTGGAAGATCATTTGTCCCAAAATTTAAATCTGTAAGGACCATTTCCCTTTTTACTATAAAGTAAAATTAAACAATAATAGGCAGATGATGTTCCAGGTTTTTGTCACCTAGCTCTCCACCACTTGTCTTACGCAAGCAGTTCTGATTGTCCTCTTTTCTCCATGACAACTTTCTTCTGGTTCCCCCCGCCCCCCACTATTTCAGTTACTTTTAACTTTCTTCTTCCTCTGAATTCCATACATCTCTCTGTTCAGTTATCCACTTCCTTCCTTGAATTGCTGTAGGAACTTGCCATCAAAGGGCTGTACATTATGAGAGGTTTGCACTTTGCTCCTTCTTCAGCTCTTCAAATTTGAGATGATACTGAATAACAGTGTCTTTTTTAGCAAGTCTGCTAATAGTTTTATAATTCTTTACATTCATCACTTCTTCCCACCCTTGAAAAGGACTTTCTCTGGATGTTTGCTACCCACTCAGTTGGCCAGACTTCAAAGTTTCTGCTTTGCTGTAAGGACAAATTCTCTCCACAAGATATGGTTTGCCTAGTGTAATTTCCTGAATATGCTGCCCTGTTAAAAATATGGCATGCTATAAGTGAATTAAGTATGTTAAATCAAGTTGGATAGCGTGCAGAAGCAGGAAGTTAGGTAGACGCAAATCTTGTTTTGTTACACAGAATAGCAGAATTTGATGCGTTAGTTTTGGCTATGCTGATGAAGCATTGTCTGTCACTTGCTTACACTTGTACTTAGATCTGTATCCAGGTCTAGTGTTTAGGCCTCTTATACTGTTAAAGTAATTGAAAATAGCAGCTCTTTTTCTTTAGTGAAAGTTGTGCTGTGTAGTGAGGAGTAGGGATAATTATTAAGGTGTGAAGTGTAAAGTGTGCAGGTTATGGATAGAATTTTGCTTCAAAGGTGAATGTAGGTGTTGGCAGGCGTTAGAAACAGGGTGACAGCATGCTGGTGTGTGATATTTGAAATTAGGATAAATTTACGATTTTCCGAGCTTTTTTTTCAATGAAGTAACACTTGTCAAATCAAAGTTACTTTTTTGCTTAATAGTATACTCATTTTTTTTTTTTTTACATTTCATTTTTAAATAAATGTCCTTACAAGTACTGCACTTTCTCACATCATGTAAATTTCTGAAATTTTTATTTAAATGTCAGCATTTTAATTCAGAATTTGTGCTTTATTTGATCCTTGGCATGTATTAGAGAGTTTTTGATATGGCAGTTACCATATTTTTAAGATTTATGGAGGTACTGACTCAAGGTCAGCTGTCCTTTACCCTTCCTTCTCTGGAACTCCGCCTTCATTGGTCTGGTTTTGCCTTTATTTTTTTTGTGTTTAAATTACTCTTGTTGGTTTGATTGTAACACTAAAATTTATTAAGGTCTGGAGAGCTTAATGACATGAGTAGCAGTATGCAATGTCCTTCAAAGTTTTTGAATTTGTTTTCAAATTTTAATATGAGAGACAAGTTACTATTTTATGATCCTTCATAGACTGTCTTGATTTAGCTGACAAGACTCTTTGCTTCTCACCCCATGGTTCTCATAAAAGGGGTGTTTTAAATACTGTTTTAACACGTGATGTTTTAAAGTTACCCTGATACTTGGGCAAAATAAGGTTGTCTGGAGAGCTGCTCATTGAGACCAGTGAACTAATTCTGTTTACGAGTTAATGAAATGCAATTACTTTTGGCTAAAAACAGTCACATACTCCTTCAGCTTTTTGCCACTCCCTAGATGAGATGGTTTTTAAAAAAAACCAAACAAACCAAAAGAACCAGTTGCGAGTCACTGAAAAAGAATGGTTTAGTACGCAAATGGCGTATCTAACCTTAATTAAGTGATTGCTGGTAGTATTCCTCTAATATGCACTACAGTTAGAAAAGCAGAAGTTCTGAAAGTTAAACATGAGTTATGCTTTTATTTAAAAAACCCAACTTACTACACTATTAAATTCAGCACAAATGAGTTAACTTGTACTCATTTTGTGGGTTTTTTTTTTTAAGTTGTCATCATAATTAGACAGCCCTGTCCGCTTATCAATGTGAAATAGCTTTTGTCATTTTTTCTTTAGGTTCTGTAACTTCATAAACTGTTTGGAAAGCCTTTTTCCTGGGTCTGTGCAATGCAAACAACTGGGATTGACACCCCTCTCTCTATTAATGTTACAGTTCATTAACCTCATTGTTCACATCTTTACACTTCATTGATTTGAGTAGAAAGATTTAAGTATGGCTCAGTAGTCCTATTGTTTTCCCAGTGTTGCGTAGACTGTTAAGAGATTTGCATTGTTTTTTCGTATTTGCTTTCTGTTATTAATTATGAAAAGGGACAGTAATGAGGAACATACACAACTGTTACGTACTTGTGACCCTAGATAAGCCTGAAAGAGTGGGTGTGCATGGGAAGAGAGTGTGTTTTAATTTTAAAGTGTTTTGAAAGAGACTTCTAAGCACTATCTGGAAGGTCTGTATAAGGTTGTAATACAGATACTAGCTTAGTTTCAGAACTGTCTTTTTATTTGTGTCTTTGGTAGCACTCACTGGCTGTATTTTTTAAGGTAGGGGCTGTAATAGCTTTGCCTTGTACTGTTCCATTCAGCAAACAAGCTAAATCAGTCTCAATAGCTCTGCTAATGCAGTAGTGTTAAAGAAGAGTGAAGGTTGTGAGAGGAGCTCTTAAGTACGTGACTTATTAGCTGAGTACTAATTGTGGACAAATTTCACTAGCAAGTGCATCATTTGCCATTGATTTCCTGGCATGTTAAAGCAGCTTTCAGTACTATACTGAATAAACTGAATGTATTGAGTTAAAGACTAACTATAATAAGACAATTATATATGTGAATTGAAGGAAAGTATACTTTTTGTTAAACCTTTTGTTGAAATATTTAAAATGTTTCTTCTTTTTAGAAAAAAAAAGACATTTTGTTGTTTGTTTCAGTAAGCTTTTCATGAGCTAGAAGCCACTGAAAAATGAGATTACTATTTTACTAAATTTCTAAAGACATTGCTTTGACCTTTGATATTTTTTTTTTGATTTTCTGCTTTGCAGCTCCTCATCAGCGTCTGGAACCTGTGACTCTGCCAGGGATTGTCTCATTTGTGCTTAGCCTGTTATGTGGGGCTTTGAATTTAATTCGTGGCTTTCATGCCATAGAAAGTCTTCTCCAGGTACTGTACCTGTTTATGAATTTAAGAGTTGCGCATCATGGCAATCATAATATCACCTTAGAAGATGCTTGCCATATGAGCTAAGTCTTGCCAGTTTCATTTTCAGAAATATTGTTTGTGAGGTCAGACCTCTGTTTATGAAACCTGTATTGTTTGTGATCTGTGCATCCTTCTGGAGTGTGATGCATCATTCACTGAGGCTGTGAGTTTCAAAAGCAGTAGAAGGTGGGTGGCCAACTCCTTCCCTAGGTACCTTGGTAGCAGTGACTATGTGAACATAATGTTCTGTTTTCTAAATTTATGCCAGGATATGAGACGTTTAGTTTTAATAGATGTTATTTAAAAACACTTGAGAGAAATGATGAACAGCTTTGAAAATCCGGCCAGTTTTTTTGGAAAGGTCCCCAGAGCAGGGATCTTTAGACAGGTTTTGTAGAACTGTTTTTCAGAAACCTTTTTTTAGGGTTTGTTTGTTTGTTTTTAATAAATCCTCTTAAGTAGAATGCTTATTTCTCTTTGGGTACTGAAAGGATTAGTGTAAGGGAAACTGTCAAGTGATTTCTTCTTACTCCCCCCCTCCCCCCC
>NW_009648925.1:3465508-3476481 GCF_000708025.1 Charadrius vociferus | reverse complement strand
CTGTTTTTTTCTCCCCCCCCCCCCCCCCCCCTTTATCAAACAACGTCCCCAACAAACATTTATTTGTTTATGTGAACTCTCTGCTCTGACCCTCCCTGTAGCCTTTTTGTTTCTTTCTTTTCCATTTCTTGTGCTAGTTGTATTCTTATTGCCACAATGAAAATAATAGTGCTTAATGATTCCAAGCAGTTCAGGTGAATGTGGTGGTAGGAAGTTCATGTGTGTTACCACAAAAAAAGAAAAGTTACTTAGCATTAAATGCCTTTACTGTTGTGGTGATGGAGGTAGAAACTAAAAATCCCATGGAAGTTTTCTGAAAGAAAATGAGAATCCTCCTGCTTGGCTAATAGATAATTTTTTTTATTCAAACATATATGTAGACTTTATAACTGCAGTGCTTTTGATACCTAATGGACTTTTTATGAAAGTAAGGTAAAGAACATGACCTGTATTCCAGTTGTCTTACAAAATTATTGATATATGTAAAGGTTTAATAAAGCAGTAAAGGTTGAGGTCTCAGCATTTCCTGAAGACTGATGAATAGGTGAACGGGGTTAATGAGTGTTCCATGCTAGGTCCTTCTTTTCAGTTGTTTTTGGTTTGTTTTTTAAAGAAAAACCAAGAACGAAATAGCGAGCATACGTTTCTACTTTATCCCTAATTAGATTTTTCTGTGTTATGCACACTTCTCTCAGTTTATAAATAGGAATGAATTCAAAGTACACTGTAGTACAAATAGTACTGAACAGAATTTTATCAATTTATGTAATGTGTCTAGAACTTTTTTTGTCACCTTTCCACAGCTGATTTTTTTAAAAAAGGAATGCTGATGTTAGATTAACCTATTTAACTGATGATAGGGCAGCCAGTTCATTTTATTCTATCTATTACTGCATCTGGAGGTAATAGATGGCAGTACAGATGGAAGATATTTTTTCATTTCTGACAAATGAGGCCCACTAAAAATCCATTAAAATTTCCCTTAATTTACTTTATTAGGGAAAAATCCACAGGGTTTGGGGAGAAATAATCCAAAACATGATTAATGGAATTTCTTTTGAAAATTCATTCAAAAGCTTCTGTCTGAATTAGTGTTTCATTTATGACCGGTGTTTTTATTTGGGTCTTAGCAAAACTTTGTTACAATCTGTAGCTATGCTGCAGCATATATGCAGTGGCACTGGGGCAAAGATTTACGTATCGTATAGGAGCGTACTGCATTGTGTGGGTAAGTTTTATGTGCATACAAACTTTTCCCTAGTCAACACTGTAGATGCAAATGCTTCACACTGAACATACTCTGAGCAGAAACAAGTTGTAGTTCCGAATGGACCACCTTCTCAAAATGAAATTTGCGTTCGAGGAAGAACATTTGCATGAGTACCTGTTGTTTTCAATGGAAAGCTTTTGATTGTCATGGACGTTTGTTGGAAATGCGGTTAAAATTATCACTGAGCACTGCTCAGCTCTACAGGAACTACAAAACCCCATTTGAATAAGTTTGAAGGAATTTTGTTTTGTTTTGTTTTGTTTTTTTTAAATACATAGTGGAAAACTCTATCACTTCAGGTAAACTTTTCCATCTTTTCCTTCAGGAAAACTTAATTTTCCAATAATAGCCCTGTGATAAAATCATGTGCTTTTATTTGTTCTCACTGCTATGAGGGCAGAGCTGCTCGTGTTGTTTTCTGTGTAGAATTTTACCACACCCTAGCGGCCAGTTTCAGTCTTTTTGTTTTGTCTCGTTTCCATTTTGTGAAGCTGAAGGAAGGCACATTCTACAAAGTTGGTATTATAAGTAGTTACCGGTGTTTAGACTTGAATTTTCAAAGGCATCTAGAGAAGGTAAGTGTCCAGTGTTAGAGCTGGACTTTCTTTAAGGCCTTTGAAAATCTCAGCATTATTTGTCTGTTGTGAATAAATATTTTGGTCAGATTCCAGATCATGGGGGATTTTCTCCAGACATATATGTAAGCGGTGTTTAGTGCTAACTCCTTTTGTTTAGCGTAGTATAGGAATTATTATAAATCTCTGTGCAAGACTATTTTTAACATACAATAATGAATAACTTTCATACTGTAAATATCTGGTATTTCACTCATACATTGTAAAACACGGCTTTTTGTTTTATTTTCACAGAATGAAGGTGAAGATTTCAGCTACGTTATTGCATTTTTTCTTGGAACATTAGCCTGTTTGTACCAGGTGTGTTCTTCTGCTTGCATAATTCACTAGAGTTTAGAAACATTACCCAGTCGTGCATAAATGTCACCATGTTTTCTTAAATGTCAAAATAATTTCTGCTCTGTTTTATTTCATTAATCATAAACTATCATACAGTAGATTGATACAAAGAGCTTATGTTTGCTGGCATTTTTCTTTGATTAGTTGTTTAAGAGATTTGGTATGCCTTTCTGTCCAGAGCTTATAATTTATCTCTAAAGTCACATGGAGGTTGTATCATTTCCTTAAAATAATAGTTTCACAGTTCAAGTAAATCTAAACATCTGAAACAAATGCCTTACTGCTGCTTTCCTTTGGGAAGATTTGAAGTAATACGTAGGCACTACACCCCAGAATTTTCCTTACTTTGTCCATTACTGTGCACCTCCTTCCTTCTCAAAGCTTTCAGCCACTTTCTGCTCCGGTTTCTTTCTCCTGTCTGATGTTTCACATTACATTTCAGTTATGTAGGTTTTCCATTTCTGCATCTGAATCTGACTTTCCTGTGTAATTTGTAGCAAGGTGTTCTGGTGCTCATTGGCATTTGCCGTTCAGTGACACTACTGTTATGTTTAGCTATGACTATAATGTCTCATGCTCAATTGCTGTTACTGCAATTCTTTTGACTTTTAATCTCCTCCTCGTGGAGTGGAGTATGCAGTTTCTACTTGTTTCCATGTGCCGATGTCTAGTACAGTGTCAGACTGTAAAATAAAATAATATCTCAGAATCTCGTTCCTTTTATCTCAACCTTTCTATCTGTCGGCCTTTTGTCCAGGTTACACCAGTAATCTCCATTCTCTGTATCTCTAGCAAAATGTCACAGTACAACTTATGTTCTTCACCACTTGTTGACTTTTCATCAGCGCCTGCCTTAAATAATTCTTCAGATTGGTGTTAATTTTCCATGCCAGTGATCTGTTCCTTATCAGATAAGGTGGAGCTCCTCCATTCTATTTTTGTGTGACAAATACATATTCTCCCCTCCTCTACCAAATTAGAAACTGTATTCTTTATGAAGTATTCATGTCTGTGCATTAAGACATAAGGACATGTGTCTTTCCCCCACTGTCTGAATTGAATATATCTATTTTAAAGAAAGAATTCATGCAGCTCAAGATGTGGGCTTTTTCTTAATATTCAAAATATATCTGTCAGGACTCTTGTTCCACACCCTCTAATGTGATTTGTACGATATCTCATTGGTCATTTTTCAGAACTGAGAGGGCTGGCAGTTCTGTGGCATGCTCTGATGTTCTTTTGCTGCATTAAGAGTTCGGGAGATTAATTCCGTATGTTGCATGACAGCACATTTCATTATCATTCACCCACAAGGCTTCAATAACGTTGTATTTTCTTGTTCAGTTAATAACAACATAGCAGTGTGTTTCTCTTTCTAGTTTCCGCGATAATGTTTGTAAACTAGTTGTGCAGGCAAAAACCAGGACTGAAATGGAACAGGATGTTTTGGGCTCACTAACATTCCGTGTACAAAGATGAAGAGTGTAATTTGGTCATGATTATTAGGAGCCAATAAATGTATGAATGGAGGAGTTTCTATGCCAGCTCTTTTTGCTTTTGAAATGAAGCTCTTTGGACCAGGACGAGCATCCTCACAGTCTAGCTCTAAATACCAAGAACGCAAGTGAGAGTAAACAGCATGAAGAAAGTCCTCTGCTACTTATTGAAGTGTTGTAGTAATACACAGGATGTATTGAGTCGCCAGTTAAGGCTGCAGGCGTATATCTGTATGTATCAAACTGAAATAATAATAGTGTTCCCTTTACATTTTCACAGCTGGTATGCGATCTGGGTATTTTCAGATCGTCTAAGGAGAAAAGCAGCAGCTGTTCTAGCATTGTGGGGGAATGGTCCACCACCATCAACATCTACTATATAAACTGTATCTATACTATATAAAACCTTTCATTTCAAGATGATGCTAGCGGTAGTTAGGTTCACGTTTATATCGAAATCAAATGTAAAGCTTTAGGGCATTTTCTTAACAGCATTACAATATAAACTGTGATTTTTAATTGCTTAAGTTTTTTTTACATTTTGGAAGATTTTTTTTTTTTTTCCTGCTTGAAGGTGCCATTTTCAAGTAAACTCTTAAGTTCTTCTATTTCTGGTTTATGGCCTAATATGCCTATAAAATTGTAACTGAGTATTGCAACACTGACAAAATAGCAATGCCATAACGTTCACAAGGTAAAATAACCAAGATTAGGAGCTCTGATAATATGTCCAAGTTGAGAAATGCCTGTTCCAGTTTATCTAGAGCTGGCATGTCTAGTGTTCCTCCATGGTTGCTAGTCTCTTCTGAAGAAGGAAATGTACAAAAGTAACAATTGTCTCAGTGGTACCCGAAGTGCAGAGTGTCAGCAGCTGAGCTTTCCATCCTTTCTTAACATTTATTAAAAATAAATAAATAAAAAATCAACAATCAAAATCTTCTCTGAAGTAGCAGAGGAGCCTACTGCATAAAAGCATGCTCAGTAATTGCCATGCTGACACTTTCCTTCAATAGAAGAAAAAAAAGCCCTCAGGAGTTTCATACCAGCACTTGTTATAGCAAGGTGTTAAAACCACAGTGGTTGGCCTTTTGCTCTGTTTTGTAAGTGACAAATCTTCTAGCATCTCAAACCCCGACAGGAAAAAATAAGCTCCAGAATTCATTTAAAACACATCTTAAGCAAAATTCAGTCGTTCAATATCATGTTGCAGTGACATTTTTAAACTTCTGTAGTATTTTTGTTTTTTAAGCCCTTCATGTTTATTAATCATTTTGATGTAGCATATCCTGACCCTTATTTTAATCTTGGAAGCAGTTATACTTCTTCATAAGCAATGACGCTAGGATATTATCTGAATTCTTACTGCTGAGATGCTGGTACCAACTAATTGCTTTTTTAGATGTGATTTGTAAAACTGTCAGCCCAAGTAGGTTGCATTTGCTCTGCTCAAAATGGCCAAGCAGGTTCAGAGGAATTCCATCTAATTCCGAAACATGCAGATTACTTATCTCTAGTTTACTTTGCTTCGGAGTAAGGACATGCAAATCTTACCGTTATTATCAGTACTCATATCTCTGAAGATACTTAGATGTCCAGAAATCACAAGTAGTTTTGTTAATCTGAGCCACAGTTACAGTAGACACGCATGTTTTATAAGAAATTGGATACATTTTGAATAGAATATAAAGTAATCTCAATAAATTGCATTAGTTCGGTTGTGAGTGTACAATGCTTTTGTCTTTTTTTGAGGAACATGAAAAATGAAAAAACATTGAGCAAAGCTTCTCTGACTCTGATAAAACATGGCAAATGCCCAAGAAGAATAGAAGTGACACTTAGATAATCTCATAATGAATGCTGTTAAAAAATTTTTCTGAGCATGTTTATATATCCACCAGGACGCTGGGAACAGATTTGCAATACAAAGTAAGCCCAAGTGATGTTGTTATTTACCTTTAAGCCTAGCCAAAACTTTCTTCATCAGATGGAAATGGCTAGAACACAGAGGGGGCAAACAATTTTTTTGTGGAAGTCAAGGAAGTAGTTTAAACAACAGCAGAAGTAAAAATAATGTCCACAAAAAAGTGCTGGACAGCTATGTCCTTTTAGAGATGAAAACTGAGGTGAGAGACTTGAACAGATTTCCAGTTGCAGTAGGAAGAAGGCAGAGTGGGGAAACTGCGGGCAGCCCTGACGCTCTGTTACACCACAGCGTGCAGAAACTGACCCTTAAAACGTGGTAGAAGTACAGTAGAGTTATTTCTCTCCAAATGTGATCTGTCTTGCACCACCTGAAGGAGTATGGTGGATATATGCGAATCTCTCCGCATCCACCAGTAGATTCTCTGCATTAACCCGAACAGGACACTGGGTTGGTATCTGGGGGATTGCCTTATGCTGAGTATTCCCAGCTTCAGGGCCCTGGTATTTTCCCTGTCCTTCATGTTGCTTTGCCTGAAGAAGACTTAATACTGGCTCTTGTTCCTTCTCCATTGCTCAGGTGGAACAGAGTGTCTTTTGACCAGAGATTGCCAGGAACATCCACTTTCCTTTGTCATGAGCCACTCATTATTGCAGGTTGTAATCAATTATTATTAGAGAGTTGTTCTCAAACAGGGTTTAATGGAAGCAAAATATAACCCCGTATTCATAACGGGTACTTTTCACCCTTGCATGACTGCTAAATTGATACTGTTCTTACATGGTTGATTTACAGGTTTACTTGCTTCACGTTTGTAATTTCTCAATGACCAGATAATGTTTCTTCAGTGGAAGTTATTCTTCATGTGGTAATCTGATTTCTTTTTTCTTCCTGACAGTGTTACCTGTTTGTATACTACACAGGCTGGAGGAATGCCAAATCCTTCCTGACTTTTGGGTTAATTTGCCTGTGTAACATGTACCTGTATGAACTGCGCAACCTGTGGCAGCTCTTCTTTCATGTGACTGTGGGAGCATTTTCTACCTTACAAATTCGACTGCGACAACCACAGGGAAAGTCCCCTGATTACAATGTCTGACAAGTCCTGGAACATTTAGAGGCAGTCTTGTTCCAACAGTTACTCACTCTCAGGAATGTAAAGCTGTTCTCCAAATGAAGAAGCTGTCTGGATGGGGCTTTTTTTTTTTTCCTTCTTTTTTTTTTAAAGGAATCAATGTAAGATGCCTGTGGACATTTTTCACTTGTTAGTTAAACTTTTTTTTTTTTTTTTTTTTTAAGAAGGAAACAAAGGAATACAGGACTAGAGGAGGAAAATGGATCATATCCATGCAGCCAAATGTATGTGGGGACACCAAAATTGGGGAATTTGACTGGTGGCATAAAAAAGCTTCATTCGAAAGTATGTTAATGGAAGGAATGTACAGAGTATCTCTTCTGCATATCATGCAAGCTCTTCACTTCCAAAATCAGTTTTGCCTTTGTGAGGCAGTAGGGAATAGGCTAAATAAATAATAATAATAATGGTATTGCATATTAGCAAACTAGATTTGGAATATGTAAGATATTAAATTTTGGAATATTTTGTTTCACATTGACATGTATGTGAATGTTTTCTTAATTAAAATGTAACCTGGAAACTCTGTTTCTGGGGATCAGCTTTATGGCACCTGTGATCCTCTGTCTAGTGCTATAAATACTTTAACGTTTTTTCATGTATGATTTCCTTTTAATTATCCTTTGAAAGTGATCTATGTGGACCGGGTTTCTTTTTAGTAGTTATTCGAAAAGTTCCGCTACTTAACCCAGGGTTTTTGCACGCTTCCTCTGTTTGAACTCTGGAAAGGTTGAAAGGAAATGGATTGGTGAGTAAATGGAGTGACTTGTACTTGTTGGACTATTGTTCTTCTTTTTATATACTTTTAAAAGTGAGTAAGTAAGTAGCTCAAGCCTGAGATAAACAACTGGTGACAGGAAAATAATAAATCAGTCTGATTATCTTAAACGAGAAAAGCCCAGGGATTTTGTTTGTTCTTCTGGCTTTACAGTTGGGTGGTGTTGCGCTGGGATAGAACCTCCCTGATCTAGACTTGTGTTTGGGAGAACTGTTGTATACTCAAGTTTGTGAACCAGCTGCCAAACCCCAAACACTTAGAAAATAGAACAGCAACCAGATAGTACCACTGTCATTTACACTGGTTCTTTTTACGATTATATGATGGTTATTTATGATGTTTCATACTGTACAAATAGATAGATAGATTTTTCTATGTGACCTGGAATAATGTGAGTTCACTGAAATGCTGGGAGAAAAAAAAAAAAAGAAAAAAGTAAGCTTGAATGGCAGGGAGGTTTGCTGTGCTGCTTGTGGTGTTGGATTTGGGGATTGGCAGAGCTTTGTTGTGCTATGGAGTGTTGCTCCAGACAAATTTCTTTGGGCAATTCATACCAAAATTTTATGTGTTTCAGTAAGTTATTTAGTGTCAGATTATGACTAAGAAGAAAGGAGCTAGATATTTTCTTTTCTTTTTAAATAGGTGGTATCAGTCAAGAAAATTATGCATAATACAACCAAGAAGAATTAGAAAATGAAATTGTAATCCAAAGTGAACAGGAGCGACGTGTATTATATTCTTCATAACGTGTTTCTCAGGCTGATGTCTGAGATAAGGACCTTGGTGTGCAGCTTCAGAGATTGGTGTCAGAGGTGATGTGCTTTGCAGTTAATTCTCTTCCTTCCCCACTTTGAGACAGAGAAGAAGAATGCATTCATGAACATGGACTGCTTTTGTTTTGAGAATCCAGAAGATGAGAGAAAAGATACAGAGGAGGACTGGATGGAAGCATACAAGAATTTTAGAAAATCTTTACACCAAAAAAATCCAGAAGAACAGAAAACAGCCTTTGTGTAGCACTGAGAAGCTTGCTTGTATTAGCATTCAGTGCACCTTTCTGAACTTGGAACACCAGAAAAGGTGAAAAGCAGTCCTTTATCATTTTAAGTCAATAACTGAAAAATACAGCTATTCATATTTTAAGTATAAACCTGGTTTATATCTGGGTTATAAAGTCTAGAAGAGTCCTTATACCTATCTCTTTACTTCACGTCCATTGATAGGCTGGGGAAGCTGTTATGAATGCCTGAAGTACTGCTTAGTTTTTAACTTGAGCTGTTGTGCACATGAAGAATTTTCTGTTGTGGTATCATTTCTTCAGTTTATATGTTGGCAGAGAATTTTGTTTTCTCTGAGACTTCTTCCCTTCCTGCTATTCCTAAAGATGCATTTTTAAGGACTGAAAACTTCCTTTGTCATAGCATCTGGAGTCGTTACTCCATTCTAGTTATGCTAGTGTTAAACTAATTGCTGATACATAATGAAGAAATGCAACTGTCAGCGTAATAGAAGACAGTTGGGGTTTTGTTTGCTTGTTTTTATGGCACTGATAAAAATCCCATTTCACAATGAAAAGTTAATGAGCATTACCATTCTTCATTACCTGATATTACTAGGTGCTAAAAACACAGCTTTTGAACATATTACTTTAGTTTGAATATGATATTAGAACTTGCTGAAATTTTGTGTGAGATGACAGTTGGACTTGATGATCTTAAAGCTCTTTTCCAACCTATACGGTTATATGATTCTATGAGAAACACAAGACACCAGGCCAAGTTGGAGGTGCAAATTTACTGAAAATTCCCAGGATTTCCCATTTGCTTATACAGACTCAGCATTCAGAGAAATAGTAGGTGCTTCCCTGCTGATTTTACCAGATACTTGAGTTATTAGACTTAGGAAGATGAATTTATGAAAGATGTCTACTCTCTTGAACAACATGTGTTATTTTAGTTTGAATTGCACAAGGCCATTCACAGTCAATTGATTTTTCTGTGGGATTTAGCAGAAGCAGAGCCCACTTTCATGCTGTATTTATAAAGTAAGCCCACTTTAAGGTTGGAATGGGTCCATCCAACAGACACAATACCATATTTTTCTTTGAATAAAGTGTCACTGTTTACATTCACTTTCAGGAAGGGACGGCCAAAAGTTTGACTGACTTCCATAAATATATATAATGCTGGTTGAGGTTTGCTTACCCGAGTCCCCTGTTTGAGAGATTTAATCACATTCTTCCTTGCGTATTTTTCTTTAGTATCTGAGATTTTTCATAGCGGTCTGCTCTCTTGTATCAATGTCTGGGCCAATAGCTGGGGATAAGAATTTGTCTCATTTGTGAATTGTCAGATTTTGCTAGGAAATAACATTTCAGACCCTGGAAAATGTGTAGATCCCTTCTTTCACGCTGCTTCATGGAAGACTGACCCACATACATGTGTGTAAGATATATAAGAGTGTATCTAGGGAGAGAGGTGTAGAAAAGAATGCAGCCTTCTACGAGGGAATCTATGTATGTGTTACTTGGATTGATTTTTAGCTCTATCAAAGCTAGCACAGAACTAGAAGATGATGGAAACTTGTTTCCTTTGCAGACGTTGTGATTACTTAACATTCACTGTAGATTCTTTAATAAATTGGTAGTCTCTTTATGAAAGGACTGAGGAACATCTGTTTAGGGATATTACCTTTCAGTCTCCTGCCTTTCATTCCCCATTTCCATTGCAAGTACTTTGATAGGATTGTCTTTGCTTTCATGGTTTGTATTCCAAAAAAAGAGGCCCGTTAACTAAACACATGCTGTTTGGATTAGTTGTTTTTTGTCAGAATAAATAACATTCTAGATATGTGTTACAGCTTGCAAAAATCCATGCTTTCTGAATGGTGTCAGTATAAAGGGATGTATTGCAGGGGAGTTTTTCCCTGATTAGAGGTAATTGATGAGAAGGGTAGTAGTAGGGAGTCTGCTTCAATGGCAGTTGCAGCCCTGTGTTGACAAGAGTCCAGGTGATCTCTCACCAGGGGTCTGAGGAAGCCTGGAGCATCTGGCTTCATCTGCAGTTCCAGTCGTAGCTGGTCAAATATTCCAGGTACCCATTTACTTTCGTAAGGCCAAATGATCTCCCACTGTCTGTACCAGTTTCCTTTACTTAACAAAATTGTGGTTTGTCAGTTTTATTGACCAAATTGTTTGCCAATGGACTTTATGGAGCACTTTTGTCAGTTAATACCTTCATTTAGTATCCTGGCCTTACAGAGCTATGCAAAAGTTGTTCAGACCTCTCGGAGCATTTATGGAGTCTTTGCTTTCCTGGATAATGTTTCTTTCTTCCTCAGAGGCAATGCTTCCTGAGACAAGTAGATGACAAGTACGTGTTCAGAAGGTTTGAGGTATGT
>NW_009648925.1:3413828-3465456 GCF_000708025.1 Charadrius vociferus | reverse complement strand
TTCAGCAGGGGCTGCAGAGGCATTATCTGGGTACCTGGCTCCTGGACAGCATGCGAAGCTGTGACCTGGGCATCTGCCTCTGCTTGCACTAGGAACACGGGAGTGATGCTGTAGGGTTAGCCCACCAACCTGTATGCAGAGCTTAAGAATGTGCGGTAGTTGTCAAGCACTGTGCAAAGGTGGAAAGCAAATGAGAATGTGCTCCATCTCTCATTCTGAAGCTGCTGCAGGGATGCTGTGAGAAGAGAGGGCAAGAGAGGACATTATCAGCTGGCTGTCCCTGCACTCGCCTAGCCAGGGAGGCCTGGTGCCTGCTTTCAACATGACCGTAAATAATGGGACATTAAATAATTTCAACAGCAGAGACAGCTCTACTCTGTCTTCTCCTTGCCCTTTTCAGGACAATCTGCATCGCTTTGGTTCTTCAGGCAACTTATGGTGAGCCCTGTTTCTTAGCAGGAGGCGTGTAGCATCAAGATGGTGTTCTGGGTCCCTTTCTTCTGGTGTCTCCCCATCCCCCAGGTGTGGCTGTGCTGGGATGCTGTGCTGCGCTCCCTGCTGAGCAGTGAAAAGGAGAGGTAGGATGTCCATTAGCCTGTGTTTCGTTTCAGTCCAAATGGGAACAGTCACTTGAAGGACAGGAGAGCGTCAAGCATATCTGAGTGGTGGCAGCAGGAGGTTCTCGGCTCTCATACCCTCAGTAAAGGAAGGATTGAAACCACAGTCCCGAGGGCATGGCAGGGTAACGGCTTCGTCCTGGGTTTGGTGGGTCTCAACGTATGCAGTGGCAGATCGGGTGAAGGAACAGCGTAACATGATTTGGCTGCCACATAACCGGAGTTTTATGGCTCCTGCTGGAACTTGGGCTGCACCATGCAAGAAGTTTGCTATTAGGTGGGGAGGCCTCTGGAGCCTTTCACAGGCACCCTCGTAGCGAGGAGGAGCAGCAGTGTGTATGGTAGAGTCTTCTGTTGTTGAACCATTGACTGCTGCCCTGCCACCGTGGTGGTGGTGGTGGTGGGTTGGCTGACAACACACACAGGCAGCCTGGATGATTATTTTTTGCTTATCTATAAATTGCGTTTGCTTGATTGTGTATAATGAGTTATTTCGGAAGGAGTGACTGCCTTTAGGTTGTGAAGTACTCCCCTCCCTGCGATGGAAGGGGGGTTTGTGCAGGTACCTTTGTCTCTTTCAGCCTGGTCCTGTGCGATTACTCGGCAGCAGTGGTAGCATTGCCTGGCTAAGGCTACGCAAGTCTGTTTCCAGTAGGTGGCAATAGTTATTTGCATCTGAAATTCTGTGTTTAAAGAAAAGATCTCTGGTGCCAGCTGCTTACAGGGGAAGCGCTCTCTCTCTGTAGCTGTTCTCCTATGGGACTTCTAATTCAAATGGCGCCCGTGCAGTGCTGCACCAGCATTGCCTCTGAGCTTGTCAATGCTGGGCTCTCGCTCTGCTGCTGTAACGCCCCCCTAGCGCTCTCCGCCTGCTTACCTGCTCTTCTCCCACCCGCCTTCCAGCAGGAGCCACCGGAAAGGGGCTGGCACCAACAAACAGTGCGGCCTCGCCAGGGCAGAGCAGGACTGGTGGGGACAGGGACAGAAATTAAAAAATACAACCCTATTTTTTTACAGTAAGGTACCTGTCTGCCAGGTGGCAGAAAAATGTTGCTGCTGCTGTCCCCCATCCCGCCTGAAATTCAGTGTTCTCAGTCCTGGCCCCTGCCCTGCTCAGGTTCTTCTGCTCCTTCAATTGAAACACCTGTGACAGAGAGGTTCAAGAGAATGGAAAAGGCGTTTTTCAGCTTAAAACAGCTGAACTGCCCCTTTTCAGGCTGCATCCCAAGCTATCTCTCCCTGTCAGCCACCAAACTTCAAACTAGAAGTGACGGTGCCCTGAGGAGCAGTCAGGAAGGTTAACAGAATGAAACTATTTCCTTCTAGGCAGAGTTTTTGGCCAGCTGTTGGTGTCCATGTATGTTGTGTAACGCACAGACAGTGAGGCCAGGGATAGTGGCATCACAGGACACACATGTAGGAAATCTGGTGCATCCCAAATGTATCCTTTTATTAAGCGCAGGCAGATACTTGATGCAGCCAGCTTTGTGTTGGGGACAGGTGGCTAAACACCTTAAAATTCATCAAAATGCTTTCTGGATGGGAAAGAGGAGCATTGAGGGTAAACAGTTCAGCCAGGCAGTGCGTACAGCAGTTTAAATGAGAGGGCAGAGCACTGGAGGCTACTGACTTCCCTCCCCTGGGGAATACCCTTCTCCAGATACATTTCAAAAACCACTTACATCAGAAAATGTCCTGAATTGATGTTGGTTTGAGTATGTAGAACATATAAAGTATTAAATAGTCCTTCAGCATCCTTCTTAAAGGCTGATACTTTGAGTACTTCATGGCTTTCTCTTCATGCAGCGATGTTCTCAGTACACTTATGAAAGCCCTCCTAACAAATAACAGATCCAGGCATTCAGTGCTTAATTGCCTGTGTAATGTCTCCTCAACTAAAAAAGTCAGTTGAAAGATGGAGCTTTTTGTTTCTCAGTTATACTTCAGGCTTTTGTTAATTGGTGTAGTTATGTGTAGCATTTATTTTTTACCTGTAACGATTGAAAATGTTGCATTGGCAGGCACTGCTGCCTCCTTCCAGGTGTCCTTGGGAGGACAAATACCTGGGGAATGCTTTGGCAAAGGTGATGTGCTTTTTAAAATACACCAAATATTTTTTTAAATAGGGCAGAAAAAATATTAATTATTTTTAAGCTACTCAGTTATACCGATATACTTAACCACAGTGCCGCAACGAGGCTCTGTCAGCTGGCCCGAGATTCACATTTCAAGGCAAGTGGGTGCACAGGACGGACCCAGGGATGTTCGCTGTGCAAATGAACCCTTGAGGCTTTGTAACTGGGCATCGTGTAGTACTGGTGTGGTCCAAACGGCCGTCAGCCAGCGCTAGTCAAGAACTGGATGTTTCAATGTGTAAAAATCAGTATCTCCTACACAACTCGTGGCCTGGTCTCTTCACTAGCCAGAGGCAGCTAAAATAAAACAGAGACACTTTACCAGTGAAACAGTGTTTAATATAGTTAAATTACTTAAATAGATTTCAATTTCCATGGGAAATCATAACTGTATCCATTTTTGCAAGATCCAGAGTAAAGAGTGTGTGAATACCCCTTGAAATGATCATGACACACTGTCAACAATCACAGCTAGAGATACCGGGGACTTGAAATTTCATTGACAACACAACTTCATAAGATGAATCGAAAGTTAAGACGACTGCAGACTTTCGTAAAGCAGAAAGCAAACCTAAAAATTGAGTGTATGGCATGAAGGTAATGAAACTCAGTGAGGGGTAAAAGGGATGGAAGGGAGAGGGCGGGAAAAAAGGCATAACGGCATGATGAAACGTAAGTATTTTGCAAACCAGGAAAGATGTAAAGGAGCAAAAGTATAGTACAAGGGCAGACTTGGCAGTTTTACAGAAGTCAATATACTATACTTTTCAGAGATGTTTCCTAGTGGAAGGAGGAAGGAAAAGGGCGATGCCATTTAAGCTTACGTTTAAATGGCTTAATGCTCGGGTCATGCTCAGCAATATGGCAAATTAAGACAGGCCCATGGATTATCACTTATTCTTGTTGTCGAGTAGGAAAAAAATAAATCACCACCACCATAGTGCAATCATTAAGCTGTTAGTACTACAATAATTCTGCCCTGAGAAGAGTGGAAAAGACCTTTATTAAATGTCAAAAGATTGGAGTCATTTTTAGTGCTAGCCAAATTCCATATCAAAACTCTCCCCTCATAGAATATAAAAAATATAGCTTTTTTTAAAATTCTTTTCTTTTTTTTTAATAAAATATCAAGGGATTTTTCTTTAATAGTTAAAAAAGGTACATAAATGATAACAGTGAACTATTCATAAACCCCCCATTAGTGATAAAGATGTCCAACACAATATCAATGGCACTGTATTTTAAGGTCAACCATCTAATATACACATTTGCCATCGTAGCCTTTTTTGAAGATCACCTCATTCCTGAAAATTGAAAATCTGTGACTCAGTTTAAATAAGTGCCTACTACAGGAAAGTCAACTCAGTGCTGCAGTACGTAGTTCCTTGTAATGTCAAATGGCAGTTACAATATCAGAGAACTCTCATATCAGCAGGATTCTATTAAGAACATTTATGAAAAATGATTTTTTAAAGGAAAAGTTCAAATGAGCTTATTTTTTTTTTCTCTCTTCTTATAAGAGCTCCTATTAGGGTTAGATGATTTGTTTAGAGCTCTTTTTGACATGTTTGACTGATACCGTCTCGGTAGCTAAACCTCAAAGGTCCTGTTTCCATTTGTTAAGATGTCCCCCTCCGCTTGAAAGCTGCATGGAACAACTGTGTGACTACTGCGTTTTGTTTTTTTCCTCTTCTTTGGGGGTTGTAGATTTTCTGGATTTTCATTTTAAAATGCATCTGATTCAGCCTGGAAACTCACCTGTTTGTTGTTGGTTGATTGTATAGTGATAATCTGAAAACTGCCAAGTCTGTGTTCAGAGTATTATGCACAAAAAAATTACACAAAAGTCTACAGGTTATATACACCTCCCACCACACCTCGGTGTGGACAGCCTGCCTTCTAATTTATATATAATTTACAAAATATAGAATTTGGTATATCTGTTAGATCTCCGTGTTTTCAATATTACAAAATAAAAAATACAAAAAAAACCACAACAAATTTCAGGGGAGTTCCCCCCACAAAGTGTCTCTTGTTTACATCTAGTCTTTCCCATGTAAACTGATATATACCAAAGAAGAGCACAGAAGACTTTTTAATAAATACGGTTGGAGAGCCATCTTTCTTTCTCGCGATCTTCCCCTTCAGCTGACGTGCCAGCCCCACGCAGAAGAGCAGTCATTTAGCCATGTAGAAGAAGGGGAAAGAGGGGGCCGGGGCTAGAATGTCTTTTCACACTAAAACACTACCGCTGCCCTTCTAAAAGGCCCTTCTGTGTGCTGCAACAGTGGGTGTCAATTTTGAAAGCCCATTCAAAACAGCTAATAAAAGCACAGTGGTACACTTCAAATAGCTGGCAGTATGGGATGGAAACATTATGGGAGTGCAAATCCATTCCAAAATAATGCTTTGTAGTGAATCATACATTCCTTCAACCAAGTAAATGTTGTGTTGCGTCAATAAATACTTAAATAGCTTCTTATATCATCCTGTGGTAGCAGCCTTTTTTAAAATTTCCAAATTCACGTCTTATCTGTGAACTCTGTAGTACACATCTTTGGTCGATTTAGCACTCAGCCAGGAACAACTCCAAGGTGGTTTCTTTCCATCGCCTTTCATGACGGGTGGCCAAAGAGTTTGCTGATACCAACTCTAGAGTCACGGTGTGAAACTTCAGCTGCGCTGCGTTGTCAGCTTCACTGCCAAAAACTGATTCTTCTCTGATTCACAATCTCGCGTAACGCAGATTCCATCTCTGAGTGGTGCTGCAGTCGGTGCTAACTAATCGGAGGCCCTTCATTTAGAAAGTAGGTGGTCATTTCTCCTTTGCCTTTGACCTTAATGACCCCTCGATATTCCAGCTGATAGTTGTTGGCTGCTAAAACTTGGTACATGTCTGTGGTTACCTGCGGAATAAACAAGAGTAGGCAGATGCTTGTCATTCATACCTTCCACAGTCTTTTTGTTTGCTTTTGGTGTAATCCACAGACAAAGTTAAAGTAGGATCGACTATTTTGTTTCTGAGTCAGTTGACTTTTGCATATCAATCACTAACTAAAAGGTTGGGACAAGTTGCAGAACAAACACAACCTTTAGAAACTGAGAAACTACGAAGTCACACATGATACGCAACTGGGGGAAAACCACATTTTTCAAGCGGTCACATGATAAGAAACGAGTCACATTTTAAAAAATGCACCTGGCAGTTCAGTCTACTCAGATGCATTCATTACATCACTGGAGTAGTAGCAGGAAAACATGTTACACGTATTTAAAAAGTCCTCAAAAATTACTTACAAATTAGTGGATGTACAATTTAGAAGGAATCATGCAGGTGGTTTGGTTTTTTTTTTATGGAGGAGAAGATAGTGGGCAAGGAGAAAGACAGAATGAATGGAATAATCTAGCCAGCATCCAAATTCTCTCTGCAGATGCCATTCAAAAATAATCACTTGTGCTGCAGAATAACAGAAGTTTAAAGAACAGATTTCTTGAGATATTTATTTATTACTATGTATTTTCTCACCCTGTTTCAGGTGGCTTTAAATATTTCTATTTCTGTCTTCCTATTGCTGTAACATTGCTGTGCTGATTTGCTTAACTGGAATGAAAATTGTTCACGGACCATCTTGTAGGAAGGTCTAAAGGGTGTTGGATAAATATTGATCCAGTTAACCGACAGTTTAATTGGAAAGAAACAGCATGGTTTCACCTCTCGGGGTTTACATCAGTTACTCGAACTATTTTTACATCCCGTCAGTACTTTCCCAAGGAATGACAATCTGTTACTGTGGCCATTGGCTCAGCGAAAGCAGGACGGTGGAACTGAATCACTGGAAAGGTCACTGTCTGAAGATGTTTGATTACAAGACAGTTTTGATTAAGCCCTTAAACCGTCCTCTTTCGCTAGTTACGTATCCCCATCCTTCTGGTGCCTGGAGCCTTGCTGGCCTCACGACACACACGGCATTGTGAACAGAGGGGTGAATTACGGCGGTAGGTATCTGAATTGAGCCCTTGGAAAATAAAACAACCTACAGTTGCACGTAGCTGAAGAGCGAAGCTGGCAGCAGGAGTGAGTAAGCATCACAGCGGGACTGTGCTCATAGTGCCACTGAGGCACTCAAGGAAGGAACCTCAGCTCAACGCTTCCACCCAGAACTAAACTGCAAGTTTTGGAGCCAAGGTTGCAGAACTGATCACGATTAAAAGGCAAAATTTGATGGTACCACTGGCATTGCCCAGTTGGCTTTTCTTTCAGTACTGTGTATATAAATGTATGGCACAAAGGAATACATTGAAACCAAAATTCCAATTCTAATGAAGTGTCAAACCCGGTAAGTGGCACATGGCTGGCAGTGTAAGCTTTCCAGTGAATTCCTTACCTGAATCCTGTCAGGCACACCTGTGCTGTCCATTCGGCTGGCTACATTCACCGTGTTGCCCCATATGTCATACTGGGGTTTGCGTGCTCCGATCACCCCAGCTACGACAGGACCAATATTGAGGCCTGGAAGGAGAGCAGAAATCCCACAATGCTCAGATCCATCACGTGTGAACCACAGAAGCTTGAGGCAAGTTATTTTTCAGACAATAAAAAACATCCTGCGGTTCATTGGTTCTAGCTGTGCTTTACACTGACATGTAAAGCTATGTCTAAGCTGTGGGGAAAGAAACGTTTGAAGAGAAGTTGGCTTCTTTGTTCCATTATGCCTGTCTGACTGGCAGCACGGGCTGCATCTGCTCAATCCAGAGCTACTTTCCAGTACCAGACAACAGGATAAGGTTTATTTGCCATCGGGCTGCCAAGCAAACTGCTCATTTGGAAGTCTGCACACAGCTGCGGCAATGCTGAGCGCCCGCGAGCCAGCAGCCTGGTGGCCTTCCACAACAAATACCACACTTGACATCCTCCCACTTCTTCTCCTTCTCCTTTTTTGTCTCTTTTTATTCCCTGACTTGAAAGACAATTTAATGTCCGAGAAAGGCAATGCTTGGGAGCATGGGGGTGTGGGCAGGGAGCACATCACAGCCAAAATGAGCCCAAACTCAACCACCATGTGAGCCCATGCTGTGGCAAGAGCTTCTCTGCACCAAGGTCAGTCGCCAACTGCTCCTAATTCTCCAGGGAGCTTCAGTAATAACACTGCTGCCCTAACAAAACTGCCCTGGTGTTTCAGAGTGGCCAAAAATGTTATTTTTGCTGTGACTAGGCAGAAGACAATTAACATCACTGCACAGCTAACGAAACATCTATGACTTTACTCTCCATAAAATCCCCAGCTCAGAGTGACCACTACCTATAATTAATCCTGTAAACACAGTGACATTACCTATCTTCATCTGGAAGTTGTTGAATGAATGTTCATTAATATATTTCATTTGGTCCATTAACCTCATGGCAAAATCAGCCAGAGCTTTGATATGTGTCTTCCCATCCTTGTCGTAAGTGGAATCGTTGAGGCCTGACGCAGCCATGTATGTACTGCCGATGGTCTTGATCTTCTCCAGCTGCCGAAATTGGTCTTCACTTATTATCTGTTTCACAAGAGAAGAGCAAAAGAAGCAAATAAACCTTGACAAACGCATACGTGCTGGTAATGTCCTTGCCACGTGTCCTCCCTTGGTGCAAGCGCTACAAAGTACTGGACAGAACCTCCACTACTCAAAGTATAGGAACAAAGTGTGGGATTTCTCCTCTCCTTCCACTGTGCAAACCTCATGAAGTTCAACAAGGCCAAGTGCAAGGTCCTGCACGTGGGCCAGGGCAATCCCATGCACAAATACAGGCTGGGTGGCGAATGTATGGAGAGCAGCCCTGAGGAGAAGGACTTGAGAGTGTTGGTGGATGAGAAACTCAACATGAGCTGGCAATGCACTCTCACAGCCCAGAAAGCCAACCGTATCCTGGGCTGCATCAAAAGCAGCATGGCCAGCAGGTCGAGGGAGGTGATTCTGCCCCTCTGCTCCACTCTTGTGAGACCCCACCTGGAATACTGCGTCCAGCTCTGGGGCCCCCAACATAAAAAGGACATGGAACTGTTGGAGTAGGTCCAGAGGACGGCCACAAAGATGATCAGAGGGCTGGAGCACCTCTCCTATGAGGACAGGCTGAGGGAGTTGGGGTTGTTCAGCCTGGAGAAGAGACAACTCTGGGAAGACCTTTTAGCAGATTTCCAGTATCTGAAGGGAGCCTACAAGAAGGCCTACAAGACTTTTTACAAGGGTATGTAGTGATGGAACGAAGGGGAATGGCTTCAAACTGGAAGAGAGGAGATTTAGAATAGATATTAGGAAGAAATTCTTGCCTGTGAGGGTGGTGAGGCACTGGAACAGGTTGCCGTGGAGGTGTTCAAGGCCAGGCTGGATGGGGCTTTGTGCAACCTGGTCTAGTGGGAGGTGTCCCTGCCCATGGCAGGGGGGCTGGAACTACATGATCTTTAAGGTCCATTCCAACCTAAACCATTCTATGATTCTATGAAAGGAGATTAGATGTTTAGAGGAGTGACAAGGGAAGAAAAGGGATTTTAATGTAAAAAAAAAAAAGAATTAAAGACTTGTAGAGTGAGGAGAAATGAACCACAGCACAAGGATTCGATAAGCCACCTTCCTTCAGGAGCTCAGCAAAGCACAAATAAACCCACTGATTCAGTTCACTCTGTTCACCCAGATTTTCTGCGACTTACTTCATCAAAATCAGCAATGATCTCGTTGAGCAGTCTTAGACACTCCACCCCTTCATTGTTGGCCTCCAGTTCCACATAAAACTCTGAGAAGTTGCTTATGGAGGCGAACATGACAGCCACACACTCACAGGACTGGTAGTACAGTTCATCATTTCGCCGCTCCTGAGCCAAGAAATGGGCTGCCACGTCCTTTGGCAAAATGTTGTGGAGGAGGCGTCTGTTATAGGCCTGTAGCTCCTCCATTTCTTCTTTCTCTTCAGTGGCCTAGTTTGGGAGGGAGAGAGAGTGATGTGCTTATGCTTTTGGTAACTGCTCTGGGGAGGGATAAAAAAGCTGAAAATGAATTTGCAGGGAAGACAGAAACAGAAGAACGGGGAAAACTGCAAAGGAGGGAAGAACCAGAGTGATGCAGAAACTTGTGTTTAGCAGTAGAAGATGGGCCATCTCTTTGTGTGCACGCGTGTAAAAGCAGGGATAGAGTAACCAAAATCCAGTGGCGGTGTTACATTTCTGGGCCCTGAATTGGGTAACCTGTACAAGGTCTGTTCCTTTTCAGGGAGCTCTACCACCATCCATGAAAACACACATTTGGCTTTCCCAGTCAAGCACAACAGGTTTCAGGAGGACAAAGACAACGTTGCTAAAGTCTGACTGCATGAGTGGCATTATAATCCTCTGCCTCCCCCCCAAAATGCTCATGTAGCTAAATAAAGGGACCCTCCTTTTCCACAAGGTTTTCTGGAGTGCAATGACGGTCATGAAGTACAATTACCATGAAACAGGCCGGTCTGACACTCTGGAGAGGACTTGTCAGCAACCTGCAAAGCCCATGTCTCCTGCAGTAGTGGGGGCACGTTCAGGTGACGGGGAATGTGAGGAGAATGGGTTTTCTTGTTTCTGTGCTAATGGGTGTGGATTTGGGTTTAATGTTCAGATGGAACCAGCACTTCAGGGAGAACATACCTAGGATGTACCCAGGCCTCGGTGACTTTAAAATAAAACAAGCATTTCAAGTTCACTAGATGATTACTCAGACTTCACAGATAACTTCTCTCTGGGGATTTGATTTCTCTTTGCAGACTTGCACAGTGCCAGCACTACTTCAATTCATTGCTTCTGGTGTGTGTACTGATCACCTCTTCCCCTCACTACCTGATGGCAGCAGTATTTTCCCCCTTGTTTTTACTTTTTTGCCATTTTGAATATTTCTGAGCAAAGAGTGAAGGAAAAAAAAACAGGGTCGGGCAAGGACTGGGGACAGCACAGCTGAGACAGTGGTCACACATAGCGGTTCGGCTCCCAAAGAAGTGTCCTGTGTACAGCACCCTCGGCTTCAGCAGAGGCACCAGGCAAAATGTACGGCCTGTACATGGGTCTTCTTCAAATCTTTTTTTCCAATGACTTTTGTCATTACTGGAGAGCTGGAATCTACGAAAGGGCAGAATCTCCCAGGACATTTGGGCCCCGGCGTGGACAAACACAGCTCAGCCATACTCTCTAGCTCTCGCTTTGTGAGGGGAGAAGGGACAACCTCCCCACATCCCTTAAGTACGTGTTGGTAAAGGCACAAACAATACTTGCAAAGCACTTACAATTTTGCTCATGGATGCTGGTTTTTGAAACAGGATACTCAAAACTGGGAATTAAGTTAAATGAGGAAGAACCCTTTAGAAAGTGATATGTCTGGACTGAACAAGGAAAACATTTGGCTCTGCCTGGTGAAACAAATGCTTCGGCCAGCTGAGCCCAGACCCAGAACAGGCAAGTCAGCTTATCCCATCCATTGTTTTACCATTTATAAATGAGGATAACAATGTTTATCTACTTCCCAAGGAGCTTTAATTAATCGATGCTTCCTCAGTGCCTCCTACTCAAACCACTGAGACCTATTATTTGAATGATGTCCTGCCATCCAGAAGGTAAAAAATCTACAGAAAACCTGTGGTCCTGCGATTCCCCAGCTATGAGACCTGTATTGCTTGCTTAAGAATCAGGTATGATACCCCAGCATCACTCGTGGACACAAGTAATGAAAACATTAATACTGAATCCAGGGACAGGAGCGAAGTGTGGCATCACCTGTACTGTGTTGGTTATCCAGTACTGCTGCCCAGGAGCTAATGAAGATTGGATAGCAAGCCTCTTCCCGCTGCTTAGAGAATGAAAATGCAGCTGTGAATCTTTCACACTCCTGAACACAGCAAGCTAAAGCTGTCTGAACTCTGGGAAACCAATCAGCGATGAATATGAGCTTTCTATATTTACAGATTGTGTTATATTACAGGTTCCTGCAACAGTGACAGGCCCAGGTGCTCAAGTTCCTTAACCTCGATCTTCAGACCTATGACCCTTTATTGTGGGGACCATCCAAAGTGCATTTACAAGAAAACCAAAAGTTAAAGTAAAAAAACAGAATGAGAGGCACTGAGAATGCAAAACACCAAAGAAGAAAAAAGTATTACTATTATGCTGAGTTATATGACAGATCCAGATCAAATCCAAAGGCATTTTATAGCACTCCCCATCTTGCCAGTGAATAGTTTAGCCGTTTTATACTAACACCAATCAGTCTGTGTATTCCTCCGACACAGCAAACACCCACTAACCTGGAGTTTCCAGAGGAAATCGAGCCTTGCAGTGGATTCCACTTGCTGGGCATGCAAGTACAGCGCCAGGACAAAGACGGTAATGATGACAGGGGTTACAATCTTCAGCGCAACTCTTGTCGTTGGAGAGCTGCAGCCAACGAAAGCAGAATTTTCCAGTTAGTCTCAGCGTGGGGCAATACAGTTTAGCCACACTCCCCAGTTCTCACTTTAAGGCTAGCCAATCTCCAAATAAAAGGCTTTTTTCTTTCCCTCCAAAGCACATGTTGGTAAAGGGACAAACAATACCTGCAAGAAGCTGAAGACTTTGCTGCAGAGGTGCTGGTTTCTAAAGCAGGACTTTGAAATTGGAAATTTAATCCAACTTCTTAAAAAGGGTTAACATCAATATAAAGCCCACTTTTTAGAGAAGGGCCATAACTGTTCAGCCATCACTATGCTTGGCAAAACCAAAATGCTAATAGCTCTTCAGACTGTATTCACGCTGTGTCTCCTGCACGGGTCTCCCCAGCCTCCTAAATCAGGAACTGTTCTACACTTACTGCTTCTCTAATTAGTCACCTCTTAATGGCCTTTGTTTTGTCTGTAAGTATTCTAAAAGCTGAAAAGAGCACTAAGACACATTCCCATCCCTTCTGACAAGCAAGTAAATAAAAACTGTTAAATCTGAATTACAGAGTTATACAGTATTAAAATATTATTTTGATAAAACCTTTGACTTGTAATTACAAGTAACCTCTATGAGATGCTCTATAAAGCAAGTTGACATAAGTCCCACGGGAAAGAGGACGCTCTGAGAGTAGCTATACAGACGAAAGGGGAATACTCAGTCCTCATAGGGCATTTGCACCGTGTTGCACCAGCTCACAGCAAAGCACAGTCAAGTACCAGACACTGCTGGTGAGTCAACGTGCTGGTATTGCACCTTGTGAACACAAAATGCCTACCAACAAAACCCCATAAAAATATTTCATGCCTGAGTGACTCACCATGGTAACGTTGCATTTGCAGACACGCTGAAAAAAAAACAACCACAAGCAAAAGGTTAGTAGAATGTTCGGCTCCCTCCAGCACTCGTCCTTCTGCACATCACTCAACAGCACCTCTGCAATGTGGCACCTCTAACACTGTGTGGGGCTATACCCCTTTTAAAGCAGAAAACACCGAAAAGATGGGGAGAGGGGGGGGAAGGTCATCTGAGCTCCAAAATCCCGAGTGATGGTGCAACATAGTTAATGTGGTTAAAATATCTAAGAAGCATTAAGAGTCAGACAGTCATTTGGGATTTTAATGTCAGCGTGGGATGCTTTAGCAAATGCTTGTGCATCCATCATTACTTCATTAGGTCAAGCTGCAAAATTTGATCCAAAGAAGGAAGCTTTGGGCTAATATCTTGTGAGGGATAGCTCCTCTCTTCCCCATTTATTGTAGCACGGAGAGGCATTTAATTCCTCTAATTCTAGCACTACTCCCTTCTTCTGCAAGTTGCTCATCCCCAGTGCTGTGCCCAGCTATGGGTACTACACATAAGTACGCTAAAGAAAACCCTTATGCAGAGCGCTATTACTGTTTACAACACTGCAAAATACTCATATGAAGCAGAGCTGCTGGAGAAGATGGAGGGTGCGCTTTTCTTACAGTGAAAGGATGGAAAGGAGCTTTCTGGTAGGTAGTAGCTGTCTGAGTTCCTGACTGATTGATTGCTTAATGCTGCTGGGTTTTTTCTCAAGCGTGGGTGGAGTATTAGGTGGTTGAGAACCACGTACATGGATCTTTTAAAACACTATTTAAATGGAAAGAGAGATCAGTGGTAAAATTACTGTAGTGTCATTGATGCAATTACAGCTTTGCAGGCTACTAACGTGATACATCTTTAGCCTGAGAATCTTACAGCTGTCTCGAGAGCTTCAGGCTGCAGTTTTCTGGGGCTGGGGGAGACCTCTCACTACAGAATCAGAGAAAATCATCATCAACATCAAAATAGCCAAGGAAGCCTAACTTGGCATAAAATTAAAAAATAAAAGCATAGTGACCCTCTAACCTTGTTTGTTCCGGGACATTTTCTGCAGCTCTGAGCATAGAATTTCTTTTGACATGGATTTTGCAACCCACTGTTGTCTTGCACACGATCTATTGCACGGCCTCTTGGCCAGCTGCAGCACGGAACATGTGTGCTTGGCCGTGCACCCAGTTTGAGAACGCTGAGGACAGTAACTCCCACACTAAAGGCTGGAGCTCGCTGGAGCTGGAGAAGCTTCCCACATGCAGCATCGTTCCCCCACTCCCCTAAATCACTACCTGGGCAAGGATGATGGACTGCCCCCCCCATTATCACTGTCTTATGATGGGAGCATGGCAAATCTGACCCTCTGTACTGGGGCTGCAGCTCACTGTGGCTGTTGCACTTCCTCAAAAATCTTCAGCAGAGACTATGAAATGCAGCAAACACGGTATTTACAATAACACTTTGGATGAGTCAATATGCCCAATGCAAGCAATAATGGTGTGACATTGGTAGGTTGCTCCCCAATGGGACAGATATTTCTAGTAGCAGATGGCTCTTTAATTACTGGAAGGCAAGACAGAGAGAAGCTTGCTAAATACACTCCCGCTTGAGTTAAATACACATTTTTAGCAGGAGAGGTGGTTGATGTTGGGGACAGCTCCCACAGGACAGCAGCATCTCCCTTCTCACAGCCACGATCCGAGGACAGACAGCCCTCTAAATCACAAACCACAGCTCAAACAGAAATGACGGGCTTGGTGAACAAATCACTGGGCAAAGCTCTTTGGGCTCTGCTATGCAGGAACTCAACTTAGAAGATCCCATTGGTCCATCACATCTTTAAAACCAATGCATTAGTTTTATCTTTGGCATAGGGAAAAGGTAATATAATAGTAGCTCTGTGCATCCAGTTATACTTCATGTGTCACCACACTGGTGTGTCTCTGCAGTCAAGTCTAGCAACTCCCAACATGCTATAATCAGCCTTTCAGTTGCTTGCATGCTGGGTTGGTTTGTACACAGAAGTGTGAAGTGACATCTGCATCACTTCTAATTAGTCAGAGTACCATAATGGCTGCAGAGCAGACAGTAATTATGTACAACGGGCACCCAATTAAAGTAGTATGAGGTCACTTTTTTTTTTTTTTAAATATCAGCTGGACAATAAGGTACATCTCTGAACTACGTGCTACATGCTGAGCTCCCATTTCCCATAACACATGAATGGGCTGCCAGACATTGGGACAACAAATAGCTGTCCATGGAGCTCTCCGGACAAAACAAATACCATTTTGTGAGAGATAATCTAGCATCACAGAAAGCTATTTCTGGGAAAACATGCTAACCTTCTCCACTTTATTACTGACATTTTGATTGTGAAGTGATGTAAATTATACTTCTAAGTGCTGTAATTTTGCTCAGTGCTTGACTTACAAGAATGAAATTATATTTGGGATATAAAATGCTTTTATTTCTCTAATTGTGTTAGAAAATGCTAAATAGCTTCTGCTGTTGGAATACATAACATCTGCAAAAAAAGGAAGGAAACCTCATTCTCCTCATACCTCCAAATAAAGCTCCGTGGGGTTTCCTACATAATGTCATTCGCTTGAGTTAACAAAATAATTTAAGTGATTATTGCCAATGGCAGTAAAAGCCATACCTCCATTAATTATTACTGGGCACACAGTATTTATGTGAAGGCCAGAAGTAACCAGGTGCATCCAGCTTGAAGGGGTTAATAACCATCAAAAAATTTGACCAACTACACAAGCTATTTGATAACATTCAAAATAGCACTGGGAAGGACAATGGGAATCTTCTCAACCATCCTCCTGTCCAAGACAGGAGCAACCACAGCTATCATCCTTGACCAATGTTTCACCTAAATGGGTGCTTTCTAGATCTCTCATTGCTTTTCGCTGCTCTGGACTCGCCATTATTGTGACCTGCCTTCTTGGCCTAAACTGGAAAACATACTCCAGGTTAGGCCTTCCTGCTCCGGGGTAGAGCAATGGTCTACTTATGTCTCACAGGCAACTCTCCGTATTATACATCCTAGCATCACGTTCACCTTTAGACAACACCATGATTTTATTGACTCATATTCAAGTAGAATTGTTGCCTACAAGGGGAAATCATCAAAACACGTAGTTAATACGACAACACAACTCTCAGTGAGAAATGAAACTTGTGGAGGAGGGCGGGTTTGTGGATGTGCCAAATTTCCCTCCGTGGCGTGACCTTCAGGAGAGGAGTAACAATGTCAGGGGAAGGAGGTTGCTAACATGATTAATATGCGAACTGGTGATGACAAACTACCTTTTGTAACCAAAAGGGCAACTATCTACTCCCACTTAGCCCCAGCCCCTCTGCTGGGAATTGTGCTGAGACTGGCTGCGATGCTGTTTTTTCCAATATGAACACGTGTCCAACAGCAGCTGTCAGGAGATCACTAGCCAAACATGAAACACCACCATTCCACCACCCCAACCTGCGTTTGATATATCAGACGTCCAAACATCTCGGTGGTTTGTTATCACATCCCTGAGCCAGCTCAAGTTTGTTGGAGGTTTTTTTTCTTCCGCCTTTTTTTTTGGAGGAAAGACATTTCTATATTGGGAGTGTAATACCAGAAGAAGTGAGAATGACTAACTACAGGTCCCCATTTACTCTTCGAAAGTGGAGAGCAGCACTGACAAAGCCTTTAGCCATGCCTTCTCTGGCATGACGCACTTCCCTTGCTTGCACCACACCCTCTGCGCTCCTGTCCACCTAATGCCACACTGAAAACACTGGGCAAAGAAATTAAGTGAAGATTTCAGAAGTGAAAGGCACTTACTAGGTATTAGCTGTAACCAGGAGATCTGCATTGTCAAAAAGGTTGACCCCTGGCACTTCCACAATGAGAACATATATAAATTCAATGATTAACATAAGGATCAGTTTTCCAATACAGCTGATCTGAAGGAACACAGAGCAGGCCAGGAGACTCAATAAGACACTGTAGGTAAAGTACTGTATAAAGACAAAAAGGGGAAAAAAAAAAAACAGAAGAGAGATGAATGTCAGCTGGATAAATCGAAACTGAAAACAAAGGAAACTAAACAGAGGGATAGAAAGGGATTGGGAGTTATGTAGTTGAGTTGACCGAACATGTAAACCTGGGGCTGCTGGTGGGATTATCCCACGTGAAAGGAGATTTAAGTGTTAAGACTGAATCAATGGAGAGGAAAACTCTCGTGTTCTTCATCAGGCCTTATTTGCTGTACACTCAAGAGGCGTAGGGCTCACAACTGTATACCCAAGGTTGTGATTGATGTAGGTTTGCCCTGGACACCGTTACTGAATTAGCAGAAAGCATCTTCCAGTTATGCTGGAATACTTCGTGCTTTAAGGTCAAACTCTGGACTCGAATTCACATATCTGCACAATACACAGGACCAAGGGCATTGGCAGTTCACACCACCAGTACTGATACCCACTTGAGGCCAACTCGAAGGCATTGCCCCTGCTGATGTGACACACTGAATCCATCGGCAAGATACAGGCTGGACAAACTTCTACCAGTGCTCAACACCACGATCATTTCTTCTGCCAGCAGTTGCAGGAGTGTGCCTGTGTGTGCTAGTGGAGCCCTCTGCCACACCAAGGTGGTGGGGCAGCAACTTCTGCCAATCTGAGAGCTGAATGTTGAGCACACCAGTGCTTTCAAATGGGATTGCAGACTGCGGGTGCCATTTATGGCTCCTGGGAAAGCTAGTATAGATGTAAAACTACGAGAGGCACGTTACACAGCTCATCACCTTCCTGCTATCAAATCTGTGAAGATTTAAGCTTCCACTCTGTCTGGACAGGCCTATTTCTGGCAAAAAAACTGTATCAGGTGCCTGAGGCAAACCATCCTTTCAGTTAAAAGCAAGCCCCAGCTGAAGTAGAAATACGCTTATGTTCTGAGCTCATTTATTAATAGTTCATCACTGATATATTAAATTAGAGAAAATAACTTGTACAACTTGTAACTTGACTCTTCATTTTCTAGAAAATGGGTGGATGTTCCCTGTGGCTGAGGGGTAGGATCTCACCATCTCCTGAAAGCACACTGGGAGCAACAGACAATGCCTGTACCATATCCACCATCTGCCCTGCAGAGCACAGGGGAGGGACTCCTCACTTCTTAGCCCACTGACAGGCAGGACCTGGCTCGAGGCTGCCATAGCATCCTCAGCATACAAAATGGTTGTTCCTCATTGCTTAAAAGCCCTCTCTGTCCTGAACCAGCACTCCTGACAACCTCATGATGGGCACAGACTGTTTCTAGTTCTCCATCGTGCCAGATTTTGCTCCTGGGTCTTTCTGTGGACATACTAAGAGCTGTTGCAGGGTTGAAAGTCACAGTAATAGTGGTCTCCTCACAAACCTCACTGAATCAGATAGGGATCGTATTCCTGTTAGGCTAAAATGAAATAGGTTCAGTGGGATACCAGGGCCTTCAGTAGCACCTTGGACATCTGGATGGTAACAGATCAGCCATAAATCTGTCAGGGCCCCATAAACCCAGACGACCTTGACATAAATTCTGTCCCCATCCTAGACAGATTGTTTTTCCTTTTCAGTTTCCAGTAGACAACATACATAATGGTGTGACCTAAAACCTCAGAGACAGGTCTTGAATAGCTATGCAAAAAGATGATTTTTTTTTTTGGCAAAGTATTCTACCGGTGTGTAAAACATATTTGGGATTTTTTTTGCCATTAGAGGCATTTTAATTTTTTTTAATCAAGTTGTTCTGAAGAGGTAGGATTTGCGTTTGCAAATTGAAGCAGACCACTATCAGGGCTGCTAAGCTGCCTGAGGCCAGAACCTACTATGCCTAATAAAAGAATATATAAGCAAAGTTTTTCGTCAGGACATAAAACAATGGAGAGAAGGGTTAATCTATGACTATACATTATTTTTCAGTGAACTGATTTTCAAGTAACAGAGCACCCACAAACTCCTTTGAAATGACTTGCAGTTCTACATGCCATTAAGGACTTGATGTAGAAAGTCCATTTCTCCTCCTACAGGCAGGATCCAACAAATATAAAAGCCTACTGATTATTCGGCCCTGAAGGAATCTAAACATTAATGTGGCCTCATTATAATAACTTCAGACACTTAAGTTTGTGCGTAGTAGCCTGTGTCAGTTCTGTAACGTCAGTCAGGAGCAACCTTGCTTTTCTCCAGATCACTGAGATTTATCACACAGGTTTTACAGCCCTGTCTCAGATCAAGCTCTGAAACCCATTTTTTTCAAGCAATACCTCTGGAAAGTTGCAGTTGGGCAAAGGACTGTCACAGAATCCCTGCAAGGTGCCCAGGCTGTAGTTGGAAGTCAGGTTGCTGATAAGGCATATGTCCACCCGGTCAGGTGTGATGTTGTATTCTGCAGCCATGCAGCTGGCAAGATCCACAGTGCTGCACATGAACTGAAGAAAAAGACAGTATAAAACTCAATGGCATAGACAAAGACAAGAAAACAAAATAGTTTGTGTCAATTAAAAAGCCCCTCGGAAATGGCTGTAGCAATGTGCAAAATATGCAACGCACAATCACTGGCTTACATTTTACTGTCTGTGCAATGGCTATGTTTTTTCTCCCCCAAAATATCAACTAATAAAATCCAGGCTCTGCCCTCTAGAAAGCTACTTTCAAGCTCAACTTCACCTACAACTTTATGTCTGAAGGTTCACAGGCAGAGGGGCTGTAGATATCACACACACAAAAATATCCTGCTGTCTGTGATAAGGTCCTGGTGTTGCGCTATTTCTGCTGATGGGAATTTCTGAGCTGATAACTTTCCCCTGCCATCTCTAAAGCTTCTGCTGTGGGTTCATCTGCAGGGAAGACTTTAGCAGCAGGGCTCAGAGGCTGATGTGCTGTGTTATGCTGAGGAAGCAGCAGACGCCCATTCTGTTCTCCTCCACTTGCTGCTCCATTTGTCCATTTTGCTAATTTTTATACTAAGCATTTTATACTAATTTTTATACAAATGTGACGAATTGCACATTATGCAGAAAAACAAAGCTCTAATTTCTGCGTGGTGCTCAGCAACCCACACCAGCTTTTTGCAGGTGACTATGGGGGAAGGCGGTGGAGTGTCGATGCCGCTGAACTAGCGCCTCCCATTCAAGTACCTCAACAGAGCATAAAATTGTTCCTAAATCTCCACTATGTGCATAGGGAAGCTAAGGCAAGAGCAAGAAGTGATCTGATTTTTAGGTGTTTAAGCCTCTGCATGCCAGTGCAAGTCAGCACTGACCCAGCTGAGGCCACAAGTGAGAGGAGCAGAAGGCTATGTGAAGTCTTTGTAGCTACCTCCAAGCTCCAGGCTTTAACCCCAGGCCCATCTCTCCTTTTTCCCCCTCCTCTCTTAAAAAATGAAATAGATGTATGCAGGGTAGAGAGTATTCAAGTGGTTTCTTCAAGATACATTCAGCCTTCAAGCCATTTGTACAGGGGAGAAACCAGCAGCCGTCGGGTCCTAGAGAACAGCCCATCTCTCTCCGAGTCTGCCATCAGCAGCAGCGTTTGAATGCAAAGCCAGACCACCCTGCTCCCAAAAGTGCAAGTCAAAGCAAAGTCTTCACAGTCCCTGTTAGGCGATTACTGCACTCGGAGCAGGACGCAGCACCGTGCAGAAGGCCAGCACAAAGCCTACGCAACACTTAAGTCCCACTCAATATTGTGGGAGTTAAATGACGCACCGGCCTCATGCTGGCCCTTCACGCAGGGGTACGCTTCAGGCTTGGCTTATGTGCTTGGAGCAGAAGCATTTAAAGAATCAGAAAAGAACACGGGCACAAATCGGTGCCAGGCATATAATGGGCTATACGGATGCAGCTGTTGGGCTCCCATTTCTTTTCTGTGCCCGAAAAGCAAAAGGGAACTGACCTCAGATGCTGTAAGCATTAGGCCCGATTACATTAAACCCAGTGGTTGTACGGGTTACGGTGCTGCAGAGCACCAATAAGAAAACCATGCAGAACCAAGTGGGTCAAAAGGAAATAATGCACGTACCATGTTGACAAAGGCAGATAGAAAAACCAGGATAATGGCAAAGACTCCAACTAAGGTACTATTGGTCCTGGACTGTACAATCTTCCTAGAAAGGGTTTGGAGTGGAGCTGGGAAAAGCTGTGTGTGGGAAAAAAATAAATAAATTAAATAAACATGTAAAATCATTGCTTGTTTTACAGATTACAACCTGCATTTGAGCTGCCTGCCATACTTCATCGTGGCGTCTGTGCGGATGCTGCCGAGGGGTTAGAGAACGGTGATGGGGGATGGCGGCTCCAGGACAAGGGTGAGCAGGAACGTGACCGCCTTGTGGCAGGCTGGCCCAGCAGGCTCACCAAATCTACTTAGTCCTTCCTAATGGGAATGATGGCTCCTGAGCCGAGATAGTATGGCTTGCAGGGCTGTGCTCATCCTGTCGTGAGAAGCAAACCACAAGCCATCTGTAACTGAAATAGCCACGAGCTCGAGCCTGTAAATTACTGGATCAAAAATTTAGAAAAGCAGAAACGAAAGAATACATGTCATATCCCTTTGATCAAAGGCGTATTGTAGGACTTTCTGGTGCCATTTCAGAAAAAGACTGTTAAAAAGCCCAGGCTAGTCTCATGATCAGTCAGACCCTCGGCGAAAGGTGCTGGAGCAATCAGCTGGCCTCGTCTGGTCTATGGCACTCGGCACCACAGACACACGGGGCTAAAAATAACCGCTGGTGAGGGTGACCACAGAGCTCCCCCAGACAGACTGTCGCAGTGATTCACTACTATCAGAGCTAGAAGCTTTCTTCTAACTGCTTTGTGACTGCGGGCTGCCAGCGTGCTTTGCTTTCGGTGAGTCGTACTGTAGGTAGACGCAGTATCTGGATGAAAGCAGAGACTAACCAGGAGCCCTTTGCAGCAGCGCTCACCCTTCAGCATGGCAAGAGGCCTCCTTGCCTTGCATCAGCTACAAGAGAAGTCCAGAACACACATGAAACAAACCCTTTCTCTTCACGTGCCACCACGGTCCCGGCACAAGCTCAGGGCTGCAGAGGCAAGAGATGGATGCCAGGAAACCCTTGCGCAATGACGCACCTCGGCCCCGCCGTGCCCTTCCCCTCCACGCCATCGCCGCGGGGCAGAGGGGCTCTGCTGACGACTCGCAAAGTTTTTGCCAGAACCCAAGTCTCCTTTCCTTACCAGCACGCTGCATGAATAACCGAGCCACTAGAGGGTATTTTTAGAGGCACAAAGAAGCTAGCAGCGCAGCGACACGGCACTGCAATTTAACTATGACTAATGTTTCTATTAAAAGTCCTGCTTTTCCCTTTCATCCTTCACTCTTACATCTTCTGAGATGTAACATTTTGTCAGTGCATAGCTTCCCACACAGCAGTCGTACAACATAATTACGAAGCATTTGAATGGCCGAAGCACTGATTAGATGGTGACTTTTACAGAAGGGAGAGAGAGGTTGACAAGGCGAGAGTTTTGGAAGAGCTGATTTCACCTGCACACACACAAAAATCCAGCTAACTCCAGGCGAGAGGAGACGGCAAGGCTCTGGGGGGGACAGGAGGAAAGGGGAAATTGGGGTTGTGACTTATTTGCACTGCATGAGAACTGACTGAAATTCCCTGAAAGCTTATTCAATCCTTCAGGCTCATGCAGCCACTTTAAAACAAAGCAAAACACCCCTCTCTCAGAAATAAACCTTGCTGATGTAGAAGTCCCTGGCTCTGTTGATAAACCATGAACCAAAATACCTCCTTGCCCCACCACGTCCAGTCACTTCCATCCACTAGTGCAGGGATCCCTGCCAAGCGCAGGGATGTGGGAAATGCCATGGGGCTTTCCTCCGCTCTAACCTGCATAAGATTTGGAGGGAGAAAGAGGACCGTGCTGCATTTAAACAGTTTTCTCACTAGATTAGAGCAGGACAGGTTTTCCTGCCACCTCCTTGTTTAGGCCTCAAGGCCAAGCTCCATAAAGGTATGCATGGACCGAATCTCCTTCTGTAATCTCTGGGAAATCAGGCACCTAAATAAAACTCGTGAGTGCTTTGTTGTGGATCTTGGCTCAAGCCCCTGCTGCCAATGATCCCAAAAAAGCCTGACTTTGAACCAAGCCTGAGATATCAAGCAAAGCTATCAGGGGAAGACACTTAAATTCTAATGAAAACATGTTTTCTTTGTATTAATCTTGGTTCTCATTACTTCGCAAACTAGGGAAAATTTTAGGTCAGTAAACAAGTACAGCTGGAAAAAGTCCTGAAGAGGAAACAAATGACAAAAACCATAGGAGGTCAGGATTGCAATAGAGACCACAACGGCACAGCCATGCCACACATCTGAGGAACCTCTGCCTTGGGAACAACATTCATGGAGGGTCTATAACGTAAGTAACACTCTTCCCACTTTACAGAGGCAGATAGAGACCAGGAATACTCGCAGCTTGGAGGACTTCTGTGATAAAAATGGGAGACCTGTCTCAGCTCTGACAATACAGCTCCTCCCTAGCAATGTTCCCTCCATGAAAACATCCACAAGTCAGGGGTATAACAAAAAAAGAAGAAGAAAAGAAGATGACTTCCCCTCCCATTCTCTAATAAAACAAAATAAAATCCTTTCTGTCCTAAGAAGAGAAGCAGAACATCAGGACGTTACAGCACAGTGAAAGTCCATGTGCTGTTGCTGGTTAGCCCATTGGTTTGTACTGTCCAACACCATTTCCTCCTCTTAATAAGATTTAAATCTTGCCTGAGTGAAAAATGGGACAAGGCAAGGTCTGATGAAATGGCAACTCTAAGACCGTATGTGCACTGCTGAGAACATGGGCTGAAAGAAAGGACACGATCCATTTGGGCAACTGAGATTTACATTTGGGTTGCCACATAAACTTGAGGTCACTCATCAGCCCTCTTAAAATCCCCATGTAAAGAAAAATAACCACAGTGGGAAAAAGGAGATTGGATTGTCCAGTTGATTCCAGTTCATTCTGAATTGAAATGCCCAAATGCTGCTGGAAGACATTATCTCCCAGAAGAGAGCGGCTCTGAAAGCATGCAGGCAGCAATGAATATAGAAGGGGAAGGCAGGGCACTGTTGTACAGGTGAAAGTCCAAATTTAGAAAGCGATCCAACAAGTACTAGTGTTACATTGAAAAGAGTCCACAAACTCCAGTCATGTGCATGACAAAAATACACTAAATAAAAACTACTTTGCAGTAACAGCTGATCACAGACGGAAAAGTAATTTTTTGCCTTTTTAACATATATTGTAGACATGGAAAACTGCTTAGATAATTGCTATTGTGCTGTGAGATGAAAGAAACTATGAGGTCTTTAAGTTCTCAATTTTCCATTTGTAGTAAAAGCCTTTGAGTCATTTTGAAGTACATTAAGATGCTTCTGGAGTAAAAGACAACATCTCCAGGCAACTTGATGTTGCAAGTCCATTTATGTAACTTATTTCACAGTGATTTATTAGTCTATTAAAAAAGTACAGTTTTCAGAGGTATTTTTTCCCCTGCTTGAGAAAAAAAAACAAACCAAACACTTTAGGAGCATCTAGACCAGCTTTGGGAGACAAAGAAACAGGTAGGCAAGCTGGACCTATGTAAAGCTACACAAAAACTTATTTTCTCGCAAAGGATAACTTGAAATTTCTCTCATACGTGCTCCCAGGAACATGTAAGAAGTTGAATTCCACACAGCAGTGCAGATACCAGAAGTTGAGGATTTTAAGAAACACAAACTTGATAAGTTAGTAGCAAAACAGATGTCTGTCAGTGGAGTATTTGCAAAGGGACGCTGGTTCCCATGACCTTAGACTCTACTGGGAAGGAACACCATCTCACGGTGGCCAAGTCTTCATGGAGCATCAAAGTGAAGAACTGGAACTCTCTTGTTTATTACAGCTGAAGAAACTTGGAAAGCCAAGCTGGCTGCGTTGGCAGTTCCAGGATCAACTTCTAGTCCGTGGAGAATTTTACAGTGGAAGATAATAATGACAGCAAAAGAAAATAAAACATGATCAAGCTGTTCAGAAAGAGCCTGCTGGCCACTGTCAAAGCTAGAGATGGAGAGGCCAAAAGAGGGAAGGAAAATCTCACATGAAAGCTGGAAAGAGGAAGAAAAAAGAGTCACTTATCATGTAACAGCGCAGCAAGCAGGCAAAAGTTATGTTTATGTTGATATCCTGGGGTGGACACCTACTTTCCAACTTTGTGTGGAATGAACGATTGGTATGTAAAACGCATTGTCTCCTGCCCCACATCCAAGTGTGAAACAAAACTAACAATGCTGACATCCCTGTGTCTTAAAATTTCATCTAAAGGATCTGTAAAAGTGCCTTCCTTGTGCACATGTGTAAAAATGCTTCCTGGAGCAATGTGGAATACAGAAATAAAGTAACACCCCTTAATCAAAGGCTAGATAAACCTATTGCTTAAAAAACTCTTACCTTGAAACACCAAAATCTTTAAGTACAGAAGCAGGCTGAGGCTACTGGGAGCTGCTGCCATCAGACAGGTAGCTGACAAGCTAGAAGCACCCGTCCCCTAAACAAGCCATCTCATAATCAGATGTTGTCAGCAGTGGCTAATTTGGAACACTAAAGAACGGCTAATCAAAAAGGTACTGGAGCTAGAAGGCCCGATATTGTCAATATTTGCAATCTGTGCACAGAAGTCACTGGCCACACTGAGTGTTACACGTAAGCACCTTGTGGGTCTGGGCCAACATGCTGAAAACTCACTTTCGGAAATACCAGGAGCTTCAGAAAATCCCATGAAATTCTGATGTTAGTCTGAATTCCCTCTGAAGTCTTGTGTTTCCAGGGCCTGTGCACTGAGGCAAAGCCAGCCTAAAAGCAGTTGCGGGCACCACTGAACAGACCTCTCCTACAGGAATTTGGAAGATCAAAGCAAAGAAAGCAAGACTGAACATCCGCCTAAGGTCATGGGGACTGAAAAATCCTGTGTGTCTTTTAAATTAATCGTTAATTAAGATCAGTAATAATATTAAACCAGAAAGCCCAAACCAAAACCAAAACCTTTGAATGATGACAGAAGAAATGAATGCTGCTGTCAGTATGTGGAAGCAATCTAAGCCCGTAAAAGCCAGTGGGTGACAAACAGCCGCGCTCCTTGAAATCTGCCTGGTTGCAAGTCAGGCAGCTTGAATGCTTCAGAGGTCTGGGTCTGTCTGCCACTGCTCTTGCCCCAGTATTTCGCAGCAGCAGTAGAGCTGGTGTGGCCCTATACGGCTGGCAGTGTGCTGGGATGTTGCTGTTGGTGGCACTGCAGTGTAAGTAGGATCCAGCACAGCTCTGCAGCGAATTTCCAAGTCCTTTGTGGCTGTGACCAAAAGCTTTCCACGTTGGTTGTCAGCTAGTGGCTAATCACATTAACTGCTGATACCAGTTTACAAACTAATGACACTCAATAGCATCCTCACATGCCACGGTCACACCAAGTATAACCAGGCATCTTTGGGTACCATTTCCCAGCTCAAGCACTGTTATTTCTGACTTGTAATTCTCATTGCTGGTAAACAAGCAGAATCAACGGGATGCTGAACTTATGAACTAGGGTCCCTTTAAAATTGTCATAAGCTCAAGGGAAACCCCATGAGTGAGTTGTTAAGTTCAAATATAACCTGAAGCTTCTTTCACTCGAACATTTTGTAGCTCTTATTAAACGAGAAGGCAAAGCTTAATTTGCCAAATCTAACTTTCAAAAATCAAAAAGACATGAAAGGTGCAAGAGCACCCACATTCAGCTGTTGAAAACGGCACAGAGAAGATAATTCAAGTAAGGCAAATCATCTGCCTGACATAATCCATTACCCCACTGTTTCTTCTGCAGGAAACATAATGCTATTGAGCTATTTTATTCCGGGCTCTGAAGAACAAAGCTGAGCTTGGGCTAAGGAGCCTGAATCTGAACGCATTCCATGTTCAGACACTGCTAGACTGGAAGGATCCCCAAAACTGCAAATACAATCAACTAGCATCAACATTTTAAAAGGAATACCTTTGAGTGAAAAAGATGAGCACATCACCCTTCCCAAAGCGCTGCCTGCCAATTTACCACAGGCTGCCAAGAAGAATTAATATGTTTTTGGATTTCACACAATGTATTTCTTTGCTGATCAAAACCAGTTAGAAGAAAGAGCCCACCGAATGCTGGAAGCTCTGTATACTCATCTGAGAAAGGCTGATAAACTTCTATATGTTTGTGGCTTTTACTTCCCCCACAGGACATTTTTCCTTGATGATACTCTGCTTCTGATTATCTGCCTACCCAAACATGCATATGCAGCAGGGGCCAGTACACAGGCGACTCTGCGGGAAGTTCACAGGGAGGAAACGAACGGTCAGTGTTTCATTCCACACTGGAAAATGTGTTCTTCTTATATCAATATGAGAGTGCCTGCAGGGGACTTAATAGACATGCAGATCCACAGAGTGATTGCTTCTCGCTGAGCTACAGAGATGCCAACCCTAACATCTGTTTGCAGTTCATTCTGCCTTATCAAAGGCTTTTTCTGTAACCCTTATCACATAGCGCGGAAAGGATGGCTAACAAAACATGCTCTCTTAGCTGAAGAAACAGATTGCTATCCAGTTATTTTAGGCAAAGGACTCTACAAAGAAACCGCAGTACTCACCTTTACACAGGAGTAAATGACTGAAACAAACACCACTGTGGTCAGGATCAGGAAACAGGTCAGGTAAAACCCCAGCATAAATGTAGAGCTGAAATCAAGGAGATTTTTTTTTTTTAAATGGAAACAATATAGAATAGCTACAGCTCCGCTCTCCAGAACATGACTTTTGTACAAGCTATGACACACTGCACGGGCTTTCCAATTAGGACAGCAGTAGGAGATACGAGGTGCCTGGAATATCAACAGATACTCTGTCCTACTTCGAATTACTCATGCAGGCTGCAGAGCAGACAATACTGCATCTTTTACAGCAATCACCTTCCCGCCAGGGTGACAGCAGAGGGACTGAGAAATATTTCATGCGCTGGAGGAGCTGATAGAACAATTTGTTATGGTGGGTCGGCCCCTGGCTGGCTGTGGGCAGAAGACTTCTGGGAGGGAAAGCGCGCTGAGCGCTGCAGTGCAGCCCAGTGGGAATAGTCTTGATAGGAATAGCTACCCGTCCTTGCCATGCACAGGGAACGCCTGTGCTGCACCATCCTCCGTGCTGTGTCTCGTTAATGGGATGGGAGCAACCGTAGCACGAGGATAGTCAGGGAAAACAGCTTTAGTCTGGTCAGCTTGATAGGTTCCTGTTCCTCCCAACTTTGAAGTACAAACAGGACCCCAGGGCCAACTTTGTACTATGCATTTTGATGTGTTTTGATCATGCAGATATTCAACACCGATTTCCCAGTGATTGGTCTCAGTGTGACAGGACAGGCCCCCTCCCAGGAGTTAGCCTTGTTCATAATTTAAAGGAAGTACTCTTGCGACGTGACATTGAGGCCAACCACACCAAAGCCAGCTGCTCTCTGCGTTCTCTCATGACTACTAAGATAATTGTACTTGCTAATTCACTGTTGGAGCCTTTGTGAAATTCATTAAAGCTATTCCTCGGTATCAACATAAATTATCATTGCCATTTTGTCCCTAGTTTCAGATTCAAATTCCATGTTGTGTCTTTCATGAAGCTCTGATGGTGACACATGTACACCTGTGGTTTCAGCTGCGGCTTAACTGTTACCTTCAACAAAAGACCAAAACTAGGCAATTGAAATACAAGGAAAAACAAACTAAAAGGTGAAGGAAAGTATCTCTGACTTGCAGATAAAACGTGAAATTTTATTTACTCTTAAACCAAATCATCTTTCAGACAGGCCAGACTGCCTAAGGACACTTCAGAACTTACCCAAAAAACTAACCACCAGCCTTACGGGTGGCGTGGAAGGAGACTGAGCAGCATGACATTTACACCACGCTGCCGTAAGGGATTGACTCCCATGTAACATAAAAGAGCCAGCCATATGGATGCCATAGATCAGAAATCGTCAAATTGTCATTTAAATGTTAAACTGGGTTTTATGGAGACAGTTTAGTGGCTGCTTAGGGATTTGATGAGCAACACAAAGGCTGGTAGAGGGCCTCTGCAGGTGTGAAGTCACAGCAGTAATATCCAGAGATCTGGAGTGTAAGCCCTCCCTACGCCAATTACTCTTGAATAACATTTTTGGCTATAATTAACAGTGTGTTAATTGCTGGGATTGATCTAGTTTCAATTTTGAGCCTCTTAGCTTCACTTCCAGTTTCCCAAAGTGGAACCGTGTGTTTACACAGTACATTTGTACTGATGTTATTTTGCTGATTCAATCTTTCTGCGAGCAGAAGTGAATGTCCTCTTGCCTGGGAGAGTGAATGACCTCAGGCATCAGACTATGCGTCATTTCTGTGACCTTCCGAATATCTGATCTGAACGGTACAAACCAATCTCTACTCTGAAAAGATCTGTGGTGTGAACAGAAGTTGAAAGCAGTTGTAATGGCATATAACAGTATTGAAGCTCTCTCTAAACAATTTTTTGTCTTCTTGTAACAAAGATGAATTTGGAACAGTTTCAGAGCTTCTGTGATCTTGTTCTTCAAATTAAAAATGACTGACTCAAAATTTATTTCCAACGCAGCAGTGCTCAGTGAATGATATATTATTGCTACTAAACCAGAGCACAGGAAATACCAACATGCTGTAATTTAAAGGGATTTTTTATGAACTCTTTGAGAAGAAATACCATGTCTGCAGAGCTCACTGCTGGAAAAGATCCAGCGGGTTACACAGTGCCTTTCAGACAAAGCAACGTACTGCAGTGAGTGGTCCACGAGCACTGTGCCCCACAGCCCCGAGGAGCTCATGCTGCTCTTGCCTGGGGGAAGAAATGATTGCAAGCCCTAAACCCTGGTGACTCCCCCTACCCAAAGAGCAGACTCGTGTAGCTCAACTCCTTTCTTCTTGCACTGCTCTTCTGAGTCTAGAAGAATAAATGCATGAGAGGTTATGCCTCATCTGTGAAGCAGACCCTGAGACTTCAGTGCTCTGAGCAACAAGGCTGCGATGGGTTTTTCACCTCTCGGTCCCACTGCGTTCAGGTAAGACAGCCACACCTCATGTTATGGATGCGTACTATGCCTTAGTAGGCAATCCTTCCTGATCAGTGATATTTGTTTTCCACAGGCTTATAAACGTGCTGAGCTGAATTTCCTAAGATGGAGGTAAGTGGTAAGAGAAATCACACTGGGAAAACAGAAATCCTCACGTGCCAGGGAGGAGGTTTTAATCTGCACTAGAAATGAGTGAAAACAATAAGCACCACGCATCACTTGAGCATGAATTATTTAAGGATTTTTCTCTTCCCCTTGGTGCTCTGAATTCTCAAGAAAAAAACAAAGAAAAGTAGGCCAGAATAGAGGAAGGGAACAGATGGGAGCAAAAGGATGAAAAGATACTCACTGTGGCACGATTATGATTTGAACAAAGCAGATGAAGAGGAAGACTAGGGAGGCACAAGCCACGTAGGCTCCAAACCTGTCATCCACCTGCTTGGAGTACTGCAAAAATGCAAACAGGGTTATGTTAGTCAGAAATTTCGCTGGCTGCATTTTCTCCACAAAAACTTCTTATCTGGCTTCTGTTTAGGTCTTTGGAAAGCAGCGCCAGTAGGAAACAACTCACATTACCAACTCCTCTTTTCCCTAGGCAAGCTGTAAGGGCTTAAACAGACCCAAAGGCCAGGGAACAAACCCTCACAGCTGCGTGGAGAGAGGATTCGCCATCTGCCCCTTGCATGAGAGGAACAGGAAGGGATCAACAGGGACCAGGATTCTAGGTCACCATCATCAGACCTAAACTTCTTCCATGGGAAGGTTCTTCCAACAGGCATGAATGTTTCTAATGAGAAAGCCTTGTATTTTTTGCAGACGGCTTGGTTTGTTCTAATGATAGTGCGAGGATGCTGCGGTTTTCACACAGTCACTGCTTCCAACTACTTGTCAACATATTGGTCACATGGGAGCTGCATCCGATTCCCAAAGATGCTTTATTTAGCTTGAAGCATGGTTCTCAGTACAGACAGTCTCAATGTTTGAACCACAAAATAAAAGGTGCTCAGAACAGGTGAACCGCTAATTTCCCGAGCAGTTTTCAGCTATAAAATTGAAGGGAAGGCGTGAGTGGAAATTACATGCTTGAGCTTTTATCCAGTCCCTCACTGATAGAGCTGTAAATCCTGCAAAGGTATGCTTTTGCAATAGGTTGTAATTCCTGTCATTGAAAGTGTTTCTAAACAAAATGCTAAAATAGTTAGTGCAAACTTAATTACTGAAGCTTTTTCCATTGAATAATGAGTTTAACCTGAAGACCACTCAAGTATCCCAAGGATCTGGGCTTGGGTAAAAAAAAAAAAAAGAAAAAAGATGACCTTGCCTTTCTTTGGGCAATTAAACCCAGCAGTTTATACAGTACCCTTAATAATAGCATCTGGGTACCTCTGGACTTAACTGAATTTAACTTTGCAGACATCTAGAGCTGATGGTGTCTCTATTACACAGACAGAGAAATTGAAAAGATCTTTGCCTCACAGCAATGACATCTGAAACAAAATCAGGAAGCAATCAGCTGTTTGGGAGCCCTAGGTCCCTTAGTCCTCTTTCTCACATTTGTGAGACACAGAACTCTATTTGATGCTTAAAATGGGTTCCCAAAAATGACCAGAGTATGAATTGGATCCCAATGCAATTAGTAGTACCTGGGGCTCCCTGGGGGAACAAAGGCAGAGTAAAGCCCTGCCAGAGGTGATCTGGAGCTCAGGAAGGCTGAAGCGGGTTTCTCCAGGGATTTGAGGGAGATAATGGGTGACTGCAATCTCAGTTTGGATGCGTCAAGGTCAGAGAAACTAATCTGCATTATTCTGGATTCCCTTTACAGCTCATCATTGTATATTCATGTGTGTCTGACAGAAATGGCTTGGTTCTCCTGCCCAGTGCTCCCTTCAGATGACTGTGGCTTTCTAGGGATGTGGATATTAAGGTTGTCATGAAGAAGCAGAAATTTTTTAAGATCAAAACCCCACCGCCAACACCAAAAACCTAGCTTTACGTATAGATATAAAAGCTTGACCTTATGCAGGAGTATTAGCAGTCACAACAAGCTTGACTGACACATTGCAATGATTTTTAGACGACGTTACCTTTTTTTCCAAGTCAGGCTCCCTGAATGTTAAGAGGAACTTGCGCACGTGCTCAGAGCGTAACCGATCAATACTTCTAGCATCAATGGCACGGCCCAGAAACTCATCCACTTCATCTTCTGGGTTCATACTTTCCTGTGTATTCCTGAAGACGTCACAAAAAGGGAGCATAAGAGGACAAGACAATTTCCCCCTCTTCACCATATGTTATCATTTCACTGTATAACAAACTGGAGGTTAATGGCATTTTGTTTATGACAGCTTCAAGTTGCAAAATGGATTCTGAGCTGAGAGGAAAACGGTATCATTGCCAGTCCTGAGTCCACCAGTGAAAGGATTCGACTTACTTGCCCTTTTCTATACCAGATCCATCTGTTTTCTTGCCTTGCAGTCTCTTTACTGTCCTTCATTCTCTAAAGCCGGTCAGTAGTCTCCTTCCACTAGTCCTCTGACCTATCCTTCCCTGCCCTGCCATGCTGTCGTAGCTTTTAGTGCCTCAACTGGCAAAATGATTTTTGTAACCAGTCGTATTTCTTGCTTCCCAATAATAATTTCTGTAAATATTTCTGTGTACATTTCCGAACTTGAAAAAGTTTTGAGAAAAAATTGTTCACAGAACGAACATGTGGGGAAAAAAATGTGGCCTGACGCCCCACTGCCTCCCTGTTGTGCAGTTATTTAGGAGTATAAAGCATAAACGAGAAAAAAAAATCTGTTTACAAGATATTTACTTAATGCAAGGAAATGTTGCACAAGAGAAAGGCAGCAAAAGAAAACAATACAAATTAGATTCTGCTTTCTAAATATGTGGAACAAGAATTCTAAATTGCTTATAATCTTTCGTATCAGTGTGTTTCTGATGTTCAGCTACAGCTTCTGGAAAATGAGGCTGATTTTCAAAAACCGTTGAAAAAAATAACACTGAAAACTTAATCGCCCTGAGGCATTTTGCACTGAGGATCAGGAAACCTGAAGCACCTCCCCAAACTCTCTAGTTATTTTTAAAATCTAAAAAGGATTTTAATGACTTGATGCTGTCACTTTAATGGTCCGCCTTAAAACTAGCTATAGGCAGAAATTAAAGCTAATCCTGACGTGCTGTTTTTCTGCTCTGCTTGCATGATTGCCAAGGTTATCCACGGGATATGACAATAGTTATCCACTGGAATATACTCCCCACTTGCACTGAGGCATATTCCAGTGGATAACTACTTCTGTGTGCCAACCCCATGATGGCACAGCAACTTCCAGCTCATGTTGTGTGACCTTCACCTCAGACACTCTGGAGAAAAAATCCCAAGGTCTGACAAGCACGATGGAAAGCTACACTGCTTTATTTTCTCGGTTTTATTTGTACTCCCTAACAGTGCATAATGCACAAACACTGTGTCACAGCCAGCAGGTCCCTACAGGTATGACTGTGCTGGAAACGGAGATTGCTCAAAGCAGGTTACAACCCAGAATGAGACTCTGTTTTAAAAGTTAAAAGCCCCTTTTCAAAAGAAAAGACCTTCCAAAGCTTTTTGCCAAACTACACCAGATTTTTAGAAGCACTCTGTACCCCAACTCTACCATGTAACTCTTGCCAGGAGAAGAATAAATCAGGTCCATCTACCCGTTGCCATTCCACCTCCCTTTGCCCAAGCCCGCAAGTTGAATGTGTCTACATCTCAGCTGGGTCATGATGACACACCAGCAGCATCTATCTAGTGACCACATGGCAACTGCAAACTTAGTTTGTCTCAAGATTTTATCTCTATTTTAGCCAATCTTAATATTTCAGTGGGGTTGGGGAAAAGAGTTTTTCATTTTTGGGCTCTAGAGTTATTTAACTCCTTGAACTTCATATATTCCACCTTGAAATTAAAAGCAGTTTTGTCCCTAGAAGGACCGGACATTCAATTTACTTTGAGATGCTTCCTTAGAGGAAGCACATCTGCTTGAGCATTCAAGACGACGCTGGTTGTTTTCATTCAGCCCTCACAATTCTGTCTTCTGGAGTCATAAAAATGAGCAAGGAAATCATTAGGCTTCGTATTTACAGAATGTCTTCCAAGATCCTGTGAGTTATTTACACATTTGGGTCATTCACATTTAGTCATTTCATACCACGTACGAGAGATGCAATACGTTTTCCCCTAGAACCGGAGGGAAAGAGTTTGCTCAGCATTTTGGTGAACCTCAGTTCAATTTCAAGTTCCAGTTGAAAAGCGTCACTCAGGAAGACGTGAAGAGAAGAACCTGTCTGCTCGGGCTTTGGCCTTGGCTGCCTCCAGTTTTGTAATAGGTCATTATCCTGCTGAGGGTATCTCTAATACTACAATAACTTGTGTGGTTGCAGATTGTGTAGAAATCCCCCCGCAGGTTTTAAATTACTTTGCTGGGATATTCACAATGAGGCAGCGGCGTTCACGTAGACTGCAGGGAAGCTTAGTCACCCTGCATATACCTAACTGCTTGGGCCACTCGTACCCAAACTAATTACTGCACAGCAAATTCGGGTACATTTGCATAGATGTAAGTCTTAAACTGAAATACAAAATTTCCCTGTGCTAAGGAGTGCCCTGGAGGTCTGTAAGTCAGTGCTGAGGTACTGCCATAGACTAATGAAATCCGTATGTAGAAATGCTTATTGATATATTGATAGTCGGGGAGGGAACCCAACGATTTCAGGCCACCATGAAATTTCCAGAAACACCTCTTAAAAGCACTGCTGAAATTTCTCTAAATGCAGCCAACAGAAAATTGGTGCAAGGGACAGGAACAGCATGAACAGGGCTTGGAGCAACTTTTGCACTCTGCTTGCAAATGTGAAAGCTAGCAATTAACCCAGAGATGCTGGCTTCAGAGTAATCTAAAAATGTTCTGCTGATTTAATTACTTTCAGCAAATGAAGAGTGTGACCACTGCCAAAACTACATGTATGCCATAATTTTAAATGCTTCATGCCTAGATTCAGTAACTAAATATGCATTTAGGCATGTAAGCGTCAGGTCCTGTTTTCAGAGATGTGTGGTGCCTACACCTTCCTTTACTGTCAGAGAAAAGTACTGATGCTCAGTGTTTCTGCACATGAAGACATTGGATTGAGCGCTTGACATGATTTAGGTATCTGATTTTAAGCCATGTCATCATGAACATTTTCTGCTAGAGATTTTTTTTTTTTTTTGCTGAATCTTTGTCTTGAATTAAACAGATTTCAGGATTAAGAGATTCTGAGGAAAGTAGTAGCTTATTCTGGAGCTGAACAGAAATGCAAAAAATCCTGCAATCTGTATAATAAGATGGGCTAACACTGAATCAGGACTGGTAAATACAGTAATCCTTGCCAGCATTTAGTCTATTGGCTGCAATAGCTAAAGTAACCTTTTCAAACTACATGATGGAGTGACATTACAGTCCTTGGAGCAACAGTGAAGATGTTGTTACTCACCAGCTGAGTGACTCTGTTGTGGACCAACACCGAGGTAGATGACTTTATGCTCTGTTGCACAAACTATAAGGAGAGATCCTCTTTCACGAGGGTTACTTAAAATTTCTGTATTCCTAAGGATTTTTTTTTTTAAATCTGTGAGATCTTTTCTGTCGAAAGTGTACCTAGTATCAACTGAGTTCCCTGCACCCGTGGATGCAACAAGAAATCCTGGTGACTCCCCCTAGACACCTTGTACCACCAGTGAAACATCCCAGGGTGCAGAGAGACAATGTTATGGCAACTGAGTTTGCAGTGAAGGGCAAGGGGAGGAAAGGATGATTCCTAATATTGCCATGTTCAAACTCATCACATCCCTTTCCTTTTAGGAAGTAACTGTCAATGCTCAGCCACCATAACGTGCATTCTCCCAAAGCCAGCTGCTCAGAGCCCACAGAAGCATTTAGCTGCCCCAACTCACAGAGGTCCACTTAGCCCTGACCAGCAGCCTGAGAAACACGACGAGGGGCAAGAGCAGCCTGTTTTAGGCATCAGTTTCATCTACCGCCACCTACCTCATGCTGAGCAAGCTTTCAATTAATGCTATTCAGTAGGACTGAATGTGAAATTATTACAAACACTTTCAAAACAGGAAATGCTTTTGTTATTTCCAGCTCTAGAAGTTAAAAAGTTGTCTTTTTCCTCCAAAAGCATTTTTTCGAAATATCACTTTTGTTATATTGTTATTTTAACCCCTTTTTTTTAGAGTCTATATGAAAAAAGAAAAGAAAATGCTGCTTTAATGTGGCTGTATTTTAGAGCATGGAAGTTCGAATTTACTTTTTCAAATAAGCTGTCATTTCTGAGTTCATTTTTATGTAGAAATAAGTACTATGTCATAACGAGTAATATAAAATATATACAAATGAACTCAGAAACTATATATATTTCAAAACATACATACATTTTTCTTCTCCGAGATGTTCGACACTTAGACATACTTTACAGGAAGATTTTGTTCTTGGGATATTTTCAAAGCAGCAAAGAAAATTGGGGGCAAGGAAAAGAGCAGCAAAAGCATTTTAATTACAAAAGGAAGTTAGAACCACACAAACGAATAAAAGTTTGGAGGGCAGCGGCAGTTCTGAATGCAATTAGTCAATCCCGTGCCCTCGACTGGCTGTCCCTCCAGGAGAAACCTCCAGGGAGTCCAGGCATTATTCTTGGCTGCTGGGCATTAATTTTTGTCTTTTTTTAATATGAGAAAAAAATCCCAAACATAACAGTGTATGACAGAAGTAGATTTGCTTACTTGTCCTTGGGGTCCTCAAAACCCTGAAAGAAAGGAAAAGGACACAAGGGTTAGGAAACAGGCTGACCTTGAGAATGCAAAGTGTCCCGAGAACAGCATTTTGAGAGGAGTTTTCAGGGTGCTCACTTGTTAGGTGTGGATGGAGAACCGTACGAATACACAGCAATATTTTGTGCTGCCATGTCATCAGGCAGACAGAGCAGTTTTAGAAAAACACATGCCTTCAGACAGAAATTTATGGAAGTGAAGGTACGGGAAACGCTTCATCTAGCTGACTGCTGGCATGCTTTATTTCAGGTGTCTTCTTTTTTTCAGTCACCATTACAAATGACAGAATGGAAATTATGCAGACATTATAACCCAGGATATATTTTACTTGGAACAAAACTCAGCCCTCTCCATAACATAGGACAGCTATTGTATTCAACAAGGTTGCACTTCTTTAGGTTGGGGCTTGGCTAAGGGAGCTGGATGCATTTCGATTTTCATCTCTTCAGGAGGAAACTCAAAGGGTCTCCTTCCTTCTCCCCTCACTGCATGCACACACAAAACATATTTTCTTGAATAGTATTTCAGGAATTATTTATAATTTTTGTAATAGCCAAAATTTTCACAATTCCTTCAGGGCCACGTGAACTGAGTAAGTGTAGGTATTTATAGTTTAAGTGGTGTTTAAGTGGCTAGAAGGCCTCAGAGAAGCATATGTACAGAGGCATAATTTTATATATCTAGCATTAACATACCTAATGGATCAAATGGTCCATACCAATGGATCAAATTGCATCAAAATGGCCGTTTTGCAGGGGCTGAGACAAAATCTGCCCTCTGACTTCTTGGCTTAAATTTAACTGAAGTCAAGGAAAGTTGTGTATTTGACAAGCAGGGTCAAATACTCAGGCACAGAGTTTGTACCCTGTGTTCCAAAACATAAACCAAATGTAGCTGGGAGATAGGAAGAATTCCTTTTGTTTTCCTCCCAGAGACCTCAGGTCAAAACCGCCCAGAGCACGTGAGGATATTCCAACTGCTGGACCTGCAGGCGCGTCCAGGCTGGGGGCAGCAAACTGAGATCTGTCCTGACTGTAAAAAAGTAAAAATCTTTGGGCAAAAGTCTTCCCACAGCCGCCTTATCCAACACCATCAGAAACAGGAACGTTGACCAGATACTAAATGAGAACAGATTTTGCCCTTTAGTTAGCAATGTGGCGATATGGTGAGAGGCAGAAGTAAAGCCAACACAGCCCTGAACAGCATCAGCTTTGCAAGGGGGAAAAAGTGGGTTTTGTCACTCAGGTCAACAGCCGAGACTGTGATTCACTGAGAGGGCAATTTCCATTTTTACATACTCCATTTCAGACTAAAACCACACTTCAAAATAGAAACTGCAACTCCAACTTCACCCATCAAAAATTCAGATAAAGGAAGTCTCTCAGTCCCATGTAACAATCACCAGCAGATCCAGTGGGAAGAAGGAGATAGTAATGATGATTCAAAGTTAGCATGTCCAGTTATCCAAGCCAAAAAAAACATGTACTTCCTGATTTCACATTAAAGAGTGATGAAGTGATCACTCAACTTTTTGTTGTGTGGCTTTTTTTTTTTCCTTAATTATTTTACAGTTGTCAGGAATATCTGATTGATTTATTTATTTATCCTCTAAGCAATGCTACAACACAGTGCCAAAACTGAAAGCTCACTGATTAATCATGGAGACAAAATGCTCACTAATTTGTCTGGTGTCATAGTCAGCTAGGCTGAGAAAAAAAAAGAAAATCAGCTGAACATTAATAGCTACCAGCCAAGAAATAAGGGGAGAGAACCGAAGAGAAAACAGCCAGTACTTGCTTATTAGAGAGACATAAAGTTCACATTTTCAAGCTTAGCCACATGGGAACTGGATGACTGACTGCAGTGGGAGAGTCCCCGAAAATGGTCTGATTTTCACAGACAGCTGTGTAACCATTCATCCTACCGAAATCCTGCAACTAAACACAGATCTCATACTCCTGCATTCTAGGTGCACAAATTTGAGGATACAGCCCAACCAGGTCAAGTTACCAAAACATCTCAGCAAGCGTATCCTCAAAAAATTCCCCAATATTTCAAGCCTGGAAAAATATGTAGGCTGCATATTTAACCGGTCATTTATATGGGTGATCATTTGATCAACATAGAATTTGATTCTGTCCTGCTTCTATCCCCCAGCAAAACTGCTATAAGGAAAGTCTCTAAAATAATACAGAATTAATTGATCTAGCTTTTCAATTTAAAATATTAAATTGTGCTTGAAACCTTGGAAATTATTCATGCTGGTAGCTCAAATTAAATTGGTGTTTCAAAGTTAAAAACTCAAAAAAGGCGTATTTCAGGTAAAGCAAAAAAGAAAAAGATTATTACATTTTCTTTCCTGGATCTTCATTTAACAAGGCTAAATATTTAAGAGCGACTTGAACTTTAATTAGAGAGAATCATCTTAAAATTAAATGCAGTAGGAACCTCTTTAAGTTAAGGAAATTAAATGATTCACTTCAAACGTTCTGATTTCATACGAAAGATTCTTCAAGCAGAATTGCCAAAAATGGCATTGTTATGGAGAAAGGTCTGCAGGATTATTTTAGGAAAAACGCCCCATACACAGCTTCTTAAAAAACTGGTTGTTTATTACAGGAGATCTTTCTTATTTGCACTGAAAGACTTTGCCATGATACAGAGCAAATAACATCTCTAGGATCTGGCCATGACCAGAGATTTTCTTCCCTATCCACTAAAGTGCCTGTGTCTCAATCACATACCAAGAAGCCTTTTACGTGGAGGAGATGATCACACGTGCAGGGTCACGCCGCTCACCTATCTTGGGTTGGGAGGGAAATTTCCCCCTGGGTTTTGGTTAATGTGTTTTCACCTTCTCCTACTTCGTGGGCATGCTTGGTTCATTGAAAAACGTGCACTTAAATTATTTCCTTCCCCTTGCACGAGGCTTGAGCACTAATGATACGTTGGTCTTTTTTTCTTCTCTGCAGCTGGCAAATAGTTTAGTTTCTTGAGGACTCAGATGCTTTCCTCCTATTAAAGCCTTTCGTCTCATCTTAAGACTGCTTACATTAATGGCAATGGATAAACACTAAGTACAATCGATCTTGCAGAAATATGGTCTATGTGGATTTGCCTTCATTCCTAACGCTCATGATCTAGTAGACAAATTTCCAAGCTCAAGCAAGAAAGTGAAATAACAGGTGCTGCTGCTGCTGCTGCGAGTGTGTGTACAAAGCCACTCTCCAGCATCCCTGATGTCAGCCGCCCGTGCTCGCCGCTGGAGGCTGGGGAGGAGCTGGGCTGGGGCTGTCCCCAGTCTCTTTGGGTACAGAGCAGGTTTTGAGCTGCACAAAGATATGTTAAGTTTGGCATTTCCGCACACACACATACGAAAAACCTGAATGCCCAGAAAAAACAGCTGATAAAAATGAGGTGCTCATTGTTTAGGAGGGGAGGGGGGGTAAGGGGGTAGGAAGAGAAACAGCCAAGTCCTGGAGTTAAGTATGTAAATCCCCTCTTGACTGCTTATGGATTTGTGCTCGGCAGAAAGAAGCAGTGCCGACGGCTTTCTAGGGTGCTGTAAGGAATAGGCTGGGAATTGTCAGCAGGGATGAAAATGGCAAGAGCAGCGATGGCTATGAGAATCGGACAGATAGGAGTTCACAGGAGTTCAAGAACAGCTCCATAATTATGATGATGAAGTAGCCCTTGTTAAGGTCAAAATTCCTTTTCTCTAGAAGGGAATGTAAGGCATGAGATAGGTCTTATCGCAGTGCAGTTCTAATGGACTGCTACATATAGGACCTCATGCAATTTTTATTCAGTCTCATTTTAAATATCCCTGATGCAGGAGTTTTTCCCCTTCCCCCAGGAGGCTGCATTATTCTGCCATCAGATTGCATACGTAGAGGTAATAATATTTAATAATTGCTCTGAGACTAAGACGGTTCTCTCTCTCAATTCAGGAATATTAACCCAAACTCAGCTGAATCAGCTCCCTTAGAGGCACTAGTACCTACTAAAGAACAGTCCTGCTCTTTCTTCTTTTCTACATGAGATTCTTAAAAAAACCATATTTTTTATGGCAGGTCAGGTGGTTCTGAATTTACAAGCACTTACTTTTTATGACCACCCTCAGTGGGAGTAGACATGTGCAGGAGGCAAAAAAAGGGGAATGTTATATTACTGCATCTGTCCCTAAGGCTTACGATTTTATGGGGGTATTTTATGAATATCTATTGTGCTAAAAGCTCCTATGACTGCCATCTCTCTGCTTGACTTCTAAATTAACTAAGCCTTTTCTTTGAAGATTAAAACTGATTCCTTAAATAGAATGATAAAGTGTGTGTCAAAGTCATGACAAGCTAACTGCTATACCATAATGCTTCAAATCAAGAACCATTAGAAATAATAATTCTGAGAACATTAGCTGCAGTTATTAACATATTGTAAATATGCAAAGAAAAGTGGAATAGACTTTACATCCTTTTAACTTTTCATTTAGCTCCAAAAATAAGACAGTAGAGGGGCTGATAAGCTCTACGACCTTCTTAATGGCAACGTGGCTGGGAAGCCACCTTAAATCTTCGCTAGCAACTACAGCAAAGATTTTAAGAGGAAAAATGACAGAGAAACTAATTTTTTGTGCCCTTTTTTCATCTCTAGAAGAAAGTTGAAATGGGACTTACATGATATTAAAGCAGAAATTGAAAGAACTTTAGACTTAGGAACAAAATGAGCCTTTTAAGAGGTCAGGCCAACTTGCAAAGCAAAGGTGCTTCACAGAGACAGTGACCAGAAAAGGAGAGTGACAGGCTGAGAGTGGATGCAGTCAAAAACAAACCTGGTTTTGCCCCACCGCAAAACTAATTATTGACATCTGTTTTCAGCGGTGTAATACATTCTGCCTTTGTCCCTGTGGTCAACAAGACAAGGCTACGGAGATAGATGTTGTCAGGTGTAAAAGCAGAAACGAAACCAAAGGACTTCAAAGCACTCAAGCCAGAAATAACGCAATTTCTATAACAGAGTCCAGAAAGAACTGGCACAGAAAATAACTAAGCCTGATAGGAAGGATATTTAACAAGCATCTAAGTGCAGAACAACAAACTGGCAGAAAACCAGTTTATGAAACAGATTATATGATGAGTGTGTCTGCTATAGCTGGAACACAGACTAATGAGCTCCAAAAAAGAAAGCTGAAGTGCTCCCTTTCTGCAGCCCACCCCACTTGATAAGTAGACATTCATTCCTCTGCACTGCTCACAGATGGTGAAACCCTCTACTTTGTTCTACTCAAAATGATTTCGTACGCAGCCCCCGGCTGGTACCCCAGACTTGGCCGAACTCATGAATTTATTTGGCCCATCAGATTTACATCTACAGAACATAAGAGGTTGCTTTTGAAACAGGTTTCCTCCCCTTACCTTTAATTAACTTCTGGCTGTGAACTTATACTTCTGAGAAGTGCAGGTTGGTCATAATTCCTAGTTTTCTGTAAACTCTGAAGCCAAATTTCTTCAGTCCAAAGGCCACGTTTTCAAGTGAAATGCTATGTGAACCTGTGCCTCACTTCTGAACAGTTACCAGAACTTGCAAAACAGAAGATTACATAAAAATAGGTAGCCCTAGAAATGCTCTGAATCAGTTCCTGGCTCCTTAATCTCTGTCCTTTCATCTCTACACTCCAAACAATGATAAACATAACAAACAGAAACTACTGTCAAATAGCTTTCTAATCAGAGGCAGAGAGCCTGAACCCAAGCCTAAACAGCCTTAACTGAAATTGCCCACTGGCACTGGCCAGAGCTGCTCACCCTCTCTGAAAACCAGACCCAAACCTCCTGACCTGCATCCTTTTGTCATTAAAGCTTGCTGTCCGCTTTAGGAAGCTTTGGAAATCATTCTGGTAAGTGCCACAACTCCACCTCTGATGTCCACCTGTGCAATGCTGCCACGAACATCGGAGGAAATGTCTCTGTGAATTAAAAGGGAATTGGTATCTTTATTTCTGTAGGCTTAATTTAGTCCCACTCAGAAGCTGCCTGATGCTTTTTAGTAGTGTCTCAATCCAAACCACGTTTTCCCATACAACTACGACTTACTCTAGAAAAAAAGGGTGTTGAATGGTGGAAATGTTATCCGTGCAAGATTTCCAAGCAAATATTAAACTCTACCTAAGTTTCACAAAAGCAGCTGCAGATCAGCTGTTGCATCTCCCTGACTCTTATCCCTCTTCTAAAGAATTTAATCAAGGCTGATTGCAAGCCCTGATCAACTACAGTAAGTTAGGTTTGCAGATCAAGATCCAAAACTGTATGAAGCCTCTGATAATTTGAGCGATGCACAGTATTTTATATAGCTCCCACTCATTTATATGTCATCACACGGAACATGTGAATGAGGCAAATCCTCTTTTCGGAAGCATCAAGCAATTATATAGCATAACCGCAGGACAGGATTCCTCCCTTGATTCCTCCCTTGCTGTTTGTGAGCTATCTAAACCAAATTGGCTATACAGAGCCCAGACCAGACTAACAATTTCCTCCCAGGTCTATAGCAATACACGGAGATTACAGCAGAAAGGATTGCTCGAGGGTTTCTCCCTGCTTGATTACAAGTTCAGGGGATTCTGCATACTACAATAGCAGTGAAAAAATAGTGGGTCAAATTCTTCCCCATTGGGTGCCCCTGTCCAGCTCCGCTGACGTCAATGTTGCTATTACCAGATTTAGCAGATGATTGCTGGAAAAGAGGATAATGGTGACCTCCAGTCAAATGAAACCTTTAGAAGGAGGGGGAACTCTCGGTGCCTCATTCATGGACTCAAGTCCACTTCTCTTTGATGGGGCTGCACTATCGACTGAGGAAAACTTGCCCTACTGAGTTTTATTTTAATTTTTTAATCATTTCTGATGTTTAAGCCATAGAGTTGGCACAGAACCAGCCATAGCGTCTGTTCCTCCGATGCACCTGTTCCCCAATTTTGATTTCCGAGTAACAAGAAAATCTATTGTAAGGGCAACTTGGAGACACAAAGGGAGGAAGTAAGCTGTATTTGTGATGCAACATGCGGAGAATTGTTTGATTTAAGACAGGGTGAACAGGACAAAGAATTATATTTTACGCTTGAATAACCAGGCTTTCAGATGAGTGTTGTTTCATTAGAAAGTAAACACCGAGCACTCAAGTATCGTGTAGAAGACTGTGCAAAGCTCTGAGCAGCATCGCAAGGAATCAGGCACATTATCTCGCAATTTTAACATCTGCATGCAGTCATATTTCCTACACGTGCATAATTCTTACTTGATTTTATTTCGGTTTTTACTTTGTAACTACCATCAACATCATACACAATTTTATCGCAAATTAAATGCTTCATTAGGTGTACTCAGACTCATGACACAAGTACGGTCAGACTGAAATCAGTATTGTGGATCTTCAGGGTTTCCTCTTTCTGTTCCTGAACTTCCTAATGTTAAACCTTTCCAGCAGCTGAAAAAATAAAAGGAAATCTGCTGGGCACCTACAACTGGGCTCAGTAATCACATTAGCCACTCTGTTCACATTTGATTATAACGACTCAGAGGTACCTGTTTCTGAAGTAAACCTTCCCCAAAGCATGTATCAGTGGAACAAGCTGAGCTGCTCGGTCGCACTAGCCAGTGTAAAAGAAATGTAATAGGTGTACGGCAGCCTTAAGATCCAACAGCAGGACTTCCCACAGCTGAGTAGATCTCATGACACAACTAATGCTTTTTTTTTTGGAAGCCAGACAGCATTCGGCTGTGTCATGTCTGGTTGTAAGACCTCAAAAATGACCAACGTCTTGTGGGCAGCACTAATAAAACCTCAGCAGGAGTGCTGGGTTCAGTGCGGGCACTGCCTCTTATCGATGAAACGGCAAGTGCTCAGAGGGGAACGAGAACAACCACAGGGCTGGAAAGCACCAACTAGGGAACAAACTTAATGAGGGAATCGGAGCTGAGCAGAGATATGGTAATAGTCTTCGAATACAGAGAAGGTAATTGTAAAGGGGAGAAAATGGAACTGTCCCCTATCTACTGTGAATAGCTCACACAGCACTGTTTCAAAACTGAAGTGAGGGTATCTGAAGCAAAACATCAAGAAAACTAATCAAACTCTTGAAAAGGATGCCCAGCAATACTGTGGGATTTCGACCCTTTGAAGTTTTTAAACAAGGGCTAGACAAAGGGGGGGAGATCAATACCAAAAGCTCTGTGCAGCCTAGATGGGAAACTTCATAAAATCTTTACATGTATCTCAGATTAATCTTATATTGTTTATTCCCTATAAATTCTCCTAATATAGATTTTTTAACATTATTGTTTCTATATTTGCAAAGGATTTTGCAATGCCCCTCTACACTGAAAAGCCCTTGAATAAAATAAATGAAATATTTTCAGGAAAATCAGGAATTCCACAAGCTCCTTACACAGTCTATTCCTTGCATCCAAGCTTTTTCTTAACTTAGATCTTCCTCACAGCAAATTAAGATGATTATTTTTAATCCTGCCCTTTGGAGTGATGGAGAATGAGTTATCATTATCTTTTGTCCTTACAAACCTTCATATATTTGAAGACTTTTGTTTCTACCTAATCTTCTCCCTTCTACACTAAACAAGCCCAATACTTCAACACTTCTTCACAGGTCACACTGCTGAAACTCTCCTAATCTGTAATTTAATCCACCAGACTATCACCAATTTACCCACATTCTCCTAAAGGATTGTAATCCCAAACTGGATGTGGTTTTCATACTATGGCCTCAACAATGCTTAGCTGGGCAAAAGATGCAAGAGAATTATTTTTCATCTAGAATAGCCCAGTCATTTTGGAACAGCCCATATCAACATTTGTCTTTTTATCGCTGTTTACAACAAACCACTTTCAGTTTACATTCAGCTACAATCCCCAAATTGTTTGTTGCTTTTTTTTTTTTATAGTAGTTTGTTGATGAAAACTGAGACGAGTATTATTTCCAGAAGTCTAAAATCCATCAATATTTATAAAAGCACTCTAAAATCTATACTGGGAAAAGCAAAGTATTTCTTAGTAGTGTATAAATATTGTTATAGCTATAAATATACCTGTACTCTCAAATGCTTTCAAGCCTGTTTATTTTTGACCCTTTTGCAATTAAAAACTTGACTAGAGAGACAGTGGGGAAGACAAGAGAGACTTGGGGGAATGCTGCTCCTTTGCGTACATCACAAGCAGTACAAAAGTCTGCATTTCCAAAGGGGTACGTCACTGGTCCCGGGCTGACTGCTGTTGTTTAGGAAACAAGAAAACATGCTGTAAAAAGCAATAAAAATAGAAAGCAGCTGTGCTGCTCTTCTGCCGTGCTCTGGCTCTTTTCATACTCTGTATACAGCCACAAAGTGGATCCTGTCCAGGCTTCTCTGCCTGCCCAGGGCGCGTGAGGCAGCCCCCCACCCATAGCATCACCCTGTCCAACAACGCGGGCTCCCAGGGCCAGGGCTCCAGCAGAAGCCGCCAGCTCAGAGCAAGGCTCTTTGCCCTCCCATGCCATTTCTAGCTGATCTTCTTCTGCTGCAAATTTACCATTTCTTTAGGGGCAGCCACTGACCTGGCAGCCCAACTCAGCGTAGTCCCCAGGACCGGCTTTCTCTGGCCAGTGGCTCCACCAGCTAATGGGGGTCAGGGTCAGCAATGGGCAACGTCGGTGTCTCCTGCTTGTTGCCTCCCTGGAAGCTCTACATGGCAAGAAAGGCCATTGCTAAGCAATGGGAGGGGAAAAAGAAGGGTTGGAGATGGTCTGGAAAGCAGACCGGTGCATGAGGAAGACGGAGGGGCTGAGCAGGACGGTATGAGTTGGCACAGTTGCAGTTAGGTAGGGTAAGACTAGGAAAATAACTCCAGTTTTCCAGGACATTTTAGAATACTGCTGCATGGACACGTGTAGGAAATTTTGTCTTATTCATATGTGTGTGCAAGTGCCTGAAAAGACTCCTGTGTGCCCAGGGGGACAACTTAGCCTAGGAGCATCATGGAAAGCCGGCTGAAGCCAGCAGAGGTTAAGCTCCAAGCCACAACATGGAGCAAAGCAGGGACCAAGGACCTTCCCGCGCTGGCAGCAGGGCTGCCGTCCCACACAAACCCCGCCAGACCTGCACCTCGGTGTGATGCACTGCCAATGTGCCCAGACATGGCAGAGTGTTGAAACGCCACGACAAAAGAAGAGCAAGGGGGAAAGAAGGTGTATCTGCCTACCTTTGATACCAATCTCTCTCATCCAGGACTACTGCTAATATATCCTAAGAATGGAGACAGCTACCAGAGCCATCATCCAAAGGAAAAAAAAAAAATGCCCCAAAAAATTCTGTTTTCTATTAAATATAACAGTTCCTTCCCAAAAATGCAATTCAGGGAACTTTAATATTCTCTTTCAGGGAATTGTAAGTAGCACCACAAAAAAAATTGTCTCTCATTTTTCTGGAAATATGGTTGTCTTCATAATGCAAAATTGTCTAAGTTTGTGACATAAAACCATGTCCTTTATAACCACTCCTATTATTCCCCACACAATCAATATAATCATTATATTGATATCCCCATATCAATATAATGTAACTGCACATCACTGCAACGTTATCTGGCTCCTGCCCGAGGACTATCTCACAATTACCCTTATAAACACCTGTTTTGAAATTACAGAGCTAAGGAGCTCCAGGTTTTAGAGAAAGGAATTGTAGCAATGCTTGCCTTCGGCGGACTACTTTGATTAATCCAACCTTACATGTTCATAGTTTCCAAGAAAAAAGGCTACATGCAAGAGGGCTGGGGGAAAGGTGGGTGATGTGGAACAAAGAGCACATTTTCAGGAGCTTTGAAAGCTGGTGCGGCTTACTGAGATCAATGACATGTCATCCCAGAGGAGCACTGAAAAAAGCCTTTGTAGTTCTGCTCCCCTTCTGTCTGTCTGTATTTTGTATTTCTAAGCAGGCAGTTTGCAGCTAGTGTGCACTGTGCATGTGTTTGAGCACACACAGCATCCATGTAACACAATTTTAGAGATTACAGACAAATAAAGTACTGTGCAAAGCTGGGTGGTACAAATAAATACATATTTAAATTAGAAGTTAACACAGAGAGAAAGAGTTGAGACAGGAGATGGAGAAAATGTTCCTATGATCTAATCAATAAAACGTCAATCTAGCAGATATTAAAATGGTCTCTAGGCCACAGAGAGCAGCGTGTTGTCATTTTGACTAACGCATCTCAAACACAAAGCAGTGGGAAGTACCGTAAATAACAGATTTTAAAAAACAGTCCCCAAGAACAACAAAAACTCTAGCTAAAAATAATACATCTGAATCAGGTTTAAATTGGTTTTCACAAAATAGCCTGATGCATGTAACACAGCAGACAACATCAGCGCCTCAAAAAAGAGCTTAATACAGGAGGCAGTACAGAAGCAGATTGAGTGAAAAAGATTTTCTAAGCTGCTGAATTTATAAAAAGGTAAATACCATTACAGGGAAAGGTTCAAGACAAGGAGGAAAAAAAAAAAAGATAAGCTTTTCCTCCTCCTACAAGCGAGGGGCAGTGAAGTTTTTAGGACTCAGCTTGATATTTCAATAAATAATTATGTTTTTCCAACTGAACAACCAGCTAGACACGGCAAACTGTAATTAACACCAGGAAGCATAATACCATTTGGCATGCTTACACCTTGTTTCTGAACAGGAGGCTGCAAGAACCCCTTAAAAGCTATTCAAAGAAACTTATAATTATAATTATGTGCTAGCGTGATTAGGCTCTTCTAATAATGTCATGCCTATTGAGCACACTCTATTGAAAAGCCCACATAAAAATGCACAGTTCCAGTGATCTGTATGCTTATGTCAGAAGCCCTCATTTGGAGATCTGAGAAATGAAAGAACATTACTATGGAGATTAAGGAATTCGGTTTAGCACTGTAAAATAATATTATGATCGAATAATATTAGCACCAACTATTAATAAATGTGCCAGCATTTCCCATTAGAAGACACCATATGCGGTTGCTTATAGCTATGCCAAAATTTTTAAGCTGTGGGAGTGAATCTCATGTTAAAAAGTTCTTTGAATACTTTAAGGTTTTGGTGACCTGGAGCAGAACTTTGACTATAGGCAATAAAGAGGGCAACAAATATACATTTTTGACTGTGTAGGAAAAGTCAGACCAGCATTAATAAGGTTATAGAGCAATCTGATTATGCATGCAATTCTAGAGGTGCTAAATATTTTTGTTATTATTACAAATAGCTGTTCCAATAGAAACTCTCTTTTCTTCATCTTTATTGGAGGAAACAAAGATATCATCTTTGTATTTCTAAGCAGGCAGTTTGCAGCTAGTGTGCACTGTGCATGCATTTGAGCACACACAGCATCCATGTAACACAATTTTAGAGATTACAGATTTTACAACTTTATGTAAAACAAGCCATAAAAGTGCTCCCAGTCCAATTGCATTGGTAACTAGCTCTCATTCATTTTAATTTAGAATGTCTGAAGAGTACAAGTAAGAAATGAAGATGCCTGCTATCTTAGGCCAATTAATCCTTGTACTTGAGAATGTATTCTCAAGAGTTAAGCATAGTGGTGTGATTCCTGGGGACCCATGACTATATATGGGCATGTAGCTTATAGAAGGTGAACAGCATCTGGCTGTTGTAACGCAAGCAAGAAACCTTTGCAGGTGCTGAAGTCTGTAATCATCTAGCAGAAATGTATGGCAGCTGCTGTTTGAATGCTTGGGTTACTGAGCAATTTTTGTAGATAATCATGTCTTCTCACACAGCCTGGATGAGTTTTCAGAACATGGGACAAGTCAGACAAAAGAGCCTTCTTTGTGCCATTCAGCCTCCCTTTCCCTCTCAAAAAACCTTGCGCCTCATTTCACAATCACTCACCTCCAGATGTACCAATTATTATTTCTGGAGTCAAAGTAGAATTTACCACCCCCACACGGAAAAAACCCTCAGGGCTGCAAAAACCTTCAGACAAAGCAAGGAGGGATATACAATGCTGTTTTAAGAGGAAAAGAAATTAATGTCCATAAAGCAAAGCATTACCATTCTCTTCATCTCCTTGGAGACCTGGTGAGCTCCAAGGTGGTTATAAAAGGGCCGGTCAACACCCCAGTGTGGCGGGTTATGGCTGATGGAATTAGCGCGCTGACGGTTCATCTTGGCTATTGTGGCTTTCTCGTCTTTCTGAAATACAAACGAGAGAGAAATGAAGAATAAATTTTGAAACGTTTACATGGCAGTCATTCTCCAAGCATCTCTCACTTCTGATCTCTCACTCCAGAAGTTGGCTTTGCGCCTTGAACTTTATGAAGTGGCCGCTGATCAGAAGCAGTCCCAGTCCACCATTTCCTTTTCTTCTCGTTTTTTATAATACTTGTCCCTAAGTGGTGCCCACCATTTTACTGCTTTGCTTGTCTTGAATAACCACCGTAACCTGTGCAAACACAGGCAGCATTCCAAAATGGAGACATCTATTTTCTTTTTTAGTAAAGTGAATCAAACTGAATAATTTCAGATAGGAAATTGCAGTTCCAGGCTGAGATACTACACAGAGGGTCCTCAAAAAAAAAAAAAAAAAAAACTGGCGCATCTGCAGGAGAAATGACACACAGAGCGATCTGGTTGAAGAACAGGAGCCCTGAAGCTCCTTGAAGCTATGGGAATAAAGGACACCTTCATCTGTAGGTACAAGCAAATCATTTTCCACACTTGCAAGAGCATCTTCCGAGACATGCTAAGGAAAGCATGTAAACCTTGTAAATACCTTAACTGTGTATCTGTTAAGTATAATGGTATTGCAGTGTGATAAATTGGTATCCTCTACCCTAAGGCTAGCTGCAAATTTCATCACTGACACTAACTTTCCTGAAGTTTGGACAAAGTCTTTGGTTTTGGTATTAGAGCTGGTTTTGAATCTTGGATGTAACTGGAGCTTACTTCAAAGTTTGCACAGGTTCTGTTGGAAAGGTTTCGTTCAAGCTCAGTGCCAGTTACAAGAGCACAGCAGTGCAGCATGCAGCTAGGCTAAACAACAGGCTGGTTCGCTCCTTATTTTGAATATATTCTCTAGCTAAAAGGACAGGCAGGTTTCCATGTGGAACGTGTTCTGCAGAGGCAGGAGTTTATTGCATGAGAGCAAACCCTTTAATCTTTTCTGGCAAGGAATGCACCGGAGACTTGCTCAGTGAGGACTGTGCGATTTACCTGTACTGACTCAGAAGGCAGAGGGGTGGCAATTATTTCATCCTTGCTTAAAAGAGGAAAACTCTGGAGCGCTTGAAAATTTGGACAGTAAGGATAGCTACAACTTGGCTGTTTATTACTTGAGACTTTAAACTTTTTCAAGAGAATTGCTGCTTCCATGAGATTACTGAAAAAATTAGACATAACAGTTAATTTTGGATTTCAGGTGTTCAGACAACTGAATAATTTAAAAAGAAAGTATCAGTTGTTTTAAACTCTAGAATTTTGTTTCAAGTGTTGTATGAAAATACAG